>NW_027072041.1:3974086-4497445 GCF_038088225.1 Cyrtonyx montezumae
GTTTTCCTTCAGTCGTACAGGTGAGTTTCTTATTCGCTGCGCCAAAGCAGTGGGGATGGTTGTAAATAATTGCCGCGTCCCGTCCCTTCCCCCTCCGACCCCCCCCCACTTGTACAGTGATTTTTTATTTATTTTTTCTTCTTGTTACAAGAAAAAGAACATGAGATGTCCCCATGAAAAGTTAGAGGAACGGTACCGCTGGGCATGTTAATGGCACAAACCGCGTCTAGAACGGTGTGATAACACTGACAGAGCAGGGCTGGTCCCGGCAGGAAGCTGGATTGCCCTCGGCATAGTCACCGTTGCCTAGGCAGAGCAGGGATTTCGTCTAGATTTAGTAGTACATGTAGCAGCCATATGTATAAAGAAAAACGTCATTTTCTTGCCTTCTGATGTGCATCAGATACAGTTGCATTAGGCTTCCGTAGCGTTTGAATTACACGGAAAGTACACTGTTAGCTCCTTCAGTTTTCCTTCATCACCCACACAAGTCCTTGAAGGCCTCTTTCAAGACAGTCCCACCAGCTATTCCGACTCTGGCCTGGGGCATAGCGGAGTCCCTGATAAACTGTATAGGAGGTGACTAAAACCTTAGAAAACTAAGTGTTGGGTGATGTCAACTAAAAGTGATACAGCTGAATGAATAAAGGGTTTGGTTTGTGTAACTTGGGTGCAGGAAGCAGAAACTTCTCTCTCATCTTGCTGTCTAAGCGTTAATTCTTGGCAAAAGGTCACTTAGCAAATGAATGTTTTTAAGGGATTTTCTTGAAAAACACACACTCTACCAGCGTGCCAGATTGTGTCTATTGATTTCTGCCTAAGGAGAGTCAGTCTCCTCCTCAGGAGATATACAAGACCTGCCTGGACACCTACCTGTGCAGCCTGCTGTAAGGAACCTGCTTTGGCAAGAGGGTTACACTGGATGTTCTCTTCCAGCACCTACAATTATGTGCTGCTGTGATTTTCTCCCCTTCTCTTGGTGAACAAGGCTGTGTTTGCCACAGATAAGTTGACACATTCTCTTACGGTTGTGTAAAAAAAAAATCTGGTAAAACACTACTGTCAAAAAGGAAGACTTTCACCAGAATGGAGTGATTAAAGACTTTCGTAGTCTTCTCGAGAATTCTTGATTTAAGTTTCCAGGATCTGACACAGTGAGGTTTGTTAACCTTTAGCCTGTTTTCATAACTGTGCCACACGCAGAACTTCCACTGTAATCAGTGAAGATGTGCTTTATGAGAAGTACATGGTACTTGGAAAATTTCTACCTCTTTTGTCCAGAAACACACCAATCCTATTTTGCTATTGCTTCCGAAGTATTAAGGTTAACTAGGTTTACATTAGCTTAACTTTTGCCTAACATTGCTGAAGTGGTGGACTGATCAGCTTTTGTGGACAGCCAGGTCCTGTCCTCACAGCAGCAGGAGCACACAGCCAGTGCACACAGTGCTGCTTGGTTTCCTGTTGCATGCAGGGACACGTGGCTGTGGAGCCACAGATGGAGTGTCAGCTCTCTTTGCTTTGCCTGCAGATGAAAAGGGAGCTTTAGCGAAGAAAGCACTGCCATCAGGATTGCAGACCCAAGTTATTCTAAGTTAAGAAAACAAGCTTATGTTTAGTTGAGTGGTTTGCAGAGCAGCACGGTGCTCTTGAGGAGCTGCCAATAGAAAGAGTAGCATTCCTCAAGGTAAAGAAAATAAAGCCAGATGCGGACTGTGAGTTATCATTGAAATGGTGGTGTGAATAATATAGCTGTGTAAAATATTAAGATAGTAGAACAGATATCAAGATAAAAGCTCCCCTTGAATGTCTAGAAGTAATAAATGCTGAGGAATAAGTGTCGATATTGTCAAGTATTGACAATGTGGCTTACACCAGCTGGGGTGTGTGTAAGCAAGTGTGTGTTAGCTGTCAGGGGAGGAAGGTATCAAGTCAACAGCAGCCACTTGAGAGTCATTGCTTTCTTCCTCAGCAGTTTGGGCTGTTGAGTTTTTGAGTAGCAGAGTCTGATAAGTGCTGCTGTCTCTCATCTAGCCTTGTATTTCAGTTTTGAGAACTAGATAATCAATAGGCATCACATCTCTGATCATCAAAGTGCCGAATATGGTAGCTTCACTAAACAGTGCTGTCAGCAGCTCATCGAGGCCAAGAATAGGACAAAATGGTTGGAGGCAGGAAGCAGCTGTGTGTTAGTGCCAGCAGATGACCATTATGGGCACAGAGAGAGATGTGAAGGATGTGGGAGGGAGAGAAGAAGGGACCTGTTGACTGTTATTCATGTTCAACTTGGTGTCATACCTGAAACAAAGTAATACAGATACTACTGGATCCAGAAAAAGCATGTTTCATAGGGCAATATGAGTAGGCACTTTCCACTGTTTTGGTAGCAAATTTACACTCTGATGCTTGGAGGCACTCAGGGTTTACTGTATCAGGGTTAATGCATAATTAAGTGGGCCATCTATGTGCTGATGTTGTGTGGGGCTTTGGACATCTCCTGAAATTAAGAAAACAGGCTGAACTGGTTGCCAAGATAAGGACTGCTCAGATCATCATCTTCTGATCGTTTAGACCTATCATGCTGATGGCACATCACAACTTAAGTTGTGAAGCTGTTAGCAGGTGTTAGCATCTGTTGATCTGATTTCTGTGATAATACTTTTCCAAATTGATGGTTATTGTCCTTTGTCTTCCTTCTTCACAAGGTGAAATTCACAGTCCTATCAGTGTACTTCTCTGATTCTGTAGTGACATTGGCACAGAATTTCTTCTTGTCTTCATGATGACAGGATGTAGTACTAGTTAAAAGGTTTGGTTCCCAGTGAACTGTGGCAGCTATATTGAATGTGCAAGCAAATACTCAGGAGAATGTGCAAGTCTGGGACATCAAAGGCTTTAAGGAACTCACTGTTAAAAAGCTGGGCAAAACAAAGGCCTCATAAAGCAGTGGAGAATGTCTCTTGCAAAACCAAGCAGTTCTACTGGGAAGTTTGTTTGAATGCAGACGTCCTGTTTATTCATCCACAGCACTAGTCCCATCCCTTGCGAAATATTTTTTAATTTCTTCCATGATTTGTGTGTTTTATTTATCTGCACTTTAAGAGTATGTAATAGTCACTTTTCCATGGCAACACCTGTTTCCAGCATTTGCCTTTTTTTTTTTTTTTTTGGTTTAGCAGCTCTATCATTAGTCATTCTGAATCCATTTTTACTTTAGCATCTGAGTGACATTTTCTTTATTGCTCATCAGAAATGTAGGTAGGTCTGTACTCTAAGCCCTCAGCAGATAGGGCAATTGAACTGGCTGAAAGGTCTGAACATCATTCTGGAGAAGGAAGGAGATACTGCTTCGTGTGAACCTGTAATGGTCTGTAACCTTGCAATTATTTTTGGTGTGATGTTTATTGATACAGTTTGATACTAATAGCTTCTTTTCTGACTAAAAGTGTTAAAACCTGCTCTTTAGACAAGGTAAAAAACCCAAACCTTTGTGTTCAGTAAAAGACCAGTCTTAAGCTTAGAGGGAAAAGCTGGTAGTTACTCCATGGGATGCAGAAGAGCATATGTTATTTCTGGGCAGAAATTGTGGTTTGGCAAGAATTTATAGACTCTGAAAACCCAGAATATACTGTCTTTGGTTGTGAGTGGCAGTGGGGTCCTCTGCTCTTCCAGTGCCATGGAAACCAGAATCCTTCCTGGAGTTTGTTGCATCTATCCCAGTGCCTGAGCTCCTGATCCTTGTTTCTTGCAAAGTTGTTGAGCCTGGCGTTGTCAGATGGGAGGACTGAAAAGCTGAGAATTCAGATTGCAAGAGTCATGTTTTAGATTAAAATACCATGAGTTCTGAAAATAGAACTAAAGTGTGCTAAGTCTCTTAGTTGGCAACATAAATGCTTTAGCAGTGGATCTGATGTCCTCTGGGAGCAAAATGGGGATGAGTTACTTAAGACTGTAAGGTTGTGTTGGTTTTTTGGGATTTTTTTGGAAGACCTTAGGTACGTTTTTAATCTGTCCTGTAAAATAAAAAAGATTATCTGCATTTTTTTGTTTATTATCTTTCACTTTCCCTTGCATTTAAAATAAACAACATTGAAGATATGAGCAGAAAGTTAGGAAATACTCAGCTCAGTGCAAGTCAGTCAAATAAATTTTGACCCTTTCACTGTAATTACCTTCCAGTAAGAATATCACCTACTTGGATAAGTATTGACCATACTGCTGGCATCGTGGTAGGTTATAGGGGTAATACAGATTACAGGTACAGGTGCAGCTCTGCTCATGTATTACTTCTGAATGAATTCATTCTTCTCTAACAAACAACTGGAGAGGGTTGTTCACTAGGCTATGAGTAGGTAGTTGAAAATCATAGCTGGTAGTCAGACCAAGTATTTCCGTGAAAACTTAACACTTCATAGTAAGCATGTAACATTTGTTCTAAGATATGACTTTGCCATCATCTAAAGATAATGTGGGATTTCTACTTATATGACTGTCTTTTCCTTCCTTTCAGATTGTGTTTCTGGAGCAAGCTGATCAGCAGGAGCAACTGGCCAAGAAGTGGGGATTCAAAACCTCTGACATAAGAGAACTGACTCATCAGTATGTGTTTTGTTCAGATCAACTGCACCAAATGCATTTCCATCTCTGAGCAAAGTAGTGTAGGTTCATGTGGGTAACTTTAGTCAGGGAACATGTTAAATCCTGTCTCATGGGCAAAACTCACACTCAGTTCTGTTGGAGTTTGTAGTTGAAGGGCTGCCTGCATCCTGCATGAAGCCTGCAGCACGAGCCTCTGCTTGTGTACTTCTTGCATTCCCCAGTTTGAGACTGCTGCCGTGTCTGAATTCTGCTGGCAGACTTGTACTGCACAGACCAAAATGCCATATTTAGTTTTTATGCATGACCTCTTTGGCTCGTACAGGAATATCAGATAATGATCTTCCTTGATCTTCCAATTGTTCAGATGGTCACCTTTGTTTTTTTACAACCATTTTCTGAGCAGGGAGCTGTGCGTAGCTAGCTTGAAACTCTAAACTTAATAAATGTAGATAGTCTTGACATTGCAGATACAAAACTAAATTCCTTGAGCTTTGACACACCTCCTTATAAAAACTAGTAAAATTAAAGGATTGAACCTTCTAAAAAGAGGTCCTCATATTTCTTACTGTATTGCAGCATGAGTTTTTTGTTGTTCATCCAGTGAAATTCTTTACCTTCCTAGCAAGTTTTGGATTGTAACCACCATGCTTTTACAGTAGCATAACTGTAAACATGACATGGCTTAGGGATTAGAACTGCAGTGTAGCTTTACGATTCAATTATTGAAAAATCTGTATGCCTTGTTGGAACACTGATCATACAGAATATGTGAGTCATCAGATGTTTTCTTCACTTGAAATAGCCTGGGGAAAATGGAAGGTGCTGGGAATGTGGATCAGACTGAGAAAGATCTTTCAACATTTCGAGCATACAGGGAAACAGAAACAGGAGAAATTTTAAAGAGATGAAATCACTGTTCATTCAGTAGCCAGGGAGAAGGAGGGAAGGCTGAGAGAAATTTTATCTTCTAGAAGATCCAGCACAAAACAAAATAATCATCCCTGTTAGTGTGTGAGTACTGCATGGCAACAAACTCTATTACATTTTCATTGTGAAGATACCATTCCTGTCAAGATACTGAAGAGAGATTTTTTTTCAGATCTGTATTTGTAGATACGCTGTCTATTCTTCCATTAAACACTGAAACTCCTTGACTGAGTACATATATAGATGCGTAGATACAGAAACACGTAGTGGAAGAAAATTGAGATGCATGTAGTTACGTTTTAGTAAATGAGGCTTTTTTAATATATCTGTATTAGGAAGCAAGAGTGAATCATCTTCAAGTGGAATCTTCTCTGGAGTCGTATTATCTATTGTGAAGCCAGTTAGCCTTTACTTCCTAGTATTCAGTCTTGGCAAATCTTAGACACAAATGAATTAGTCATGCTCTTACGTTAGTATCTAACCCCAGATTGTTTTCCTGACAGATAGTTGTCTGTTATTCTGTATAAATGTCAGCTACTTCATACAGAGTAAACTTAATTTCTACTTGCATCTTGCTCTTGTGGCTTCAGCTTAAACGTGCTGCTTAAATCAGAACTACTTACCTTAAAAAAAACTGTGGACATGTTTTACTATTGTATTTTTCTTTCCTATCCCCAGTGAATTCTTCATGCCAGGACTGGTTGATACCCACATTCATGCCCCTCAGTACTTATTTGCTGGTACAAGAGTAGATCTACCTCTTTTGCAGTGGTTAACTACTTACACGTTCCCAACAGAAGCAAAATACAAAGACAGTGATTTTGCAGAAGAAGTGTACACCAGAGTTGTTGTAAGTACTGCAAATTGTTGTACACATTGACCACATTCATATTTTAAAATATATGTAAGTTTTCAGAAGGTCAGCAGAGATAGAAGAGCATTTTTTAATGTCATTAAAATCAGATAAAACTGACAACACGCCCGCTTGTTCTAACTGCTAGCTGATTTTGTTCTGCTGTTGTGGATAAGACTGTTCGTTTAATCACACGATGGATTAACAAATCTTTTCTCATATCTGAGTACAGTGTCCAATAATGAAGAGTACTCTCAGTGTATTGCCAGTAGGTGCTGACAACCTCAATTCAAAAATAGTCGGACATAGTAAAAAAAATAAAAAGAAAAAAGGAAAACGTTCAGAGATTATTTCTTTCTATGTACATACCCTCTTATTATGAACATATCTTCTTAAAAGTCTTGGTGAAGGAGGAGACACTGTTCACTGACAGCAAAACTGGGGTGTTTTGGAGCAACAGAGGAAGAAAGTTCTACAGCTTAATTCCCTTTCAGTGCAGATGAGGTCTGCTGATGGTATTATGCCATAACGGAAGGGACTGTGAGTTATACTGGTTCTGAGCAATATAAAAGCTTTAAGGTCAAATTCCACTCACTGAGCTGTCATATTGCAGAGTACTGATTCAGTGATATAATGGAAAAGTGTACTTTAATATGCAGGTTGAAATGTCCTCACAAGAGTAAATGACTTGACCGGTATAAGCTGCCTTGCATTTGTCTAATTCTGTGAAAATGTCTTTTCAAGATAATAACATAGTGAATCTGCAATACACGAATCTCTAAAAAATGTCTTTAGGTCATCTTCCCCCAATGAAAGCATCTAAGTGATGCTTGGTCATAAAATCTAGTGACAAGCACAGATGCCTTCAGCTACATAAAACATCGAGACACCTTTCAGCTGTGTACATCAGCATGCTGTTATGGACTCCATCAGTTCAGATGGAGTGATGTTAGTGTAGATAATTGCTCACTATGCATCATCTTTGATAATACCACCTGGAAAAGAACTGCCAGTGAGAGCTCAAAGTTAGCTGGAAGAGCTTCAACACAATGGTTAGGCCCTCCTCATTTGTATCAAGTACACAGGGCAATGTCAGGTAAGTGTTTTTGTGCCCAAACGCTGCAGAATATGTGCAGGTCTGCAGTGCTTCATGGTCAAGTGTGTCAGAAATGTATCCAGCTACATATGTATATAGTTAACATTTTAAAAATTGTCCTTGGTGTACCTCTGTTGCTGAAATTATCTCAGTTATGGAACCAGTAGTTTCCTGTCCCAAACTGGAGAGTATAAAAAGACTGAAGGTGTAAAGGTATTCTGAGAGCCTCCTTCTCAGTGATTCTCTGCAGTTAATCAAGTTGGAAGTCAGAAATAATATACTACTTTGCAAGTAACTTTGACATAATTGCCATAGGTTAGTAGAATGCTCTATGAAACTTTAGCTGCGGTCCTGGAAAAGACAGTGGAATGAGTAAGGTTCTTTTACAAATCAGCATTACTTTGAGTTTTTCATGCAGAGCTCGGAGCGGCAGAAGGAGTGCAGAATGCAGTAGAGATGGAAAAGCATGAAGGTCAAAGATAGGGGAAAATAGGAAAAGAGACTAAAAATAGTTGGTCTGTTTAGCTTGTAAGGGCAGCAAATAAAGAATAAGATATAAGTAAATACAAAATAACTGGCCTAGATAAGATGTACTAGAAGTTGTACTGCCTGAGTACTAAATTTAAAAATGTAATTTTTTTGTACAATTCATAGTTTTGTGGAAGTTCATAATGAGTTGAGACCATAAGTTAACAGGAGTTAAGAATGAATAAACTAATGAACAGGTTTGAAAAATATTTTTCCTTGTATAATGTAAAGATTGTTACATTTCTCTAAAGGACTGTAATCATGCTTTGAGGATTATAATAATATTCAATTGTCAGAAATAATCCTGTACCTTCAGGAATCAGGTATGTGTCTTTGTACTTTTGGAGCTGTAAATAAAACACAGTGAAAATTAAAAAAGAATATTCTGTTTACAGTAATCACTGTACTCTGTAAAGCACATGAACAAAATGAAGTTTGCTGGATTGTAGCTGGAACATCCTCTGATGCTTCAAATTTTGGAAAAGTCAGTTCTTCCTGCTGATATTTTCAGGGTGAAACAACAAAAAAAAAGGTTTTAGTCTTCACTTGACAATGATTTTAGGAATCCACAGGCACAGAACTTTGTATTCTAAAAGCTGAGAAAGACAAAGGTAATTTATCTCAGCAATAACATTATTTTTGCGACTTGTTTTAGTCACTCTTGAAAACATTTTCAATTACATGCTTTTATTTGTGTGGAATATGGAAAAGGCATCATTTGACTTCATGTTTATTAACTAATCTCTAGCCATTCTCAAAATATACATTGCATTGGGTGTTCCACCTTCTATCTTGTTAAAGAAAGAATTCTCAAATTACATTCTAGCCAGAATCTAATTTAAGCCTATACTGTGGGTAGGAAGTCAATACAATATGCATTAGTCCCCAAATCAAATGAAATTATAAATGACCTCATGACTTAACGTAACTTTAAATAAGTCTTCATCTGCTGTTATGTCCTCCAAAAGTAATATGAAGAGGAATCAGCTACCCTCTACTTTCAAATTGTGTAATTACATAAATAATTAAATTCCTCACTGAGAAGTTCTCAGCTTACTTTTACCCTGGAGTTTGTTACTTTGAGTTCAGAGATAATGAGGGATTTGTGTGACTGGCTATTTTTTCAAGCCATGTAAGGTGCCAAAATGGAAACTACTAACATCTCCCCCAAACCTTGCTTTGCTAATGTTAGAAAAATTTTGCTTCACTTGAAGAAATGGAGAATCTTTCCAGGTGAGGAAATGACATAGATGACTGTCTCTTTGTGTTATTCAGTACAGTTTGAGCTAGACATAAGTCAGAATTCAATTTTCAGGTTGAATGAAAAAAATACAGACTGGTTTCTAGGGGTTTAGCAATTGTTAAAGACCTACACCACTTTGGAAGAGGAATTTTTGTATTTCTTCACAGTCAGACTCTAAAAAAGCAATTACAAAATTAAAAATGTATGTTTTACCTTCCCACTTGCCTGCAATTCCTGTGGAATTTCACGATAACTGAATGTTCTTGCAGTTTGAAATCAGACTGCTAGTTCTGCATTTTGACAGCTAGACTATTTTTTTTCCAAATTGTTGAAACTGGTTTCTTTTTATAGAGACGAACTCTGAAGAATGGTACCACTACAGCTTGCTACTTTGCAACAATTTACACAGATACTTCTCTTCTTCTGGCTGACATTGTAGGTAAGACTACAGGAGTGAGTTTGGAAGGATGTTGTGCTGACTCTTACTGAAGGAAACAGAAATTGGCAGTTCTAAAGTACCTAGATTTGTCCTTCAACTAAATTGATTTTTATTCATTTTTTTTTTCTGTCATGCTGTCTCTAAATCCAGCCCAGTTACCTTCCACTTAGTCATTTCTCTCTTGTTTGCTCCCTCACTCTCTGCTTTCATTCTGTTTTTCATTCCTAAATCAGCAGCTGACTGAGCTTGAATGATATATGCTGAAGCTTTTCTTCAGCTGCAGTCCTCTGCTATTTCCAGCTTTTTTGCTGTTTGAGGATTAAAGGGCTGAATGACAACAGGTGCAGGCAATGCTTTAATTTCACGATACTCTGAAGTTTCAGTTGGAAGTCAGCAGCAAAAGTCCCCACACATGCTTCATCTCGTCCCTCCTTTCTGTTCATGGTCACAGGTGGCTGCTGTTTCTAAATTTCATGTTTCTTTCAGGCTCAAAGGACGGCTCCCAAAGGAGAATGATTTAATCAGAATCTCACCAAATATTTCCCAGTCTTTTTGATTTTGTAGGAAACCTAGAGCTTCGAAGCCAACATACTCTACCTCCCAGACATCAAAGACAGGCAAAAGAAATCCAATTTGGAAATATGTTTAAAAGCTTATGCATTTTGGTTGTGTTACTCCTGAATTGTCAATCCTGGTATTGATAAATCCCTATATAGAAGTGAGGACCTCCAGCCACAAATGGGTGGCATGTTAGAACCTTCATTTCTTTTTCTTATGGAGGGAAGGTTTGTTGAGATCTTCGTGGCTTTTTTCAGCTCAAAGTGCTCATCTGCTGGAGCTACTGTACTTTGATGCACAAGTTTCTTATCCTCTGCTCTGCAGCAGTCATCTTCACTCACTGCTGTGAGGAATTCTGTTTGTTGTTCTCAACTGTAACTCAAAGATGGATATTGATGTAGAAAGGGAGAACTCCTACTTATCAAGTGTTCAAGTATAGCTCCACCTTGAAGATAACAAAATACCATAGATTCTTTCCATTCTAAATGAACTTCTCAGGGGTGGGATTTACTATTTTGATTTCAATTCAGACTTCGATAGCAGTTTCTGTTGAGAACCAGCTGTTTTGAGTTTTATTTTCTTATGTATCTCAACAGACAAATTTGGGCAAAGAGCATTTGTTGGCAAAGTCTGTATGGATATAAATGACACTGTACCACAATACAAAGAGACTACAGCTGATTCTGTCCAAGAGATGGAAAGGTAAGATGACTAAATGGATGGCACAGCCTTTAGAAATAAGACTTTATAATGCATCTGAGAAGTGAGCATGGAGCTGATCAGATATTTACAGATGTAGGAACTGTTACTAGGAACTGATTTTTTCTTCCTGCAGTATTATTATCTACAGTTCTGGTGATTCATGCTTCCCCAGCTGCTGCACTGCACATGCAGTTTCTTTGTGGGTCTTCCAAAGGGAGAAGCTGCAGTGGCGTGGTTTGGAGGGGATGCACCTGTATTGTGTCCTGGCTTTTGCTTCCTCTTCACAGCTCAGTGGGTAGAAGATATGTGACCTGACAGGAATGGTGGGTTAGGGAATTGGTTCCTTTGCCCCTGTTAACATCGATATATCTGCTTCCCCCATTGAGAATAAAGTTTGATTCTGAAAGTGGTAGGAATCAGCTTTCGTATACCAAATTTTAGATATTTTGTGTTCTTCTTTTTGTACAGCATTGTACAACACCATTGAAACCACTCTAACTTACAACTGAGTGAATGCTGGAAAATCGAGTCAGTGTGCATGGTGGATTTACTGTAGCTCAGAGGGGAATCCAGGTCTGAAGCATGGGAGCATTCTGACTCAGACTTCCCCTGTGTTCTTTGTCCACCTTCTCAAGATGCTTAAATGCTTTTGCTGGACCTAGATTTACAACGCTACAATATGACTTTGTTCATGCCACTAGTTATGGATTTTTGTAGATGGTTCAAATACCGTATTGTGAGAGAAAATGCCAAACTGTATTTTAAATCTCTTACAGTGCTTCATTAGATTTGCTAGCTCGTTTTTGCAAGTTTTGCTAGAACAGTGCTATTAATAGTTAGAAGCAGTAATAGACTTCTAATGGTATTTATATTCAAAGACATTTTAAAATTTGTAATATTAGTAATTTGCACTGCACTAATATTTACTTTTATTTACCCAAATTCCTGTTTGGTTGGTTGTTTTTTTGTTTTTTTGTTTTTTTTTGTAATAGAGTGAGGACTGATGAAAGGACCTGAGAGTAGCAGAACTTCTAATTGTGCCACTTTTAAAGATCCAGAATGAACTAAATAGCTTTCCTTCAAGTACCTGTCTCATGTCTCCACTCCATTCTCATGTGTTAATAACTCATATTATTCAGCAGTGGGTTAGAGTGTGCTACAGGTGCTCCTCAGCTCTATGGAGAAGAAATCTGTGCTTGTTGGCATATGTCTGTACTCACCACATCAGACTTGAACTTCACTTGTACAAGTTTAGAAGGACGAACAAGCTGTTCCCTTAAGAGGGAGAGTTGTTTTGTTTAAAACAAAAACAGAGAAATGTGATATGTCACACTGTCAGAAAACATTTTACACTAATTTCTTTGCAGTTAACCTTTGGGAAATATTTGTGTTGTATGCATGGAGGTAATGTACAAGTGTTTCATTTCAATCTATCCTTCTGCTTTAGAGAGTATTGAGTAAAAACTTCATGAAATGAGAGCTAGAGTACTGTATATGCCATTAGTTGTCATTTGGAAGAAGAAGATCCTTGTCCAAACCCATTCTACAGACAATAGATGTTTAAACCTGAGCTTATCTCTTTATAGAGAAGTATATATACCAATAAAGCACAGATTGCTTATAGCTAGGTTTTGCAGTTTCAAAATAATGCTGCTGGTGTTTAATGAATGTAAAAAAGAATGAAAATAACCATTGAGAGGTTTTGGATGATGCTTGTGTTGCAGTTTCTGATCTGCAAATATTTAGTTAACAATAAGAAAGATAGACAAATACTTAATTCTCATTACAAAGTTTGGCATTGGTGTGAAAGTTCTTTTGCTCATTGCAGAAGTTGAGCATAGGTGTCTCACTTCCAGCTGGTGATATGGTATAAGTATTGGTGTTGTGAATCTAGCCTCCAGCATCATTTCCTTTTCCATCCGAAGATAAATGTGAGCCAATGTTCGTTGTGACTACAACTATGGGGATTTTGGACTGAAATCTGTGATGTAAAAGTTCACAGATTTCCTGTCCAGTTTAGGGATTTTTTTTCTCTTCAAAGCCAGAGAAAATTTTATTTGCCCCATGTTGCTCCATGAACAGCCTTAACGGTTCATATTGGCAGTTTGGAGATTTCTGTAGATTTCCCTGAAGTAGCTTCTTTTATGTAATGAAGTTAGTAAATCTCCAGTGTATTTTCTATGAGGTACAAGCATTTACAGAAAATCAAGGGTCCTGTAAGTGAATGAGGATATTTATAATTACTGTAAGCTATGTATGAAATATATCAGCATCTTTTAAAAATGGGATTTAAAATAAAATTGTATTTAATTCTGTGATTTAAGATTCCTTTTTCTTTGAATTTGCAGTAGCAGCATACAGTTATGTTTTAATGAATTTATTGTAATGTATCTGGTTTCCAGTGAGAACTCAAAGTAATTACTACTTGTCTAATATTATTGTGAATGAAGAAGATTTTGCATATTCGGGGTCAAATTCCCAACTAGAATTATGTTTTGTAACTGTTCTGACTTGGTTGCAGTGCACCTTTTTATTTCATCTGAGATACTGGCCGAAGAGTTAATCTACATCTGAAATGTTCAAAAGAACATTTAAATTAATATTTTCTCATATTATCTCATGTTTTTCATAAATTATAATACGGATTACAGGTGACATTTATAACAGTATTTTTTTTTCCAATCCTTTTTCAGGTTTGTTAGAGAGCTACTGGAAAGGCAAGTAAGTGGATTTCTCCTTGCTATTCATTTATGTATTCAGAAAATGTTGTATGAATGCAGGAAATACTTAGTCCATTGGCAAATTCCACTGACTTCTTGACAAATCAATAAATATACAAACCTTTCTGTATGTCATTGTTCAGCAAAGTGTTCTGCTAGTTGCGATGCTATGAAATTGACTTATCTGAACTTGTGCTTGCTATTTGTGTGGTCAGAACACAAAAAAGTAATGTTCTGTGATTGCTCTTTATTCTCTTTAAAGTGTTTAGCATCTGGCAGAGAACAGTTTTCTGTCAGTCCATCAGTCTCTGGCACATAAATAGATGAATAATAGAAGTTTTCAGTAACAGAAAGCAATGTCTTTTCAGCACTATTATTAATCCATTATTGAATTAGTATTTTATGTCACCACATGTCTTCCAGTGTGTTTCTAAAGGTAGACACAGGCTGATACTTCAATGTTACAAGCAGGAGTATGAGTTTTCTTATCAGCCTTTAATTTTTGTTGGTATAATTTGTTGTCATTTATATCTCTTAATTGTTTGAGGATAGATACCTCAGGTTTAATGCCTAGATCATGTGTATTAATAAGTAGACTGATGTGCAGATGACTTGAGCTTCTGGTATCTCAGAGATGGTATAAGAAACTGCAAGCCAAGTTATCACATGCTTTAATCTGCTGCTTCCCTGTGCACAAGAAGGGAAGGTACTGCCAGTTTCTGAAGGCAAAATTGTAAAGCCATTGTCTAACTCTTCATGAAAATTTTAATCCAGGAGAGCAAAGTAGCACTGGCACCCACTGTTTCCAACTGCACAGTATATCTAGTGGTGCCATTGATCATCCTATCTGTTCTGTATAGGGATGGTAGGAACAGTTTGGTCTGCTCCAAGGTGAGTGGAGAGGGACAAACAAAAAAAGGCGTTGGCTTTACATAACTCTGCAGTTTTGCTTTACTACCTCTTTGATGCTCACAGATGAAGGACTCAAAAACAAGTCTGGTTATTCATCTGACTCATTTCTCATAATGATTGCTGGACTGTGGACTGTTAGCAAATATGAAGAATCATCAAGTGATTCTGCTGAAGTCTGATAAAATCACTTGAGAAAAGAGTTCTGATGAGAAGAACTTCAGTTCATTAAAACTGCTCTCTTCCTGTGGTGAAGTTTCTGATAAAAATAAGAAAATGATTGTAGCTGTATTCATATTGGCAAGGATGCAGTAAGGAATGAGCAATAGAGATTGTCTTAATTATGGTTGCTGGTATGTATGTAGGATCACAAGTGTGTCTTTTTAATACTTTCAGTATCAGAGGGTATTGCCCATAGTAACCCCCCGTTTTGGCCCTTCCTGCACAGAAGATTTGCTGAGTGCACTCGGTGATTTAGCACAGGCTCATGATCTCCATGTGCAGGTAAACTGTGAACCCTGCTTACAGTATGAATGTTGTGGGTAGAATCCATGATGACCAGGCTGTTTTAGAAGTTTCCATGAAGCAATTAGATTGCATCCTTAACTCAAAGTCCATCTTTTAAATTCTTTTTGAATTAAAATAGTAGTGGTACTGTGCAAGTGCACTGTGACCTCCACTGCAGGTTAGAATGCTTATAGCTTGGAGGATGCAGAATTCATCCATCTCCACACTGTATTAACTGAAAGAAACTGAATGGCACTAAGTGTTATGAGTTAGAACAACCCCTGTGTTGATAAAGGTCACTGCCTCTTGCACAAGGTTGAAGTGTCTGCTTCTCTGCCGTCTGCTGTTTCTGTACAGGGCAGACATATAGAAGAGAGTGTTCATCTTTCTGTCTCAATTACTCATCTTTTTTAATCTCATTTTAAGTTGTTATATATGTCCTGGGTTTTCTTGAGTTATCCTGATCCCAAGATCAAATCTGTGGTACACTGTTATTCTTTTACTTTGTGGTCATAACTATCATTTTACTACTTTAACATCTGCCAAACATCTCATGCTTTTCTATGTCACCACACTACTCGGATGGAGTATCCAGGCATATGTTCTTTAATGGGTTTTAAAGGAGCAAATGGAACTACCCTTACGGATCATAAGGATCTCTCCAATGAAAAGAGAAACTTAAGGGCTATAGCAACAATAGGCTTTTCAAAGACCATTTTCTATCATTTTGTGCTTAGCAGCAGCACATTGTTCACAAGCTTGAAATGTCAGGTCTAATGCTGTTAAAAAACTCACTGTTATTTATTTTCTTATTGCAGAGTCACATAAGTGAGACTGAAGAAGAACTCAAAATCGTGGAGAACATGTTTCCTGCCTATCAGAATTACACTGATTTGTATGATAAGAACAAGCTGCTAACCAGCAAGGTAGCTGCATATAAGTTTCAACAACATAGATTAGATTTATCCATGTAGAATATATATGCAGGTTAATTGTAGTTTCCTGTAAAGTTTGTATTGTTTTGTCAAGGTAAATGGCATCTGGGAGAAAGTAAATTGTTTCTGTGTTCTGTCTTGCACAAATAGGTTCATAGGTTCATAAGGTTGGAAAGGACCTACAAGATCATCTAGTCCAACCATCCTCCTATCACTATCCCTACCCAACTACTAAATCAAATCCCTTAGCACCTCATCTAAACGCTTCTTGAACAGCGCTAGGGATGGTGCCTCAACCACCTCCCTAGGCAGGCCATTCCAGTGCCTGACCACTCTTTCAGAAAAGAAATGCTTCCTCAGGTCTAATCTAAATCTTCCCCAGCGCAACTTCTGGCCATTCCCTCTCATCCTGTCATTATTTATCAGGGAGAAGAGGCCCACCCCCTCCTCACCACAACCCCCCTTCAGGAAGTGGTAGAGTGCAATAAGGTCTCCTCTGAGCCTCCTCTTCTCCAGACTAAACAATCCCAGCTCCCTCAGCCGCTCCTCATAAGACTTGTGCTCAATGCTACTGAAGGTACTGAAACTTTAGAACTTTAGAAACTTTACCTTAAATTAGTGAAAATAGTCCCTCAAATTAAAGGAGAAAAACAGTGAGATATTTCATGCTCCTTGAGCTTGTTTTCAGGGATCTTAAGAGTTCTGGGAGCAGTAGGATTGGAAGGAGACTAGGCATTACTGGTAATGTAGGACTGGTAATTCTTTGGCAGTACTCCCTTTCCCTCATATCTTAAATTTTCAAAGGCACAAAGGAAAGCTGGAAACGTGACAGGGATTAATTATTGAACTTACCTTTTTTGTGTTTGAAAATTTCCACAAGTAAATTAGGTATTCACCATCTTTTTTACCAGAGAAATCAACACAAGCCTCTTAAATATGAAACCAGTATTAATTTTGTTCTGTTGCACTGCACTGTTCATAGTTCTTCTTCACATCAGTGCAGTAGAGGCAGCAATACTTGTGCTAGACAAGAGCGACTCTCAGTTCTGTCAAGTGTTTATACCTACAGCACTGGCAATGGTTACTGAAATTTGGGATTACCAGTTCCCTCCTTGTTCTTTGATGAAGCATCCTATTAAATACAAGCATAACAAAACAGCATTCTCCTCTCCTCAACCACCGGTCATAAGATAGCAAATTATTATTTTTTAGTTATCTTTTTCATGGCTGTGGCTGAAATACGTTATATAATCATAGCATCATTTAGGTTAGAAAAGACCTTCAGGGTCATTGAGTCTAGCTATCAACCTGATCTCCCAGCTCCTGTTACTAAACCGTTATTGCCACATACATGCATCTCTTAAATACCTCCTGGGATGGGGCCTTCACCACGTCCCTGGGCAGCTTGTTCTAGTGGTTGACCATGCCCTCTGTGAAGAAATTCTTCCTAATGTTCAATCTAAACCTCCTTTGGGGCAACTTGAGGCTGTTTCTTCTCATCATTTTTCACCAGAGAAAAGAGACCAGCACCCTCACTGCGGCCTCTTTTCAGATAGTCACAGAAGATGATGAGCTCTCCCTCACTTTCCTTTTCTCGAGACTAAATAACCTTAATTAAAACAAAATGATAGCATCCTTCCTGTATAGCTACCAAATGTAAGTTCTTAATTTATGATGTGATTGTTCTCCCTGCCTGCTGAGTTGCATTTGAGCTTAATGAGTAGGGAAGGCAAAGATACAGTGCCATTAAGAGATGCTCAGTGAAAATATCCCAGTGCACTTGTCATTTGTATCATTCGATTGGAAGGTCCAGTGGCTCTTGCCATATCATATTCTTGTCTTTGTGTGAGTATTTGGTATATTAGGTAATCCAAAGTAGGCTGATCTAATAGTTGCTTTATGTCCTGTTAAATGATCTTATATTTCTCTGTTCTACGTGTACAAAATGTACTCATTTTTAAAAGCAGAAAAGTGTGGGGCAAGAAAGCAAACACAGATGCATAGCAAATGAGCCACTTTGATCGAAAGAATATTTCAGCTGCAGTCTACTTTTTTCAAAACTTTCGTGAAAATGGGACACACATTAGAAGTTCAATGTATACAGTCTTCCACTTCTATCATTATAGTTCTGGTCCAAATATTTCATCTCTGTGGTAGCTATGAATACCCAGATTAAAGTTGCAATGGTGTTATGCTGAGTAGGGTGTTCTTGTTTTTATATTGTGCTGCTGCTGCTGTGTGACAGTCACAGCTACCACAAAACACTATAGCACCCAATCTTTTTGTATAAGGAAATGAATAAAAGCTGGGGGAACAATATGTCAAGCCTACTGATGCTACTAAAAGCTCCTCTCCCCTTGATCTAAAGAGTTCATCTGAAATGTGCATTAATTTCTTCTGGTGGTAACAGGTGGCCTTTTGGCTATTAAAAGCATGGCAGCAAAAACTCACAGGTGCTGAAGTAAATGCTATTTTGAGTAAAATTGGTGATTCTCTTTCTCTTTAGACAGTGATGGCTCATGCCTGTCATCTTTCTGAAGAAGAGCTGGAACTTTTTAATCTTCGTGGAGCTGCAATTGCACATTGCCCCACTTCTAACTTTTCGTAAGTTAATAAAAGATGATGGTGTACGTTTTGGATAGAGCTGTTTTTCACATAGTACCCTTAATCCAACAAGAAGTTTACTCTGGACTGACTTGTGATCTTTGAGTATAATCACATACATATTTCTTGTTAAAACTATTTCTTTGCTATTAATGGCAGATTCAGGCCAGCTCCCCTCTTCCCAAAAATATTTACTTCTTTTTGCAAAATGGGAAGGTGCTACATAGTCTCATGTATTTTAACAGAAATGAGATACTGTTCAGTATACAATTGGGGAACTGTACTAAATGTTAAAATGTCATTCTGCTTTTAATATGATCAGTATTATCTCATTCACCAGGACTTGTGAAATGACCTCTCACCTTCTTGGAATATTTTTTACACAGATGTGCTAAGAGCTCATTTTTAGCAGATAATTCTAGAACTATTCTATTAGGAAACTAAAATTTTCCATTGGGAAAATTTGCTTTTAATTATTAAAATTTGTTGTCTAGATTTATGAATGTAAATCCCCACTTAGAAAACTTGATCTGTCACATGCACTCTGAGAATCCTTCGTTAAAGCTTACCCCTTACTGAATTACAGGAGTCAGCTTTCTACTGTATATATCACACAGAAAATATTTCTTGTTCCAAACCAGGTTGCGCAGTGGCATCTTAAACATACAAAATGTTCTGAAGCACAGTGTGAAGGTTGGCCTTGGCACAGGTTGGTAGTTTGCTTTAAGAAGGATCACTTCTAGAAATCACTGTAATACACAAAGACATACCCTAAAAACATACCCTCATGCTTATATTAAAAGTCTGTCTCCAATTTGTGGACCTACTTTTTAACACTATCTGGAGGTGGTAAAAAAATGAGTTTTGTTCCTCTCACAAGAGCGAACAGTGCCTGACTGACAACAGCTTTTCTGATTTTGGTTTCTGTTCTGCATTGTGCTTTATTTACCTGACCTTGTATGTAAGGACATGTGTTAGGAATCACACAGTTAAGGACAGTGTATAGCATTACACTTTTTGCATTTAACACCTCCTACACTTTGTAACACTTAAGTAAAGCTCATAATAATTTACCAAAATTATTCCCAAAGCTTGTTTCTGAGTTTCTGATCCCTTCTAGATGTTGCTGGTGGATATTCAACTTCTATGCTTGATGCTATCAGGAAGACAGTGATAGCATCTAACACCCTTAAAATTAATAAAGTGAGTGAAGCAGAACTAACTCTTAAAGAAGCTTTTCAACTAGCAACCCTAGGAGGAAGTCAAGGTAAGAAGAAATTTCTTTGTAATATATGTAGAGAGCCACCTGTCTTTTAGATAATATGTCTGTAAAAGATGGTTGAAATGCACAGATTTCCTAATTCTAGTTCAAAACTGTGTCTGCTGGGCAGAGGTATTCTTCTGTCGTAACAATACTACAATCGTGACAGTAATGCATATCTGTAAATACTGATAGTTTAATAAAAGCATCTCAATGGTTTTTCAGGGCAGTACATTCTTTGAAAGATCCATAGTCCTTCATCATAGGTGCTCGTAAGTTTGTTATGCCAGTGAAAGACTCATGTGTTGTTTCCACTCACAGCTACTCTTCTGCTTCTTTTGTCTGGGTTCTTATGTTTACAGTAATACAGAAAAAATGTTTTATATTGGTTTTGAACTGTTCTATCACTTCAAGGGTAGAATATAAATTATTTGTACAACCTTCCAGTAATATGGATAAGTAAAATTTGGAGAAATTTAAATGAGATTTTTTTCTTGCCATAACTTGATACTGAAGCTTTAAATGGCTATCACCCTCTTGTGTTTATTCTGAAAATTGCATTCTGCTCACAAACAGAATACATCATTGTAGCTGAAACTACAGAATACTTTACAATATTTACTATACAATACAGTAAACCATTTTGAGGAGTTTGAAGATTTTTAATGTATTGTGAAAATCCTGATATGCATTACAGACAGCTGACTTCCTCTGTCAGACAAGCTATCTGAAAACAAGAGAATATAATCTGTGCAATATTACCCTTTTTGATAACTTAGTTTAACTCCTGGATATTTGAAAATTGGAACGAATATACAGGTAATTTAACAACTTCGGGCTATCCTAAATTACTTACAAGAAGACTCAAATTATTTACAGGAAGTCTCCATTTAGGTATTCTGTACCTCCTTTCACTTTAGGTGAAACTGTAGATTTTCAGTGCTTGTGCACCTGAGATCCAGAGGTTGCAATAATGCCTGGATTAACAAAGCTGGATAACAGAGTATAACATAAGCCTGACAGCTGGGTATGGGACTGGCATTTCTGCCTGCAACACTTCTCTCACCATATTGTTCTTGGTTGTTGTTATTAGTTACCCCTAGTCATCCTCTCAACACAACTTTTTATTATCTGCTACTGTGATATGTCTATACAACCTGTCAAAGATGCTTAAGCTGTTTTATAAACATAAACAATTAAATCTTAGGCTGCTTTTGCAATTTCCCTTTAGTAAGAGAAATTACTATTTCTCTTCTTACTGCCTCTTTTAGAATTTCATTATTTCTGCATTACTGGTAATTATTACTCCACTTTTAACAGTTACTGGTCTATACATAGGATCTGCAATGACACAAAATCAGAGGAAATATTAAAAAAAAAAAGGTTCAAATTGTTTTTTTAACCTTTACAGATACCCTTCACAAGTTCACCAAAATACACATGGTTTTAATGAAAAGTTGCTTAAAAATTCAGATGCTGACCTACTTTATTTGCTTCCATGTTTTTCCATACATTCATCTAAACTTACTTTTTTTTTTTTTAATCACAAACACCTCAGTTGCCAGATGCTTCCATATCACAAAGAGACTTGCACTGAGGATCTGTTCATAAGCTTGTTTTCCCTGTCAGCTCTAGGACTGGATGATGTGATTGGGAACTTTGAGGTTGGCAAAGAATTTGATGCACTGCTCATCAACACTAAGGCTTCAGACAGTCCTTTCGACTTGTTCTCTGCTGATACTTTTGAGGTAATCTGAACACTACTAATGATCCAGAAAATAACTAGAAATAATGTGGCAAAGGTCTGTAATATGAAAGTCTCTTTTTGGTCATTCCAGTAACAAGAATTGTGCTGTCTTTAACTCAGCCCAAGAGGTGCAAGGATGTTTTCAGAAGGTTGCTGTCATAAATGACAGGCACATATATGTCACTGTGAGTGGAAATGCATGTAGCATGTTAGTGCACATGTTATTAGATCCGGCTGATCATTAGAGTTCACTATTTGCAGTAGCAGCTTAGTTAACATTTTGAATTTACACTCAAGAATGGCAATCTGTTCGCAGATAGAAGCTGAATAACCATGGCTTCAATAGGACTGTAAACTGAAGGAAGAGCTAAGGATAGCTAATTTGAGTTCAAAGCACAGCTTTTGTGCAACATGTGAACACCTTTCATGTTATACAGTGGGAATGCTTTCTCAAATTTTCATATGATTAAAAAAATAAAATGAACAGAAGTAGTAACTTGAGTTTACTGATGAGACCAGGTGTCTATCACTGTCTCTGTTTACTTAAAAATATGTCCATAACTGTTCAAGGTAATTTTTTCCTTACTTTCCTTACTTACTACAAAGAAAGGAAAGCTATAAGAATCTGGATTAGATTATTTTAATTTGAAGTCTTTTTCCTAATTAAAATAATTCTAGAATTAGTGCTTTTTAATCAGTCTAAACCTTTTTAGCTAAGTTAGCAGTTCCTAGGACTGTAAAAATGCTTAGAATTTTGTCTTACTTTTCAATAAATAAATGAATTTGAGAGATCTAAAGTCTTGTTTTAATTGTATTTTTGTTTGTATTGTCAAACTTGTGCGTACTTTCTTCCTGACACATACATTTTCTTTAATGAAAAGTAATTATGAAAAATAATGTAGACTACGTTTAATTTCATTAGCATATTTAGGAAGACTATTGTAGTAGTTTCAAGTTTCAAATAAATTTGATCTGGGACTGTGAATACAACTTGCTAAATGTTTTTCTTCTGTTCCTCACAGGACTATCTCCAGAAGTTCCTCTATCTAGGTACGTTCAAAATGCACCTGTGTTTTTGCACATGTCCTAGATCTTCTGACACAGTGAGGAGGTTGCTTCACATCCATTTATAATGGCTTGGTAAAAATTAAATAGTGTAATTTTTATTCTTGCATACATTGTAAAATGTGGAATTTGGCATGAGCAGTTACACAAGCTTAGTTGCCAGATGTGTAGCCACAGCTATATTCATCTATAGCACAGTGAAGTAGCACTGACTTTTGTTATGCATTTCCCATCACCAGTTCAGAACAAAGGACTACTGCAGGCTACATGCTCTTGTAGAACCTTTCTGGTACTGCTGCCTGGTACCTGTTTTAGTTGGTACTGTTTCTGTATAGATGTATTTTTGCAGGTTTTGAGTCTGCTAAATTGAGGTACAAAGGCCTGAACAGTAGGCCTCAAACCAAAGGTTATCTGTAGATGAATCTCACAACCCAGCATTATATGCCATCACTATCTGATCATTAGCAAAATATGAATCTTAGACAAAACATTAACAAGAGATGTGATGTAGTTAAAGTATTACAAGAATGCATTAACTTTCCTTGCTTAGAAGCATAGTGTCAGGGCCTACTCATATGTGAACTTCCTTGCCCCCTGGCCAGGCTTGAGGTGTAATGCAAAGGGAGAGTGAAACCAGACGTTCCACCTAATTGTCACGTTAAGTTTATTCCACAATATAAAAGCTGGACCCTCTTGTGGCAAGGTTGGAGACCTCACATATGCATGGATGCAGTGTGTAGTACCTCCTAGTTGCTGGGAAATGCTCTCCAAATCCTTGCTGCAACCAGGGCTCCCCAGCAACCGTGGATCTGGCAATTAGGGCAATTGGTGTATCATTCTTAAACACTGTTGCTACCCCCATGTAGTGATGGTTAGGTGCATCATCTTGTTCTGTACTATTCTTGCTGTAGTATTATCTCATTGCTTTAAACTTCAGTAAAGATAAAGGCACTTCTTTAACTTGTTATCTGTGACCTTTATGCTGACCCCATCCACTAGCCAAACATAAATATATACAAAATACATGACACCTCTGCAGCAGCAGCACTGTGTTTATTTCTTAAGAGAAGCAGTGGTCATCCATTGATCTTTTATGGTGTTTATGATGAAATATTATTAGGGAAACACACTTTCTCAGTTTAAGAAATGAATTTAAATAACAGAAAATTGTATATTCCAAAATTAATTTTGTGGATAACATAATTAATAATTTCAATTAATGAAATTAACATATAGATTTATGTGCAGATCTCTCTTCTACCTGTTATTTCAGGTGATGATCGGAATATTTCTGAAGTCTATGTGGCTGGAAAGCAAGTGGTTCCTTTTTCAAGTTCAGTATAAATCCAATTCCCTTTTGCAAAATGTTCTACTGATTACTCTGTATCTGATTTGGAAAATATTGGTAAAAAAAAACCAGTGCCTAATCATTTGGAATGACACCTCATTTCTGTTTTAAAACTTGCAAATGTGAGAAATGTTGTTTAGACATTTCAGGAATTGTGTGACCAACATTGTCACAGTCCTAAGAGGTAAATTTCTCTGTAAAAATAGCACGTGCATTAACAAGGAATTTGCTAAGTTTCTTACTTAAATAAATAATTGGTGTTCCTTTCAGTTTTACCATAGAAAGTATTAAGAAGAGCAAGGAAGCTCTCACTGCTTATATGATATTTTAGTTGAAAAAATGGCCAGTATCTGTAAATCATTTTTGGAAATAACAAATATCACAGAACAATGTAATTTCCTTTATATTATCACCAAGTATGGAAAAATTAGTGGTATTTGAGAGCATTCAGATAATTTTTCATTTTTGTTTATGTATGTGGTTAATTTTAAAATACTGATTTATTTTAAAACAAAGTAAGTGTCTTTCTATACATAATTAAGAGTTCTGATTATCATCAAGCTCAGATTTGTCATTAGTAGTCTGATAGGAGAAAACTGGTGGAAGAGGCAAGTGAAAAATACACTACTGATCCAACAGCCGTGAGTGCAAAGACTGCATGGTTCTGTGATGCTGTACGCTGAAGCAGCATTTCCTTAATGTTGCTCTGGCATCTAGAAGCAGTCAGTCTAATCTTCCATCACTTCTCTATCCACTCAATTGAATCTGCTTCAGCTGAACAAACACTGAATGAAACTTATGCTAACCCCAGACACAGGCATGGAGATGCCTAAGTAGGCTTCTCTGTGGCAGAAAATGATTGGGTTCTTCTGGACTAGAGGGAGTGCTTCTTCTGGTTCAGACACTTGTAGAACCTTACCAAATTCATTTTCTCCTAGACTACGGGTGATAACAACTTCCCCTCTTTTCTGTAGCAAAAGTGAGTAGGTTTAAAACAAAACCCACAAGAAACAGGCCATCTCTGGTTGTTATCACCTTTAACTTGAGGAGCGATTCCTTACTGGAAGATGCAACTCAGCTTTATTTAATGTGCTCTTTTTCTCTCAACACTGGAACACTAATAAGAGCCCTGTACAATGCTATGTGAAAAATGTGCCCTTTGTATTTTGGTAGTCTGTGTGACTTCCTTTCTTAAAAAGTGTATTTTCCTACATGTTATTACAGCCTTTTTTTTAATGCAAAATTAGTTTGAGAATGGGGATACTTCTCGTTTCTTTGTTATGGTTGTTTGTTGTTTTGATTTTTGATTTTGTGTTTGCAATGCAAAGGATATAAGCTTTAATTTTAGTGTCCGTGAAGACAATATTGCACCAGCTGTTATAAATACATGTTGAGTATGGTTTTAAAGGCCTGCTTCAAACACCTTTTATTTTGCTGAGCTTTGTTTCACACCTTTATCTCACTGTCTGATGATATGAAGGCACAGGACTTCCCTCTGCTCCTGAAACAAGAGAGGTAACTGCATGAAAATCTAAATTTCTGTCTCCATAAGGGAACGTTTGGCCTGATATCAATAACAACTTGCTCTGACTTAAAGCTTTGTCAGAGCTGACACACTGTTTGGGTTATGCCTGCATGAAACAGTACACTGGAACCATAACCTAGATTAAGCACCTAAAAGATTCCAGATACTTTTCATTGTTTTGTGCTTTTTTATTTGTTGGGGTATTTTTTTGTTGTTGTTATTTTTGTTTTTGCACTATCACAGAGTAGTCCTACTGTACAGCATGGTATTTTGGCTTGCGTATGCCACCCTAAAGCAGCTGCAGTGCTTGCTTGTTTAGAGCTAGCTCAGTTAACTTTACGTGCCACTACTCTGTGCCATATGTTTGCAGAGTTACACTCTTTGTTTCCATTATGTTCAATCATTGCTAAGGCTTTAGGATTTCAGGACTGAGATTTCATATTCCATCAGGGTGTCATAAAAGTTTTGTTTTTCACGTATCCCAATAACCTACATGGTAGCACACTTTCTTTGCAAACACAGCCTGCAGTTCTTTAACTCAGATTCCTGATTCAGGGAGCATTTTTCCTCATGAATTTTGACATGAATTTAATTAATTGACCAAATTTCACATTCCAAAACCAAAGATCTGTGAGACACATGTTTTAATCCTGCAGTTACTGTCTGCAATTATTCTTAAGGAGTTGCATGGTTTGCAGCTTTGGCTTTCCTACAGGGATATATTCTGGGACAGAGAAAGATTGTGCAGCCTTGTGTACTATGTAAGTTTATGCTGTAGTACTTTGCTTACAGAGCTATGAATTATATCAACACTTCTATTTTAGTGGTAGTCTAAGCTGTGCCTGACTTTATTGCCATTCTGTGGTACAGTTAAAAATGAGATTCAGTGTTTCTTTCGAAAGATTTGGAGAGAGGGAGGGGAAGATTATTTGTAAACTTGGGAGTACAGAAAAAAAGCTTTAACAGTCTCACCACTGACTCCTGGTGGCCCAGTTACAAAGGGACTCTCTGGAATATCTGCTGCGAATAACTTTTGGATTTGAATATTGGCATGTCATGGCAGTTTGACTCTTGCTAAATTCCAGCACGACAGGAATTCAGCTTCTTGATTATTG
This sequence comes from Cyrtonyx montezumae, assembly GCF_038088225.1. Classification (NCBI taxonomy): domain Eukaryota; kingdom Metazoa; phylum Chordata; class Aves; order Galliformes; family Odontophoridae; genus Cyrtonyx; species Cyrtonyx montezumae. The sequence goes on from NW_027072041.1 coordinate 4,000,768, forward strand.
CTTTTCTGGTGTCTGGTCATCAGACACTACCAAGGCTTAGAAACAGTGAATCCGTTTTCTAGAATTGCAGCTGAGGGAGAACCTCTGCCCACAGGAGACAGTGCCATAGGCTTCCTGCAGCACCATACATTGTCTGTGACATGCCTGAATTTGGTGAGAGAGGGCCAGTGGAAGAGCTGATACAGCCATGTAACAAGCAAACGGGAAGCTACTTTCAAAAGTAGCATCTGAATGGTATTGAATGTAAAAATAATATGCCAGAAAAAAAAGTTCCTTTGAGGTAGACCCAAACCTTTCCGTGGAAGGTGGTTTATGCGCAGAAGGAGATTGGTTTTAGGAGATATAGAGAATGTAGGAATCAGACTTCTCTGAAGCAATTTTGGGGAAGGATCCTGCTGTGAAATATTTATTAGTCTTTGGGATTCTTTGGCTATGTGCAGATTGCCCAGATGCGTGGTGCAGTACAAGAACATCAGTAGGTGAAAGCAGTTACTACTGACACTTGTACCTCTCCACCAATGCCTGCTTGTAGTCTAAGTCCTTGAACTCTACTGTGTAAGTGGTTTGAAGCAAGCCAGGTAATTGGTTCAGACTATTAAAGCCTCTGTTAGAGGCTCTGTTTGGTGTGTGATGGCACCTCCAGCATAGTTTCCTCCAGGAGAAACTTCCTTGTTGTATACCAAAACCACCCTGTGAGCAGAAGCAATGTTCAGTTGGTATCTAAACACCACTACTGCCCCCCCCAAAAAAAAGTGCTAATGGAGGATATATGACTTACACTATTTCCCCTCCATACTTACTGGCACAGAAGACAAATCAAAGCAACATCTTTTCATCTTATTCATTCAACAATTAATTAATTAATTAATTAATTGAAAATAAAATTAAAAATTAAGAAAAATAATAAAAATAAGGCAACCACACACTGTGGGGACATGACTACGTAGAGGAAAACATCAGGATAATTTTCAGTCAGCATAAACTGACGTTGAGCTACTGACATAAGATAGAGCCTCTGGAAAAAGGTACATGCAACTGTTTCCAGATGTCACTCCCCATTAGTTCTCTTGACAGATTGTGGATGGCATCTTTATTTTTGATGTGTCTTTGTGTTCAGTGTCAGCACACCATGCAGGCAAAGAAAAATGATGGTAATGCGTGGAAAGCTTGCTCGTTGGCACAATATGCTTAATGTGTTTTATGTTCAGATGAGCACTTATTTATTATAAATGGAGTATATCTGAATTACATGTTGATCTCATTGTGTCACTTTAGGTTTTGATTATTAATGAAATGCAAGTAAGTATTGCTTATGCATTATGCAGCGTTATTTGAATTATTCATACGTGGCAAGTGGAGTTCTGCACTTTAAAATGTTGGCTTGACCTAGTATTTATATTTATTGTGTTTTTATGCGATCAGAAAGCTTTATGGGGAAAAATAGTATATTTGTTCTTTGTACTGAGCATTTTCATTATTGTAAGTGGAATTTACTTCAAAAGGAAGTGTTAGAATGACACTGTTTATAAGTCTGTGCCTGATTATACACTCACAAGTGAAATAACTACAATAGTTTTATAAAATCTGACACGAATAGTAGTGTTATACTCAAATAATATTTACAGAGAAATAGATTTTTATTTGAATTTTGATTATGCAATGCAGATTATCAAAAGTTAGTCAGTCTTGCTGTATATCTGCAAGTCTACTGAGGAAAGAGTATAACTCTCCCTGATTATGCATTTATGAAGAATATGCATGCTTTGAAAAACAAAATGCCTAAACTCTTTGAGAAAATATCTCAGTTTCAATATTAAATTAAATTAGCAATATCACTCAGAAAAACATACAAAAAAAAAAAAAAATTCAGCATTTCCATAAACAGTCCATAACAAATAATAAGGTGAACAGCTTTTAAAATAACATTGGATTGGTATAAATAAGTAGTTAATTATGTGCAGTCCTGTGTTTAGCACTGAGCAACTCATCTCTAAGGAGGTGGTGCACAAGTGGAGGGAATTCAGGAAGACTCAAGGGACATGGGAAATTTGAGAAAGGACTGGGAAAAAATATCATTTGAAAAGGCAGCAGAATGCAAAATAATGTGAAGTAGAAAGGAGCTAGATCAGAGAAAATCATACAGACACAATGACGTGTTTATGAAGTTTTTGGTAGGAAATGATAGGAAAAAAGATTTTTGAGGTACAGTTCTGTTAAATCATTGACTTGATTCCTTCAAAAAGTCAACGAGGCCCAGGAACAGAACAGATTAACAAAGGGAACCAGTAATGTATACACTTAGATATTAAAAGCCCAATCTACCATGGCTAATTGTAACACTTTTCAGCCTCTCAATCTCTACTTCAAGATTTAAACCAAAGGTACCTGCAACAGCTCCAGAAGAAACCTAATACAATGTCATGTTTTGTCTTCATATTTCTTATGAAACATCTGGCATTTGTCAGGTCAGATACTAAAAGTAGTCTGACATCAGGGGAGCACCAGTTCTGGCTCATGCTACATCCCCTGTGTCGTGCCTCATGGTGCAGTGATGACAGAGTTCAACAACACAAGAATTCAAGCCTCCAGTGTGACTGGGGTCACTGCAAGTAAGCTGATTCAGTAATCAAATTGTTTTGAAGTTGAGAACAAACAGAGTTGCAGCACATTTTAAATTGCATAGTCAGTTTGAAGTGTTAATTCACTACCTAACAGTGAGCTCGCATGTGCTTGGAACTTTGTCTTAAAGTTTATTTTTAAGCCCTATTACTATGTGTAAAACAACTCCTGCTTATTTCAACAGAGAAGCCAGCAAATGACATCTGATAGGCTCTCTTTACAAAATAAACAGCAGCAAAAAATAATAGTAATTAAAAAGAAACAAAACAAACAAACACACACACACAAAAAAGTTATTGGGAGACCAAAACGATATCAGCAACTATCTGTTGTGTAATGTCAGTAAAACCATTAGTTTTCCTCGAAAGGCTGAGCTGTGGTTTTGGAAAGCATTTTCCATGAAATTTCAACAGAAACTTTTCTTCTTGGAAAATGTCCTAAGCCAGAGTGTGCTTCAACCAATGAGATCCCCTGTGACTTCTGCAGTGGTAGTGATTTTTTTTACGCAGAAGTGAATGCAAGTCATGCCTAGAGTCACCCTTTCTCCCTGCTCAAGGCTTAGACTTGTGTGTTTGGTTTCTAGTTTATCAAAGACGTAATGACTGGGATGGATGAGGACAGTTGGCCTTGAAAGGCAATCTCACAGCCACCCTCCTAATTCTTTAATTCAAAAGATTTTTCCCATCAGAAAATTATTACGTTTATGCAGCTTGTGGGCTCAGTGTTTTGGCGTAATGACTTGAGTCAGCTGGTAACAAACACAGCCAAGACCAGAATGTAAACTGTGAACAGCTGACATAAACAGAAACACATTTTACCTTGGTCTGCACTTGAGCCACTGAAGGTCTTGCTTAGCCACATGCCCCTAGATGCCTTCAGATAGAAAACTGAGCCTTCAGTAGTAGGGACCAATGTTTCTGTAAACTCAGCTTTTCATCTCTGTGTCTGGCTGATCTCTGATCTCTAGCTTCGGAGCTGGGCTATGTGTGCATTAAAAGCTTTTGCTGTTGGAGGTTTTAAAAAGTGGTTACACATTCTCCTTAGCTGTTGAAGATACCAGCTGGAAGACTGTAAATCTTGCTTCAGTATGAGCCTTCTTTCCCCAGAGGACAGAAGACATCTCAGTTGAGTAAGGTTTTCCTGATTCCAGTTCTTGGTTTTGTCAGCTTGTCACCTGTTTGTAGGTTCTGGTTGGTTCTTCTCTGAAAAATGCCTGTCTAGAGTTATGTTGTTGAATTCCTCCTACCTGTTGTGCTCATGTGTAATTTCAAGAAAGAACAGTGTATTTTAAAAAGTGGTATATGTGATTTCCTTTGTTCTGCTTGTTTTTGATCATGCTAAATGGGAACCTATGTACTGTTGAAACAAAATAAAGTGGCCTTGTGTTTACACCAGCTGTCATCTCTTTCTTTCTTTGACTATGGAGGACAGAAAGAAAAGGTGGCATGGTGAAAATTTACAATGAAGATGTTAATACTGGCAAAGTGTAAGAAAAGCAGAAAACTTCCCTGCTCCCTGAGGAACACAGACACACCCACTGTAGGGGCTTGTAAACTTTGCTTTGTATGTATGACATATTTTTAAGGGACTTTTTCCAGACTCAGAGCTCTTAAAGTGTTTGTTGTAGTTTTATTACCAGACTTTCTGGATCAAAAAAAAAAAAAAAGCAAGTGCTTCAGTAACATTTTTATTTTGTGTACAAGCAGAATATCCTGAACTACTTCCTTCTGTGGAATGGCCACAAGTTGCGCCAGGGAAGATTTAGATTAGACCTCAGGAAGCATTTCTTTTCTGAAAGAGTGGTCAGGCACTGGAATGGCCTGCCTAGGGAGGTGGTTGAGGCACTGTCCCTAGCGCTGTTCAAGAAGCGTTTAGATGAGGTGCTAAAGGACTTAATTTAGTAGTTGGGTAGAGATAGTGATAGGAGGATGGTTGGACTAGATGATCTTATAGGTCCTTTCCAACCTTATGAACTTATGAACTTATGAACTTCTTGTGCTTGGCAGCAAGCACAGGATCACATCTTCTCTCATGTATTTTTCTCCACTTTCCTACTCCTCAAGGTTTAGGCATAAAAATAATTACTAAAAATATCTACTTCTATTAAGTAGCTCTGAAACACACCTTAAAACAAAAACTCCCATAGGAAGACCACTAATTACAAACTGAAGAATTGTATGCTGCAGTTTTGAGAATTATGTGTAAGTTATTGTCAATGAATGCAACATCAGTTGCACAAGAAAAAAGAGTTCTCTGTTTACTTCAACCAACTATTCAGCACAAATCATGCAAATTATAGAGGAAAGGCAAAATAAAAGTTTCATAGATTAACATTCTAATAGAAGGTCCCATTCAGGCTTTCAGCATAGGAATTCTGGTACTTAACATTTCAGTTAGGACAATAGCAGTTTTTTGTTAGAATACTCTGTTATGATTTTATCTGAGACATCTATTTAAAGGGGTGCAAACTTCAGATGTGAGTACAGCAGGTGTGTAAACCTGCTTGAAAACATGAGCTTTTGGGTATGCTGTTAATATATCCCAGGCTACAATTACCTGTTTCACTTCAGTGACTTGATGCAAACAGTGTATTTGTGAACACAGAATTTGCTAGCTTAAAAAAAAGGTCATTGAATGATCATGAACACATTACCAGTGTAATTTTCACGTCTGCTCCCATGGCTATCCTGGTTTGGGATCTGGTACTGAATCATTTATAACTGAGCTCAACAGGTTTATAGTTCATGAGCCAATAGAATAGCTAAAATGAGAAAAGAATCACAGAATGACTCAGGTTGGAAAAGACCTTAAAGATCATTGAATATAACCATGACCTAACCATGCTACCCTAACTCTAACAACCCTCTGCTAAATCATGTCCCTGAGCACCACATCCAAATGGTTTTGTAAACACATTCAGGGATGGTGACTCAACCACCTCCCCGGGGAGCCTATTCCAGTGCTTAACAACCCTTTCTGTAAAAAGGTATTTCCTCACACCCAAACTAAACTTACCCTGGTACATCTTAAGGCCATTTCCCCTCATTCTGTCACCAGTGAGAGACCAACCCCACTCTCATTGTAATCACCTGTCAGATATTGGAAGAGAGCAGTAAGGTCTCCCCTCAGCCTCCTCCAGACTAAACAGCCCCAGCTCCCTTAGTCCCTTCTCATAGGGCATATTCTTCAGGCCCTTCACAAGCCTTGTTGCCCTTCTTCGGACCTGCTCCTGCACCTCAATGCCCTTTCTGTATTGAGGTGCCCAAAACTGAACACAGTACTTGAGGTGGGGCCTCACCAGTGCCAAGTACAGGGTTAGGATTACTTTCCTAGTCCTGCTCACCACACCACTCCTGATACAGGCCAGCATGCCATTGGCCTTCTTGGCCACCTGGGCACACTGCTGGCTCCTGTTCAGCTGGCTGTCCATCAGCACACCAAGGTCCCTTTCTGTCAGGCAGCTTTCCAGCCACTCCTCCCCAAGCCTGTAGTGTTGCCTGGGGTTGTTGTGATCAATATGCAGGACCCAACACTTGGCCCTATTGAAACTCATACAATTTACCTTGGGCCATCAATCCAGTCTATCCAGGTCCCTCTGTAGTGCCCTTCTCCCCTCAGGCAGATCAACACTCCCTCCCAACTTGGTGTCATCTGCAAACTTGCTGAGGGTGCACTCAATCCCCTCATCAAGATCGTTAATAAAGATGTTAAATAGAAGTGGCCCAAGAACTGAGCCCTGGGGGACACCACTCGTGACTGGCTGCCAACTGGATTTAACTCCACTGACCACAAAAAGTCACTTTCCCTATGCTTATACTCTGTAATTAGCCGTCATCTTCCAAAGCAATCATCTTGTGACTCTATTCTTGCATTAGTTCTGATTAAAACTGTCCTTCAGGAATTAACCTAAAAATGTGTCCAGAAATGCCATGAAATCCAGATTAGAATTGAGCAATGCCTCAGAGTCTGGAATAAAGTCATAACATGAATGGAAAGAAAAGGTATTCTAATGAGAATATATTTTCAATTATCACAGACTAAATATCACAGCCCAGAATATATCATCACCCCCTGAAGAGAAAAGAAGCCAGTGTTGTTTCCAAGATTGTTTACTCGGCTTTTATACATGCAAACCAGGATGTCCTTACCATTTCTTTAGCACAGCACAGTGGTGCAAGACTCACAGACCCTTCACCTCATACACTAATTACATCAGATGTCACAGTAAATTTGAAATTAACTAATGCAAAAAATGTTTAAAAGAGAACCTGTTCTCTTAAAAAGACATGGCTATGCCTGCTTCAGGAATACTTCATGGAGTAGATGGTGTTTTGCTTTCACATTCAGACTCATGCAATTATCATGCTGGTGATGAAGTCACATAGAGGAAGTCAAACTGTTCAAGTTTTTCAATATTTACCTAGATTTAATAGACTTTTTTTTCTTTTCTTTTTTTCCTCTTTTTTGTTGTCTGTTGTTTTTGTGTCTCTTTCCTAACACAAACTAGCAGTGCAATTACAGAACTGTACAGGCCTTGGTTTTTCCAGTGAGCCTGCCCACACTCTATGATGCTCTTGCTCCTCATTTTCCAGTCCTGTCAGGTTGACCTTTGTCACTCTCATCACCACATTCCTGTCACTGCCTATAACTTTTTACAATCAGTTACTCTAAGGTTATGAAAACAATCTTACATTTGCATGGTTTATCTTTGAAAGGGCCTTCTGAGTCCACCCCTGCCTAGCATGGTGTTCTGTCCAGCATGATGGTTCACATGGTGGCATATCCTATGGCTGGGGTCTCTCCTGTGTAACTCACAATGATAGTTTTACTCTTGCTCCAGCTGAGTGTATCAAAAATTATTAAGTATAGAAAGTACACACATTATTACTACAGAGCCTACCATCTACATTCACATGTGCTTAGATGTTCACCATTGCCTATCCTAGAGCATAGAGGTGAGCACAGTAACCTGCATTTGTGGGCTGGTACCCCAATCACTAGGGCTGTCTCACCTCAATTCTATCTCAAACAATCAAGAATACATTTATATTCAAATCGCTGTAGTGGCACTGCTTTGTAATCCTAACAACACCTCAGAGAGATTCCTGTGCACAAACAGGTGGGCCTTGCTGCTTCATGTCACTCGTGCATCCCTGCTGTGTTTTCTGCTACCTGGCTGCAATTAGATGTTCATAGAATCACAGAATCACAGAATGATTTGGGTCTGAAGGAACCTCACAAGCCATCCTTTTCCAACCCACTGCTATGGGCAGGGCTGTCACCCACCAGCTCACATTGCCCAGGGCACCCTCCAACCTTTGCAACAACAGGGATGGAGCATCCAGTTTTTCTGGGCAGCCTGTGCCAATGCTACAGTGTAAGAAATTTCAACTTAACTTCTAAACTAAATTAGCCTTTTAGTTTAAAGCCCTTCCCTCATTCACTGTCAGGCCATGTGAAAAGGTGGTCCTTTTCCTACTTACAAGCTTCCCTAAAGTACTGGAAAGCAAGCCTTCTCCATAAAGTCATTCCCACAGAAAAAATAAACATTTTTATTAAGGAGGTTGGGAACAATGAACAACTTAATCTTTTTCTTTTATTTAGGTTGGGCATATTGCCTGCTCTTAGGGATTTTCCCCTAGGTGCTATGATAAGGGGAAAACTAATAGAGAAGAGGGAGTACTTCCTTTCAGGAAAATTTCCTGATTAAGACATAAGAGTAGAAAACTTAGATGATACCGACTTCGTATGTTTCATTATTATAAAATGTTTAAGGTAGAGCTTGTAAGAGCACACGTGTCATGTTAGCTCATAATGTTAAATGTGTGTTAACAGAGTTTTTTAGAGACTGAAAAAAAGCTTTACCAACTTTCCCATTATCTCTGGCACAAAGTCTGTGGTTCTGTAAGATCAGCACTAAATCCATCTTCAGTGTCATCTGAGACTGCAGATTGTTTTCCCATGTGAGCCAGGGACAGAGCTGCTGAATGAATCTTAGTTTTATGCTTGAGTAAAAGCTCGCAAACGAATGGATGAAAATTTAATTTCAGAATTTCAGGTTGAATAAAGAAGATGACGGTGGAGCGGGCTGGAGCGAGATTCACAGCAAGTCCTATAGCCCAGCAGAGGGCGAGGAAGCTCTGCGCTGTCAGCAGAGGGGTGGGGGGGGAGAGGGGGAGGGAAGAGAAGGGAAGGGAAGGGAAGGGAAGAGAAGGGAAGGGAAGGGAAGGGAAGGGAAGGGAAGGGAAGGGAAGGGAAGGGAAGGGAAGGGAAGGGAAGGGAAGGGAAGGGAAGGGAAGGGAAGGGAAGGGAAGGGAAGGGAAGGGAAGGGAAGGGAAGGGAAGGGAAGGGAAGGGAAGGGAAGGGAAGGGAAGGGAAGGGAAGGGAAGGGAAGGGAAGGGAAGGGAAGGGAAGGGAAGGGAAGGGAAGGGAAGGGGTTCTGCAGGCTACCACAGTTTGAGAGTATGTTCTCACCCTCACAGTATAGATCAGCGCTTGGAGATGCTGCTGCCTGTGGGTGATGCACAGCTGTTGATCTATGAGGCTATTGCTGCTTCATGCTTCTTTCTAAAGCTCTAGGGTTGTGGGGTTGCCTAATGCAAAGAGCATGTGCTACACTGGATGCACTGCTGAGAGATGTGGGCTGCTGGAGCAAGAAATGCATGCTGAGCCCAAGTGTGCATGAGCAGCCTGCATGGATTGGTAACACATACTGTGGCCAAGGTGCCCCTCAGGACACTGTGCAGCAGGGTCAGGTGCAGCTTTGCTTGGCACTGGTGCTCATCATGATTTCCTCTGTCTTTCACGCAAACAGATATAATTTAGGTGCCTGGAACTGGCCTGACAATCCAATTGAAAAGAAACAAGATGTTATTTTATGGTAGTGGACAGAGAAGCAAGCAGTGAGGAATAAGAGAAGGGGTGGTAGAGTCCTTCTGCCTTTCTTCTCCATCCTTTCCCCATCTGCACATGAAAGTAGAAACAAGTACAGCCCCAATAGGTCTCATTCTAGATTATTTTCCCTTGAAAGATTGCTTAATCACAGCCTGTGAACTCACAGAAGCCCTTTGCAGTGTCACAGCTGAAATAACTCAAAATAAGTCTCTGTCAGAAGAGTTAATGCTGTGTATTTCTAAGAGGAAAACCTCTGACTTGAGCTACTAATACTGTAGAAATAAGAGGACATAAAATCTCCTTTGAAGTGCTCTATGGATTAATGACTGCTATAAATGAAGTCAAACAGTGGCTGGTGGCAGCAGATAATAAATCACAAGCAAGTGCCCACCAACAGACAGGAGCTGTGCATGCAGTACCGTGACCATGATGGCCATGGGGCTCTGAGAAGCCCATGTCTTGCCCCATTTTATCCCAGGGTGCAGTGTCAGTAAGGGATGGGTGTTATCCTTTCACCCTTGGCTTAGGGAGCCTAGTTGAGGCCTTTTGCTGCCAGAGGGATAGCAGCATGTCCCTACTGTATATGGACATACACCTTTGTAATAGGAAAGCTAAAAACCCCAAACCTAATCCAGTAACAGCATGAGTTTTCCACCAGAAAAAGTCAGCTTTTTTAATCTCTTTGTCTGGTGTGACTGTGTTCTTCAAGGAGGGATTTTTTTTACATTAATGTTCTGCATTTAGACCCCAGAGAAGAAGGATGAAGCCCAACAGGAAGGAAGAATGGATTACAATGGAATTTATTCTAAATATGCTTTTAGAAGCATTATTAATCCCTGCTTAACTAAAGAGCATCTGCCATTAAAGCTGGGGGAGGGGGAGGGGGGGCAGTCTTTGTTTCTGCCAAAGATGGTAAACATTAATGGGAAATGCATGCATCCAGGCACAACAGAACAAGCGGGGAACGAGATAATAGTTGCAGTAAAAACTGAAAGTTCAGAAAATTCAGGAATTAGAACAGATATGACACTACCCTAATTTGGCTGATGGGTGATTTCAAGTACAGGGGCTGTAAAGAAGGGTGTGTAAACCATGGGGTCCAGGACACTCTGCCCCTCCAGGTATAGGCTAACTCTGGGGAGACTGGGTCTGATACAAGGGATTTGTGGAATGAGAGGCTGCCAGGGAAAGTCACAGCCAGAGTTGTTCAGCTCTCCACCACCACACTGCCCATCTCTGGCTGCTGCAAATACAAATAGTGAAAGTGGGAAGTGATGGTGCCACATAGCCTAAGTCAGCCTCACTTTTCTTTGCAGAAGGAGACAAGTGATTGCCCTGCCTGTGACGTGTAGCATAGAACTGTTTATAGACCTCAGTGTGAAGCATTTGCTGGTGGAAAAATGCCTTTTGATGGAAGTGCTTTTTCCCTGCATTTCATCCTCCTCAGTTCTAGAAAGACAGGAAACTATTGGAGAGAGTTCAGCAGAGGGCTGCAAAAATGGAGCATTTTCATTAAGAGGAAAGGCTGAGAGACCTGGGACTGTTTAGCCCAGCCACCACCTCATGTGACATCTACCCACTGGCAGTCCCTGGCATGCACCAAAGCTCCTGCCACAGCCCACCCCATTCTGATGCTGCTGCTACTGTGCTCTGTTTGAAGTGATGGAACAACATAGCAAGTGAGGAAAAGCCAAAACAAGCTGTTAATGCACTCACTCTCTAAATTTGATTCAAATGTTTTCTATGCAATGTGTTCAGATCCCATAATTGAGATGTGGATAGTCACTTCTGGGTATCCTCTAAATTTAGTTTATGTGCCAGTAGCAGGAACTTACTGCATGCTATGAGTTGTTTAGTGGCCTCTGCTGACAAAAGTCATAGAATCATAGAATCATTAAGATTGGAAAATACTTTTAAGATCAGCTAGACCAACCATCAAACCATCCCCATGGGTACAATGTCCTTTGGTGCCATATCTACATGTTTCTTGAACACCTCCAGGGACAATGACTCCATCACTTCCCTGGCCACCCTCTTTCAATGCTTGACCACTCTTACTGAGAAGAAATTTTTCCTAATATCCAACCTGAATCTCCCCTGGCACAACTTAAGGCCATTAATTCTCATCCTGAGTGTCTGCTCCGCAGTCTGCTCCGCAAAGAGCCGATGGCAGCCCTGGCACAAACACAGCTCTGTTATCTCCCCCTTCAGAGCCACCCTCTCCCCCTTCAGAGCCACTCTCCATCCCCACATTCTCCCACCCCTGCCTGATTCCCCATCTCTCCCCACACCACACTCCAGTCATTGCCCTCAGTACCCCTTCTGTGGAAATAATGGAGGCCTTCAGCTCTCTCGCTCACGTACCTGGCCTGTAGTCAGACTGAAACCCCCCCACCCTTTCTCACTGATTTAAAATAGCCCATATGAAATAAAGCTGCATTAAAGGGGGATTGGCCCAGGAATCTGGAAGCCATTCATGCGTCAGGGTCTTCACATGGGCTGTGGGGATGGCTTGCTGTACTTGTCCTGCAGAGGAAACCATTCTACTCTTCAAGCATGGATATATGAGCTATGGCAAGGGTATGTACAACGTACCTGTCCTACTTCTATAGAAGCTGATTACATGGGCACATAGGAGAACAGCAGGATACAATGTGAACTGAGCCTTCCTCATAACCTCTCCTACTTCTGTCCAGGAACTCAAAGAATTTTAAAGACAACATAGCAGCAGGAAAGTTTGATTTATCTCCTCAGTTTGTGCAATTTCTTCCATATTTTCCCTTTCGGTTGTATTCAGTGACTGTGAGTCACACCCATTGATTATGTGTCGGGTGACACAGTCATTTCTTCTCTTTGTTTTAAATCAGCTCCTTGTAGATGTTCCTGAGCGCTCCCCTGGTACCTGGACTGCATTCTGTAGTGAATAAATTCTACCTATACCTTGAGCATCGCTGTTCTTGAAATCGGTTTCAAGGAAAATTTGGAATTTTTGCTAATTTTTATCATTTTGGCTTGGATTTGTCCAAACAATGTTTTCAATTATTAGTTTTAGAATTTGGTTTGACAGAGAAAGCTTGATCTGGACAGCGAATATGCAATAAACTGTGATGGTTTCACAGAAATAATGTAGTAATGGACAGTTCTGCCTGCCCCAAACAGAACAGGACATTTGTACAGCTGAGAGCAGCAGAACGTTTTTTTTGTACACATTGTGAAAGGGCCTAACAGCCTAGGGTTTGCCTGCTACTACAGAGACACTGGCTCTCAGCCAGCCATGGCTCCTAGATGGTCTAATTGACATTGCTGAAGGATGGCGTCAGACACACGGCTGGCCAGGCTTTAGAAAAAATAGTGTGCAGCTAACATCCTTATCCTGGTACAAGAAATAGGTAGCAGCATCAACTGTCCATAGTTTCATCCTCCAAATGTGATGTGTGCGGCAGAAGCTGCTGCTTGCACAGCAGGTAAAGAGAGGAGAGCAGCAAGAGGAAGATGTTTTCTCCTTCATCTACACTGAACCTTACATACGTAAAATCAGATTCTCAAAAGAGATCCTTTCTGATAGAACGGGAATACAGGAAGAGCATGATTATTTTATCCTTCAGGCAGTAAGAGGAAAAGGTGACGTGGTTGGCAGTGGTGTCAACCTACACACATTCTTCCAGGTTTGTTTTGCCCACAGACCCTATGCAGGTTCTATGTTTTGGGATAAGTTTTAAACCTTGCATCAAACCAAAGCAAGGCTTGAGTTCTGACCTCAGCAAACCCACATTTTAGACAGCAAGTAGATACACAAAGTACAGAGTATCCCTCTAGGTCATTATTCAAACAATCTGCAATCGCTTGTACAGGCACTCAGAACAATAACATTTTGTTATCTAAACTGTCCTAAGGGCAGTTAGTTAAACATTCTGATATCAGGGTAAGGAATGTGGGATGAATGGATGATGTAGTATATATAAGGGCAAGAGTTTGTAGCATGTTTTATAAACCTAAGATTACTCTGCAGACCTGACTTTCTCATGAACACAGAGACCATGAAAACCTCAGCTTATCTTGTGGAAGAAGGTTGCAGAACCTAAATCCAGTAATTTATTCACAATATCATGACAGTCTTTTAATAAGACTTGCTCATCATTTTATACTGGAAGGCAAGAAAATGGGCATCACCCCATTCCTTTTCCTCCCTTTAGCAGAGGCGAGTGAGATGTGCTGGATGGGGCAGCTGCTCTCCTGGGAGGGGAGATAGTGAGCACCGCCAAGGCCACACCTGCCAGCTGTGTCTCTCTTGGTAGGAAAAACAGCTGCCACTATCTAGAGGTATAAATAACCTTCTCAGATAGACAGTGAAACTCTGCATTGTCTTGCTCCCAAAACAAGGTACATACTGTGTTTGCAGGGTTTAAGCATTTCTGCAACCATCATTTCACCAACTACTTCCAGGCTCAGCAGCATGGGAAGATGTTTATAAAGAGCACTCCCATTCAGCAAAGAAAGCCTCATTCTGCTTTCTAATATCCCCTTAGTGGATGCATTGGGTATTTCTGCTATTTCTTCAGGCTACTAAAGCGCTGACTGTGTAGCAATACCAGTGCTAAATGCACTGAGCTAGCTTCTGCATTTGCTGAGATCATGACTCACAAAGTCCACTGTGTCTCTATGTATGCTTAAGTTTAAAATATGGGGGATGAGCTAATGGATTTCAAAAAAGTGTTCAATAAGCAGATTCCTCCACTGCCCACAGATGTGAAGGCAAATAATTGAAAGAAAAAGAGCAAGCTTGATTTGCCTAGTCTCCCAATGGCATAAATAACTCCTGCATTCACCTTTGTATTTCTCCAGGCCCATTTACTTCACAAGGGATCATCACCTTTAGGGAATTGGGGCCTTTTCAGTATTAAAATGACAACTGAACATGTCACCAGAGTCTTGCACTGTGAACTCTGAGATTTTTAATTAACACTATATCCTATCATTGTAAAAATAGAGCAAATGCTATTATTTATTGCTTCTGAATTTCAGGTCAGCTAAATGTGGCATATAAATCCTGTCTGCAAACTTCTGTATAATCATAAAACAGACAATAAAAAGAAATTACCTCCACTATGCTGCCAAGAAATCACTTCTTCCTTAGCACTTTTATTTTCTTGCCGTCTGCCTTGTACTTTGCATGAGCAGCTAGGAAAACCTTTGGTTCAACCTCTCACAAGTCATTGTTGAACACAGGCTAAATTTGACTATGTATAAGCAATAATTGTATAATACAGAAATTCATCTTATTGTTTTGAAAAACCACCTTGGAAATCAAATAAAGAGATGTGAACTCACTGGAGTGAGCCTTATGGCAGCATGTGAAGCTTTGTGGGGACCTTAGTGGCATGTTTGTGCCTTGCCTCTGGGCACAAGCAGAAGACAGGTCACATCCCCTGCAGATTTTCAATCTTCCCTCACACTTGCAGTGAGGATGGGGTTGTGAAAATGCTGGAGCAGTGCTGGCATAAGTAATGCCTTCCTACTCCCATGCAAGCTGAGCCAACTTCCAGCGTTTTCTCCAACGTTCAGTTGTTATCCCAGAGTGGCGAGGCTGGCTGAAGCAGCACAATGGGAATAAGTGTTCAGCCCCTTCACAGGGCACCTGACAGCTGCCATTGTCACACGCTGCCAGGATCCTGCCTGGCCTCAATGCAGCAGAAGGCACGGAATGCAGCCCTCAGTGCTCTGCCAGGAGCGCAGCCCTCTGTGGCCTACAGGGCAGATGGAGCCCTGGGGCCCTGTGGGGTGCAGCTGACATGCTGCTGGTGCCCTGAGCTACTAGTGTAGCTAAAATAAATGCATCTGCCCAAACTATTTGCTAGGCCTTGAAAATCTGCTCAGAAACTAGCCAGTGTGCTCAGTGATTTATTGAACTAAACAAGTAGGGAAGATTTGTTCTCACCTTATGGACTTGGGAAAGTGAAATCTTAAAGCACTAATATCTTCGCCTTGGATTTTCACTTAAATGTGACTTTTTTTATCTTGAAAACCCTTGCAAATGTGCAGAGGAAGAAGATAACACAGAAGCTGTTGTTCATCAGTTGCTGTCAGGCTTGCTGTGGCTGGAGAGGCCCTGTGGGCAGGACATGGGTATGGGCAGGGAGCACAGCCTGAGACTTGGAGCTCCTGCAGCCAGCCTTTCTGCAGTGAAACTGGGGACATACTAGATCTGACTCCAGGCAATCATCTTCAGATGTATCTGTGCAGAGACCACGGCACAGGCAAGGCTTTGGTTAGCCACAGGTTCTTTTAAGCTGAATCACACTCCTGAGGCGGCTTTTTTCACTGCTTGTTGGCTGCAAAGGGCTTTTCCCATGTAGTATAAAAATAAAAAATAACAAAAAAACCTTTATACACTATGCTTGCGGCTGTAGCCCTGTGTACATGAAAGGTTTTTAAAAGACAAAAATGTGCATTTGATCTCAGAAAAACACAGAGCTTTGATTCTCTACTCTCAGCATTCAGATGAGGTGGAAAAGCAAGGAGGAGCAGAGATACTCAGATCCAGCTCTCATCCGAAGCAGAGCCATGCACAGACAAGGGCTGCCTGTATAGCAGGCCTTATAATGTAAGTACCAATTTAGAGAAAAAAACAGGGGACTTCACATTACTCTTTTGCCCTTGCTGCACCTAGATAAATCTTACTTGGTTAAAAAGAGAAAGTGGCAGCTGAAATGATGATCACAGAATCATAGAATGGCTTAGGTTGGAGGGGACCTTATGGATCATCCCAGTTCTAACCCCCTGCCATGGACAGGGTTGCCACCCAATACATCACAGGATGTTACATCTATAGCTTCTCTGGACAACTTCTTCCAGTGCTTCACCCTCTAGGTAAATTTCTTCCTACCATCTAAACTATATCTCCCATCTCTTAGTTTAAAGCCATTCCTCCTTGTACTACTACTTTCAGACCTCATAAAAAGTCAGTTGTCCTCTTTCCTATAACTTCCACTCAAGTAATGGAAGGCTTCATTGAGGTCTCCCCAGAGCCTTCTCCTCTGCCTTATCTTCTCCAAGCTGAACAAGCCCAGCTCCCTCATCCTTCACTTCTAGGAGAGGTGCTTCCTCCCTCTGATGTGTGGCTCTTCTCTGGACCTGCTCTAACAGTTTTGCATACTTCCCATGCTGGGAGCTCTAGGCCTGTAACAGTACTCCAGATGGGGCCTTAAAAGGGCAGAGTAGAGGGGGACAAGCACCTTCTTCTCCCTGCTGGCCACCCTTCTTCAGATTATAGCTGGCCTTTCAGGCTCCAAGCACAGTGTTAGCTTATCATCAGGATGAATGAATTCCACTTGTTCTATGCAGCGCTGATCTCATTATGTTCTTCTCCCAGTCTCTATACATACATGGGATTGCCTCAACACAAGTGCAGCACCCTGCACTTAGCCTTGTTGAATCTCATTAGGTTAATGTCATCCACTTTTCAAGCCTGTCCAGGTCCATCTGGTTGAGATCCCTTTCTTCTGTTGTACCAACTGCACCACTCAGATTGGTGTAATCTGCAAACTTCATTAGAGTACACTCTATCCCACTATCTATGTAATAGATAGAAGTGTTGAAGAGTACCAGTCCCAAAAACCTCTCCTGGGGAACACCACTCATGACCAGCCTCCACCTGATTGTCTAGCCACAACCCGCTGGCTGTGACAGTCCAACCAATAGCTCACCCACTGGATAGTCCAGCCTTCAAATCCACCTCTCTCCAAATTAGAGATAAAGCTGGGGCCATGTCAAAGACCTTGCAGAAATCCAGGTAGATTACATAATTTGCCTTCCCTTTGTCCAGCAATGCTGTTGCTCTATTACAGAAGACCACCAGATTGATCAGGCTCAATCTGCCCTTGGTGAAGCTGTGCTGGCTGCCTTGGGTCATATGTACCGTAATATGTCTCCCAGGAGTGTATACTCTACAAGATTACCGGGCACAGATGTGATGTCTGTAGTCTCCCGGGTCTTCCTTTCTGCCTTTCTTAAAAAATTAGAGTGACGTTTCCCTTTTTCCAGTCACTGGGAACCTAACCTGACAGCAGTGACTTTAAATATGTTGAACAGTGGCTTGGCAATAGCATCAGTCAGTTTCTTCAGGATGCACATTGTTTGATCCCACAGACTTATACACATTCAGACCTATGAAGCATTCTCAGACACTTTTTCAGTGGGAGGGATTGTGCTTTTCTGACTCCCAGCAAGAGGCTCAGGTACATGAGAGATGTGGGAAGCCCAAGTGGTAGTAAAGACTGAGGCAAATAACCTGTTGAATGCCTCGGCCTTCTCCATTTTGTTCGAAACCAATTCTCCTTTCTCATATATCCGAGTGAGTGTACCCCCCTTTTCCTGTCTCTTCTGACCAGTGTACCTGTAGAATCTGTTCTTATTTTTAACATCTCTCGCCAAGTTTAGTTCCATACACATTGGTTTTCCTGATCCCATCTCTCCATGTCCAGACAACATTCCTATATCATACCCAAGCCATCATCCTTGCTTCCACTGACTGTACCTTTCCTTCTTTTCCCTCAGTTTGATCAACAAGTCCTTGCTCAGCCATGCATATTTTCTGCCTCCTCTGCTTGATTTCTTATGCTGAGGGATGGGGAGCTCTTGTGCTCTCAGAAGAGTGTCCTAAAAGAGCTGCCAGCTCTGCTCAGTTTCTTTGTCTCTAAGGATAGCTTTCCAGGGGATCCCATCCAGTAATTCCTTAAACAGATGGAAATTTGCTGTCATGAGGTTTGGGGATCAGACTATGCTCTTTGCCAGATTCCTTGAGATCATGGGGCATGGTCACTACAGCACAGACTGCCTCCAGTCTTAATCTCTTTAATGATCTCCTTTGCTTTGTTGAGCACTGCTTCACTCTGGTTGGTGATAGTGAAATATGTCCCATAAAAAAGGTATAATTAGCAGTTGAAAGTACCCTGTCTGCTTATGCCCTGTAGTCAACAGTGATATTCTTGTGCCAGCTCTTTTAAAAAATAGCCTTCTATTTCCAGCCCCCAACAGCACACTACTTATACTTAGAAGCTGTCTGTCACATATATGCTTTCTTTTGCCAGTACTAATCAGCTCTGTGAAGACACATTCTTGGTCTTTTAGACACCTCTGCTGTCTAAAAATCATCCCACTCAGCAGCTTCACAAATCACACTCAATGCTTTGAGGAAATTGCAAGCAACTTGGCTCTGGCAGGCACTGCTCAGGTGCTGTGGGAAGATGGGGATGAAGGCAGAGGGGAGCATGTGCCAGCAAGCTGATGTGCTGATGAGCAAGCCAAGGCACAGTGCAGGGGGGATTCTGGCCTTAACAGAAGTTTCCTGCAGCACACAGATATCTTGGTGTGGAGAGAGAGGGAGGCTGGGGCCTTGGACGAGTCTGGCAGAGGGGGCAGCACAGGATGATAGGCTTGGCAGGAGCCAGGGTGAGCAGCTGTATCCAGGCTTACCTGGAGCTGTACCTCAGCCCCACACTCCTCCAAGCATCACCCAGTGGTGTGCTATGGGAATCAAGGAAGGGGCTGTAAAAGTGCTAGTGTTGTTATTGCCCAGTGTAACCTTTGCTCACCAGCAGCTATTTGTGTAGGAAAGTTAAATGCCTCTGTTTACTGAGGGATGGTGACTGTGCTGACATGTGATTCACCCACACCAAATGGCAAACTGTTAAACACAACAGCCTCTGCTTACATTAAATGTTGAGTAAATTAACATGGACCTTGAGGCTGTTTCCTCACATTATATAATTTCCAAACTCTAGAGATTCTTTCTGAGGAGTTAGTGAACTTTTCCCACAGCTGATCACTTATTTATTGTCAAATACTTACATATTAGAGATCAAAATCCTATCTATCAGCAAGAACCCCACCTTAAATCAAATGTAAGCCCATTTCTGCAGCCTGCATGTTAAGAACTCTAGCAAACCCTGAAGTACATGATGGCAAACAGCAGCCTTCACATCACTGCTATGTACTAGAAGCTACCAGCCAATTCATCTTGATGCTGAAATTGAAACTGCAGTTCCACTGCAGTCCATGCAAACCCGTTGTGGTGGTTTCAACACACTTGTCTGTCCCTTTCTCCTCCTCACATTAAATTCAGCTCTTAGTGAATTCTCTAAGAGCTTTACTGGTGGTGTCCAGCCAGAAAATGATCCAAGTCCTTGGTCCTACACGGTCAGTCAGAAGGTGGGCCTCTTGTAGAAAAGCACAAATTGGTACAGATGTTGTCCATCAGGCAAGTCCACCACAGCAATCACAGGAACTGAGTCTCCTTCAGAGAAGCTGAAGATCAAGATTTTTCTGGGGCCATAAGCCTACTTTCTCTTCATGCAAATTCCATGGTACTTAAAATACAGCTCAGGAAAATCTACTTTAATTTAATCCTGTTTAAACTTAGTCTGACCTGGTGTCCCAGAAGCATTACCAAAGTCAAATGATGTGGTGCACAGATGACTTCACAGGCTCCTTTGGGAACCCCTGTTGTGCTCCTCATATGATCAAAATTCCTGTTGACCTACTAAAGAAAATTTCAAATCCATAGTAAAACTGCTGCCTGTTCAAGGAAAATGATGATTTTCTGTGATACTCAGTGAAACATCGAGTATACTCAAAAGAGTCAGATCTAGAAAGTGGAGGCAGGATCAGTGGATTTAACAGTTTTTTAAACAGTGTAAATGTAACTGTTCACTGTGGTAAAGAACAGATAAACAGAAACAAGAAGAAGTGAATTAAATTGCCTCTAATTTCCTCAGGTGTGTTTTCCAATCTCAGTGACACTGCAAGTGAAGGTTCATAGAAGGTTCTCATCCTGTCTTGCTATACTGTAAAATCAGCAGTAAGGCAAAAATGTTAGACAGTGGCATAGCACTTCTCCAAAGATGAAACAACTGATCTGTAGCAAGCATCTTTTCACCTGTGTTTTCACCATGCAGTGAGTTGGCTTTAGCTTCTAATACCACTTTTGCAAAAGATTACACCAAGAAACTCATGAATGCTATCACCAGAACACTCAGAGGAAATAAATAGTACAGACCATTTTCAATAAAATCCACAGTCAACCACTAAAGAGTCCAAATGCACATATCTAATACACCTGGCTGGCATTTTTTTGCCTTTCAGAGACTGGATGTACCTTAGATAAAAGGCCTGAGATTCATTATGGTTACAGTGGAATAATGAAGCTGAAAGAGAAGGTCTGCTGTGAGAAGGGCCCCATCCTGAATCATGGCTTCAGTTTGTCTTTTGGTTCATGTTCTGTCTATTTATACTTATTTCATTATTGTACCATCAGAAAGAACCTGAAAATACCTGAACCACGAATAGCATGTTGAAAGTGATGTACCAGCAGAGTACTCACAGCCCTATCCAAACAAGCTCAGAAACCTAAAGAAGCCCCTGAATTAAACATATTAAAACAGATTTTCTCCTATGAGTAAACTAAATAATGATGCAATTGTCTGGCTGTAGGGCTGGAGAAGCATAATATCAACTTAGAGGCAACCACATTTTCAAGTAGTTGGAGGAAGGGCAAGTGGAATGCCTGGTAGGTGAGGTATCCAATTAAGTAAGTATGTTTAGCTGTTGTACAATGATTCTTAACTTCTTCCTTGGATTTGAACATTTTTCATGAGAAACCTAGTCTTAGTGGTTCGTTCAGTAAATATGCCTCTCTTCTACTGCTAGAAGAGGTCATATTACACTGATACTTGGGTAAGCCTTATGGAGAGATGGTCACTTATTAAACACAGTATATAAACTGCCAAAGTCACGCTTCTGTTCAGTTGAGGCCTTTAAGATGTGGAATATTAACTTGAAAAAAAAAAATCCTTGTGGATTCTGCAGGAGGCACACACTTGGAATACCCAGGTTGTGGAAATGTTTTCCTTTGGCATAGGCTGAAGGTAACCGCCCTGTGAAACATGTGCAGAGAGGGAGAGCTTGACCCCACAGGACCCTTCTAGGTGCCTGTAGGATCAGTTAAGTACAAGAATGAACATGACCTGGGTCAGGATTGATTACACAAGATATTCTAGTCTGCGTGCTTGCACTTAGATGCAAGATATAATGATCATACTTACTTAATAAATATCAAATTATTCCCACTTGGGAATATATACATACTGCATACATACTACATACATACATACACACATACACTCTCGTAATTAGCGACAGGACTAGAGGGAGTGGCTTCAAGTTGCACCAGGGGAGATTCAGGCTGGATGTTAGGAAATACTTCTCCAAAAGAGTGCTCAGGCACTGGAATTGTCTGCCCAGGGAGCTGGTGGAGTCACCAACCCTGGAGTTATTTAAAGAACATTCAGACATCGAGTTGAGGGTCATAGTTTAGAGAGAACTATTGGTGATAGGTGGACAGTTGGACTGAATGATCTTGTAGGTCTTCTTCAACCTTTGTGATTTTATGATTCTGGATTCTCTCTTTTAGTTTAAAGTCATTATCTTTTGTCCTGTCACTACAAGAGTCCCCCCAGTTTTAGTGTGTGATCCTGTTATGTACTAGGCTACAATGAGATCTCCCTGCAGCTATCAATTCTCCAGGCTGAACAAGCCCAGGTCTCTCAGCCTGTTCCTGTCAGAGACCTCTGATATCTTGGTGGCCTCCTCTGGAGCCACTCCAACAGCGTCACGCCTTTCTTGTGCTAACAAATCTGACAAATGTTAGCATGTGAGGTATGAGAACAAGTGATCTTCCAAAATGCATGGATGAATAATCTCTTACTGAAATTGATTTTCAAAAGACTAAATACCAGGAAGGTTACAGGGCGTAATCTAGGCTTCTCAAGTCCATTGCATTCTTAAAAGCAAAACCAACCAAGTCTTTGGGCTGCTCATCTAACAAGGGATCTTTACAGCAACAGGTTGGAAATACCATAGGAAGCTCGTCTTTCAGATGTAACAGCAACAGATGTCATTAACTGAACACTGTGGAATACATTACCACAGCTACAACACCAGATAGACAGATGTTTAAAAAACTGACAATTACCAGATCTCTTCTAGTTACCAAAAGCTTTAATATATTAAATTTGTGTGTTCCTCTTTATTTCCTAACAAAAAACATTCCAGACAACTGGTACACAAGCTGGTGATGTCAGCAGATTCTTCTAAGAACAGTATGCTTATGCATAAGTTAGGAACATATCAGCATGACAGCCAAATGTTAAATGAGAACTAATGTCATGTGAAGTGATGGTGCTCCTTTCTTGGAAGATATTGCTTTAAAACTAAAGAGTAGGTGACAGCAGCTTGATGGATGGCTGGTGTTTGACATCATAGAAGGCACTTCCTCCTTCTAAGTATTTTAATACTTCTGTATTAAAACGTAATGACAGTGCAGTAGGAGTCAGCTGTTTAAGAATATATACTAGTCTCCATGGTTATAGTGGACAGATGAGAGAAGATCTGAAAATGTGTGCTTATATGCATACTTCTTTAGCCAAAGTATACCCAGCTGATATACCTTGATTTGAGGTTGTGCCAGATGAGATTCAGGGTGGAAAAAATTATTATCTGGAAGAGTAGTTTAGATGGAAAATATATGATCAGCTATATCAGCTTGGAGGTCTTTTCCAACACTGGTGATTCTACACCAATGATTTGTTTTGAAATATTCTAATTTAGGTGCAAACAAACCAGTTGTTTGTTTTAAAGGAATATGTACTGCCAACTTTCTCCACCTTTGGATGTTGAGTGTGCCTCAACAGAATTAGGGATCCTGCATGACTTTGGAAGTGACCTCTGGAGACCATCTACTCCAACCCTACCTGCTGAAGCTGGTTTCCTACAGCAGGTTGCACAGGAAAGCATCCAAGCAAGTTTGGATATCTCCAGAGAGGGAGAAACCACCACCCCTGCCACAGCTTGTTCCAGGTCTCTGTCACCCTGACAGTAAATAAGTTTTTCCTCATGTTTGCATGGAACTTACTGTGTTCCAGTTTATGCCTGTTGTCCCTTGTTCTGTTGCTGGGCATTGCTGAAAAGAGCCTGACCCCATTTGCTTGACTCCTGCACTTTAAACATTTATAAGCATAACACCCCCTGTCAACCCTCTCTTCTCCAGATGGAACAGCCTCAGGTCTCTCAGCCCTTCCTCGTAAGGGAGATACCCCAGGACCTGATCATCTTTGTGGTCTTCCACTAGCCTCTCTCCAGCAGTTCCATGTCCTTCCTGAACTGGGAAACCCAGAACCAGACACTATGATGCAGATGTGGCCCCAGCAGGGCATAGTAGACGGGAAGCACAACCTTCCTCAACCTGGTGGCAGAGTTCTTTCTAAAAGCACCCCAGGACATCACTGGATCACTGGCCTTCTTGGCCACAAAGGCACATGGCTGGCTCATGGCCACTGGCATGCCCACATCCTTCTCAGAGTTCCTCCCCAGCAGGTCAGAATGGTGTATGTTATTAGCATAGAACAAAGCTCAGTAGATCTTTAGACTTTTAAACAGATGTTCGTACTCCACTTGTGGGCAACTTACATATAATTCAAGTTTTTACAAGGCATATTTCATTCCATACTTTTATTCACAGATCTACTGAGACCAGTTACTTCAGCAAACCTTCCCAAAATAAAGCCTTTGTTCAGATGATTAAAGAGATAGCAAGGCTGAGACTAACAGTCATTTCCCAGTAGTATCAGCATGGCTAGTCCTTAGCCAGCTTTCTGAAGACATGACCATGACAGTACAGACATTATTTTCAAACACCCAGTTATAAGGTTCTTTGTAGCTTTAAATATACAAATATTTAAATATATGCATATATTTAAAGCTATATTTTATGTATATATATATTTATATTATACACACACACACACAAAATGGTGCTGCATTTGGAGTATTTTAATTTCCTACAGAAGGTAGAAGAATGAATAACGCTTTAAAGCAATTCCCCAATAAAGTTGTAAAATTTTTCCCAGGAAACAGTTCCAGAACATGTCCTTGCTCCCACACTGATGGCATATACTTTAGTATTAAGTTACCACAAGTGTTAACATTAGCTGATTTTTAGGATGCACATTCTTCAATTTTAACATAAGCAATTTTTACAAAACATACATCAGTGAAGATTTCTTCTTCCAAGTTAACACATGCTCCATGTACTGTACTTGTCTTTCTAACAAAAGAAAGGGTAAATCTGTCTTATTTAACAACTCCATTCAGATGCCAATGCCAACAATAACCCTGCCATGGGCCTGCTGCTACAACCTATCACAGATCCATTGGAAATACAATTTGTAGGAGGACAAAAAAAGAAAAAAAGCATACCATCTCCGAAGATCATGAACACTTTCTCTCCAAGTACACCACTGTTTGCTGGCACCTGTTTGTCCATCAAGTAGCTCATGACTTGCTGAGGTGAGAAGAAACCCAATCTATCCAAATCAGGAAGTGAATAACTTAAGCTTAAGCAAAAAAAAAAAAAAAGAAAAAAAAAAAGAAAGAAAAAGGGGCATCAAAGCAAACCTATTATTAATTCTGCATCCAACCTAAACAGTGTCATCTTTGGATTACACCAGTAACTAAAATTAATGAGCTATCAGAAAAGGAATTATTTCCTTCTGTACATTTTTTTATTATTATTTACATTATACAATAAAGCCTAACTGCTGGGTAGTGTGATTATATGCAATACATAAATATGAACTATCTGTACACGTTTGCATATCTAATAACAGAACAAACAATGTTAAAGCAAAACCAGATTTCTTTAATAGTGAAGTAAAAACTAAGACTGAACACCGCAATAAAAATCAGAAGTTCAAAAGTAGTATATCTTGTGTACATATGTAACTATTTACAGATGAGAACAGGCATTACCACAACACTAGTCTAAACCATACTTGTCTATATAAAAAACACAAATTTCATACGTCACAAAAAAACCTTCCATTATAACACAGAAGTGATATTACCAGACAAGCATCAGTGAAGTATACTGCCTTTTCTAGAGTTGTTATTGTACAATGCTGTAGATAATGCAGCCCATGCAATACACCCAAGAACACTACAGTCCTACGGCCAAGTACAATTAAAAATGATAAAGCAGCCCTTCAAGAGTGGTTCCAGCTACCACTTAAGTCTACAGTAGCTATGTCAGGTATGGTTTTCCATGCAAAGTGGTGCAACTGTTACATTAAAACTAGAGAAAAAAAAAAGAAGGTAATATTATTGTGAACTCAAAAGACACTGAACATAAGTAGTATGTGATAAACCGCTCTAATACTTCAGCAACTCACTCAAGATACATGTTGCTTGACAGAGCTGTTTTGGTATGTCTAAAAACATGAAACCTGTGTTCTGTAAATGAACATTGTTGAATCTTAAAACATTGTGCTACACAACTGTCTTTGCTACGCAAGAAAAAGCAAACAGTTCTGTTGCAGGCTCTTTTTATAAGACTCCAAAAGGACATCTCCTTTCCACAAACAAATTTCATGGCTCTAAACTTAATATCGTTGATTCCAAAACAGTGTTCTTCATGCACCTTTTTTCTTCTTTTTCTCAGAAGTTACTTTCTAAAGTATGGCATCAACATTCATCTTACTGGAAAGGCAGACCTCTCGGCATAGCTGTTGTGGTGTTGATGCCGGTATTCCACATCAGAGCATCACGCAGCAGTGAAGGAGTTAATGCTGTGGGAGCAGCAGAGGGGCGGAGCTCCGCCCCGGATGCCAGGCCGAGCTCTGCCTGGGCGCCTTCTCTCTCAGCGGCTGTGGAGGTTCAGCACGTGTGCTTCCCCTGCACTTCCTCCCTAACGTAAGCTCACAGCTTTTGGTTTGGAAACTTCATTTCTCTCTCAATTGTTCAATTTTGTTAGATTTAGTAAAGTTACCGTTCCTTCTGAAATCGTGCTGTTGTTTTTTGCAGACCCATCTATTCCCTCCGTTTCCCCCTCCCTCTGGCACGCACAGCTCTGCTCCGGGGGGTAAAGTGGCCACTGCAGTTTTTTTTTTTGTTTTTTTCTCTTTCTTTTCTCTCTCCCTTCTCGGTTTCCCTTGGGTCACTGTCACGGATAACACTGTGATAATTATTGGTGGAGAATGTGGGCAATGCAGTATTGGTACTCCATTGTAGAACTGGTGCTAAGTGGACTAAGGGTTTTCACGTACCTTACAGCATGCTGGCGTCTTTTTAAGCTCCTCGCGTTCAGCACCGGAGTCATATGTGCATACAGCTACTTTAGTGTGCTGATGGGGTTACCTGCCTCCTGCCTAAACACCCTGGCTAATGTGACAGACTATATGGCATTTGGATTGGTTTCCAGTTACTCTTTTCAGGTCTTTACCTGTGTTCAGGATGCCAGCCTGGCAACTGTGTTATCCATTTTTCTGCATGCGCTCTCTGCAACAGTAATTTATATCATGTGGAGGAAGCTTTCCTCAAAACCAGAGAGTGTTGAATGGCAGGGAAGATGGAAAAAATTAGGAAAGAAATTAGAAGTGTGGGGACCCCCGGTGTTATGCAACTTTGATCTTGAGCACCTGTAGGATCCTGAGAAATTCAGTGAGTGTTTAGGTAAGGAGCCATGTGACTCAGGACGATATGAGAAGGAATGGATTGTTTGGGGTCTGGCTTGTGCTTATCGAGCTATAATTGATATTCTGGAGAGAATGGTTTCCAAACCGAAGTCCTAAGCAAAAATGGAAAGCTCGAAGTTAGACCTGACCAATCACTGGAAGCACCGGTATCAGTGTTGGTTGCCCCTGTGGAAGGCCAGAAATGGACACGGGTGTCCTCGCGCCTAGAATGGAAAGAAGAAGCAGAGAAAGAAAAGGAAGATCCAGGCGAGGGGCCCTCCTCAGCACCACCACCACCACCTAGAAAGGCCACTAAGAAAAGTGAGAGACATGGAGAAGACAGCGATGATGATGGAGTCACTGTTACCACTATTCGTTGGCCCCTAAAGATGACTGAAATACAAGGTTCAAGAAAGGAGTTTGTACGGCGCTCAGATGAACCTGTTGTCACCTGGTGTTGGGACAACGGTGCCAGCAGTGTGTCCCTAGATGGCAGTGAAGCCCGCCAACTGGGAAGCATTGCTCGAGACCCAGTTATCAACAGAGGGATTAGTAGATGTCTGAGTGGAGTTGCTACCCTCTGGGAATGAGTACTAGTGGCTGTAAAGGATAGATATCCTAACAAAGATGATCTGGAGCCTAAGGTGGAAAGATGGAACACCATGGAGAAAGGCATCCAATTTTTGAGAGAAACAGCTGTAGTAGAGATGCTGTATGATCCCAATTTCGTCCCTAACAATCCACACCAGGACCGTGATCCTGAGAAAGTAAGGTGTACACCTGATGTATATCGTAAGCTCCCAGAAACAGCACCAGAGAGGTACGCAAGTACACTTACTGATTAATAGGGATGAACCTGTGTCAGTATTGGCAACACCTGATGAAGACAAGCATGACCCAAAGAATCTGATGAAGCAGTTGATCAAACTGATGAAAGTCTTGGCCACCAAAGATAACCACCTCTCCTTGAGCAAATGACAGCAGTAACGTCATGTCACGTGTGGCCATGTGGAGCTTCTTATGAGAGAACGGAGAGGATATGAGGAAGTGGCATAAAAAAAACATTCCTGCACTGCGAGCACGGGTAAGAGGACTACAGCAGAGATCAGCCACCAACGAAATTGCTCCTGTCACTGCAGGTAACCAATAGAGGGGCCCTGCCCTCAGCTAGGTGGGGGAAAGGGACAATAGAGTGTATTGGACTGTGTGGATTAGATGGCCTGGCACATCAGAGCCACAAAGATATAAGGCACTGGTGGACACTGGTGCACAGTGCACTCTGATGCCCTCGAGTTATAAAGGGACAGAATTGATTCATATTTCTGGAGTGACTGGGGGTTCTCAGGAACTGTCTGTGCTGGAGGCAGAAATAAGCCTCACCGGTAAAACCTGGCAGAAGCATCCCATAGTGACTGGACAGGGGGCTCCATGCATACTCGGTATTGACTATCTCAGAAGGGGACATTTCAAGGATCCCAAGGGGTACCGATGGGCTTTTGGAATAGCTGCTGTAGATGCAGACAACATTCAGCAGCTGTCTGTTTTACCTGGCCTGTCAGAAGATCTGTCTGTTGTGGGGGTACTGAAAGTAAAGGAGCAGCAGGTACCTACTGCTACAAAAACAGTCCACAGACGGCAGTACTGCACCAACAGGGATTCCTTGCTCCCCATTCATGACTTGATCCGTCAGCTAGAGACAGGGAGTGACCAGCAAAACTCACTCACCTTTTAACAGCCCCATATGGCCGGTGCGTAAAGCCAGTGGAGAATGGAGGCTGACGGTAGATTACCGTGGCCTGAATGAAGTCACACCCCCACTGAGTGCTGCTGTGCCAGATATGTTGGAGCTGCAATATGAACTGGAGTCAAAAGCAGCCAAGTGGTATGCCACCATTGACATTGCCAATGCCTTCTTCTCAATTCCTTTGGCCACAGAGTGCAGACCACAGTTTGCTTTCACCTGGAGGGGCGTTCAGTACACCTGGAACCGTTTGCCCCAGGGGTGGAAACACAGCCCAACCATCTGCCATGGGCTGATTCAAACCACACTCGAACAGGGTGGGGCACCTGAGCACCTCCAGTATATTGATGACATTGTTGTGTGGGGTGATACAGCAGAGGAAGTTTTTAAAAAAGGAGAGCGAATAATCCAAATTCTTCTGGGTGCTGGTTTTGCTATTAAACGGAACAAAGTGAAGGGACCTGCCCAAGAAATTCAGTTCCTAGGAGTAAAATGGCAAGATGGACGTCGTCACATTCCAGGAGATGTGATTGACAAAATCACCAGTATGTCACCACCCACTAGCAAGAAAGAGACACAGTCTTTTCTGGGTGTAGTAGGTTTTTGGAGGATGCACATCCCAAACTACAGCCTCATAGTAAGCCCCCTCTATCAAGTGACTCGGAAAAAGAATAATTTTGCATGGGGTCCTGAACAGCAGCAGGCCTTTGAGCAAATCAAGCAGGAGATAGCCTGTGCTATGGCCCTGGGGCCAGAACGGATGGGACAGGATGTGAAAAACATCCTCTACACTGCTGCTGGAGAGAAAGGTCCCACTTGGGATCAGTGGCAAAGAGCTTCTGGGGAAACCCGAGGCCGACCCCTGGGATTTTGGAACAGAGTGTACAGGGGTTCAGAGGAGTGCTACACTGCAACTGAGAAGGAGATTTTGGCAGCATACGAGGGGGTTCGAGCTGCCTCTGAAGTAATTGGTACTGAGACACAGCTCCTCCTGGCACCTCGACTGCCAGTGCTGAACTGGATGTTCAAAGGAAAGGTTCCCCCCACCCATCATGCTACTGATGCCACCTGGAGTAAGTGGATTGCGCTGATTACCCAGCGAGCTCAGATGGGGAACCTCAACCGTCCAGGAATCCTGGAGGTGATCATGGACTGGCCTGAAGGCAAGAAATTTGGAACATCACCATCAGAGGAGATACCACGTGCTAAAGAGGCCCCACTATATAATGAACTAACAGAAAATGAAGACATATGCCCTGTTCACTGATGGATTGTGTCGTATCGTTGGGAAGCATCACAGATGGAAGGCTGCTGTGTGGAGCCCCACACGACGAGTTGCAGAGGCCACCAAAGGAGGAGAGTCAAGCCAATTTGTGGAGGTAAAGGCTGTCGAGCTGGCCTTAGATGTGGCTGAACGGGAGAGGTGGCTGATGTTATATCTTTACACTGACTCTTGGATGGTGGCAAATGCTTTATGGGGGTGGTTGCAGCAGTGGGAAAAGGACAACTGGCAACGGAAGCGTAAACCTATTTGGGCTGCTGAACTGTGGAAAGACATTGTTGCCCCAACAAAAAAGTTGGGTGTAAAGGTGCATCACGTAGATGCTCATGTGCCCAAGAATCGAGCTACTGAAGAACAGAAAAATAACCATCAGGTAGATCGAGCTGCCAGAATTGAGGTGTCTCAGATAGACTTGGACTGGCAGAACAAAGGAGAGCTATTTTTAGCTCGGTGGGCCCATGATACCTCAGGCCATCAAGGAAGGGATGCGACCTAGAAGTGGGCTAGAGCCCGAGGGGTGGACTTAACTATGGATGCCGTTGCACAGGTTATCCATGACTGTGACACGTGCCATAATTAAACAGGCCAAGAGGATGAAACCTCTCTGGCAGGAAGGGCGATGGGAAAAGTATAAATATGGGGAGGCGTGGCAGGTTGATTATATCACCTTGCCACGAACTCGCGATGGTAAGCATTATGTGCTCACTATGGTGGAGGCGACCACTGGGTGGCTTGAGACATACGCAGTACCCCATGCTACCGCCCGAAACACCATCTTAGGGCTCGAGAAATAAGTCCTGTGGCGACATGGCACTCCAGAGAAAATTGAGTCATTTCAAAAATTCTCTTGTGGGTATCTGGGCCAAAGAACACGGCATTGAATGGATTTACCATATCCCCTACCATGCACCAGCTGCTGGCAAGATCGAGCGCTACAACGGGTTGTTAAAAACCACGTTGAGAGCAATGGGTGGGAGGACATTTAAGCGCTGGGAGAAGCATCTGGCAGAAGCCACCTGGTTGGTCAACACTAGGGGATCAGTCAACCGAGAGGGTCCTACACAGTCCAGCTCCCTACAGACCATAGAGGGAGATAAGGTCCCTGTGGTACATGTGAGGAGCATGTTGGGAAAAGCGGTGTGGGTCCTTCCAGCCTCTGGAAAGGGCAAACCCCTCCGTGGAACCGTTTTTGCGCAGGGACCTGGGTGCACCTGGTGGGTAATGGATAAAAATGGGGACGTCCAGTGTGTCCCACAAGTCAAGTTGATGCTGGGGGAATGCAGTCTGTAATTACATGTATATATGTTTGTATGTAACTTATGTTATTACTGTTTAAGTTCTGTATAGATATGTGTTAAGCATGATGTGATAATGTGGAATAAGGGGTGGAATGTTGTGGTTTTGTGGTTTTGATGCCAGTATTCCACATCAGAGCATCATGCAGCAGTTGGGACACTGCTGGGAGCAGCAGAGGGGTGGAGCTCCGCACCGGATGCCAGGCGGCGCTCTGCCTGGGCGCGGCAGCGCTCTCTCTCAGCGGCTGTGGAGTCTCAGCACTGTGCTTCCCCTGCACTTCCTCCCTAACGTAAGCTCACAGCTTTTGGTTTGGAAACTTCATTTCTCTCTCAGTTGTTCAATGTTATTAGATTTAGTAAAGTTACCGTTCCTTCTCAAATTGTGCCATTGTTTTTTGTAGACCCATCTATTCCCCCCAAACCCTCCGGCACGCACAGCTCTGCTCAGGGGGCTGAGTGGCCACTGCAGTTTTTTTTTTTTTTCTCTTTCTTTTCTCTCTCCCTTCTCAGTTTCCCTTGGGTCACTGTCACGGACTACACCGTGACAATAGCTTAAATTCTGGTAGAAAACAATGGAGTGTTGCAACCAAAACCAGAATGAGATATTTAACAACAAAAGTAGACTGCCAGCCTTTTTGATATATCCTTCTCCAAAACAGGCACATAAGATTAGCCAAAGATTATATATTTCAAACATTTCAAAAGGCAGATCTGCTGCAAACATGCAGATAGCATACATCTGTTTGGCACATGTGAACTAAGAGTCTGTCCTTTGTGCATGTATATTTCTGTGCACGTTTCTTATCGTTCAGCTATTCCCTAGGGAGGGCATACATATTTTCAAGGGCTGTATCTATCCAATTCTGCCTGTAACAAGCACCCAAACATCCTGAAATATCATTAAGACAGACAAGACTGAAAAAAGAAAGAACAAACAACTCTGGAGAACATCAAAGGAAAATGGCCATGCACCTGCTCTTCAATGTTTTCCTAGGATATATTATAAACAAAAACAGTCTTTTCACAAGCAGTTCCATTTATATTCTCTGAATTTTTTCAGCCACTACCACTGGGTTCTCTTTCCTGATTTTTGCTGCAGCTTCTGCTTTGTAATCATATGGGCAGTTATGCTTGTCAGAATAACGGTGAAGTCCACAAAATAAGTTTCCACAGCGGCAGTCAAATCCTGGACAAAGAAAAATATACAACATCATTATGAAGCTTAATACTTAAATAGGCTGTAAGTTAGCGGCTTAGTTGCTACAGACGAAAGTCATTATCTTTGTCTTTTCTGAAATACAATAGCTTAACAAAAACCCAAGCATTTCCAAAACATGTCATTTCTAAGTTTGGATTTTGTGACCAACTTCAACTTCATTAAGTTTAATCTGTTAAGAGCCAACCATATTAGTATGGATGTGTTCAGCATTTAAGTGTTCTCCTACCTGTAAGGCCAACCTTCTTTCTGCACATGAAACATCTGTTTTTCTTTGGTTTGGGAAGTTCAGGAGCTTTCTCTTCGTTTTGTGAAGTACTAGGCTGAGAAACTGATGGGGCTGGCTGAGTAACAACTGTTAAAGCAAAGAACATAAAGGTTAACTTTTTTTCCTTTTCTTGACTGTATCTAATTATTTAGTAGCAAGCATGCATTTCTGAAAAATTAATTCCTCTTATTAAGACTCTAAGTAGGCTGAAGTACTGCACAGACTAGTCTATGGAAAAGTAAACCACAAATGTTTTTAAGAAGTCAACAAGTTCCCTTTCAAGTCAGATTTTCTCTGCAGTTCTACTGGTCAGAAAATCTAAGATATACTTAGAACATACACCAAAAGTTGCACGTACATTCAATACTAAAAGCAACCACACAAGTAAAATTTCTTTAAAAATATTAACATTGTCACGAGAAAAACTGCTGAACGGAGATTAATCCTGTAGAGCCTATGATCAACTGGAACATATTTTAGATAAAAATATAAATAAATTTGACAGTAATATGTCACTGTCTTCGTACTGGATACTCTGCTACTACATACTTGTGAAGTCAAGTGAACCAACCTGAAACAGTTAACCAAAACAGCTCACAGCAAATGACTGATTTTGGGACAGATCCAGAACACAGCTATAAAGCACATAACAATACAAAAGAATCTCACTCATCAATATGCTTTCAATAAGAATGAAGTATGGATTTTTCTGCACTTAATATCTGTATTTCTGTACTGTGTTTGGCTTTAAAGCTCAAGCAAGCATATCCAAAATTGACTGTGTTCATGATGCAAGTGAAAATGAGTCAGTGACATTCTACTCAGTTTCTTGAACAACATTTTATCCTTCAGAGAACTTCTGTACATCTGTTCATTTTCTTTTAAAGAATCATCCTCATCAAATTAAAGGGTACTTTTGCTGTTGCTTTAATAACCTTTTATTTATATCCAACTCTTTTGGAAGAAAGCTGAGGGATGCATATTTCAGCGCCGTCTTTAATACATATTACCCATGGAGCCCATTCCTAGCAAAGTTTAACCTGAGAACTCCCAGCTGTCTGATGATGTCCATTATTTTAAAATACAAAGAGCAAACTACAAAATAAATTCCAAAATAAGCAAAGTACATAAGCCTTAAAGGACATACTTGTAATGGAACTTAAGCATAAGAATAGGGTCTGAGTTCAGATTTTTTGCTTCCTGTGAGAATTTAGATTTTTCAAAGAACCAGTCATGCTATTTTCATATCTTTACAATTTTTGAAAAATTGTCATTTTAACTGCATTTGCATTGTCATGTTTGTATGTGCTCTGAAAAAATAAAAGATCACTATTATCACCAATACCTAGGAAGCCTCACAGTTCACTGTGGAAAACAGGCTGTGAATTCCTGACTGGGATCCACGTAAGATTTAGAAGTGACAAATTCTTTGAGTTACCAAGAAGTATTCACCACTCAAAACCCCACAATTTTATACAGTAGGACAATAGCTGATAATATATTCTTTAACATTTGTTTAACAGTCCTTAACTGCAAAGGACCTTTACTATATTTGTTGTCTTTAAGAGACCTTTATGTCTAAAAAGATTGCAATGTGTTTGCTATGTTGCTTAGTCCAAGGGTAAGAAAATATTTCAGGACTTGAACTCCAATCATTACTGACGTCAATGCTTTCTGAAGTAACTTCTGCTACTGTGCTTGTTCATACAACTTCTTTGTATTTATGACGTATTAACATTTTCATCTCCAGTTATGATGGTCTGAGCTTGTTCTTAAATTCCAAAGAAAGCAGTATTGGGTGGACCCATTTAAGAGCCTCTGACCAAAACAGGTTAAAACACAGTGATACCACAAACAGTATAAACCTCTCGGGTACCAGGCTATCAAGCACCAGCTACAGCATAAAAAAAAATAATGATTTCACAGCACCCAAAAAACACAGTTAATCTCCTTTTAGATTTGCTATACTGCTAATTTGCTTAAAAACACAATGACAAATATAAGCCACAACAGATAAAAAAAAAAAAAAAAGAAGGAACCAGAAATATTTCTGCACGCTGCAATTTGCTGCATAACTAGCCAGGGGGAAGCTTCATCTGCATAAGAATGAACTCATAGCATAAGTCCTGGGAGGATACACGCTGTTTCAGTCAGATGCAAGAGAAAATGGATAAAAGGAGGGACAAATCAAGAATGACCTAAATAATTGAAGTCACTCACAGCATGCACAAAGAGAAAATTAAAGCAAGAGAAAGAACGACTTTTATCACTGCCTAACATGCTCATGAGGAAGCAAATGAGAACAAATTCTCAGTGAGAATGTTAACAGTTACTGCAGGTATCCTTTCTCCTCTGCTCAAGGAACCTGTTCCAGTTGTTCACAACCACACACAGCAGCATAGGAACCAGGCAGTGAAGAAAATAGTCCTAAGAAACTGGAGAAGCCCATTTCCCACATAAGCTGCTGAACAGTAGACCTCCCTGAGCAACTAAAATGTGTTCAGTAAAGAAGGGAAAGCAGCAGAACATGCAGAAAAAAGGCACTAAAGACTTAAAAAGATGGGGCAGAGCACCCTGAACTAAAAATATTCAGTTTATTACTTTAAAAGAAAAAGCTCGTCAGACAGGAAGGACTCTATCAGGCAAGTACTCTTAATATTTTTTGTCCAAAAATAACTAATGCTTCAAATAATTGCAATACTATCACCAGGGATTAAATCACTGGACAAAAATTGCAAGTACAAAAAAGGTAGTTACTTTTACCTGCAGACTGGCTTCCTCAGCAGCAATACCCCTGTTTAGATGAATTAGGCTCCATGCTATTAAAAGATGTTTTATTTTAGCTGAGTTCCTGCTGGCACATCATCTGCCTTCCTAAGCTATGGCTTAAAAAGCTAATTGATCAAGTTTACTCCACTTGATTTTTATCAGACCAGTTCTTCCGTTACAAGGCTGAAAAATCTTAGATCTTCAGAATTGGGTGAACCTTTATTAATAATTTCAGACCAAAGTAATAGTTACCTGTGATTGTTTTAAGATGTATTACTATCACACACAGAGAAGTCTATCACACATCTACTAGGGTAATAAAGGGTAATATAATCCCGGTATTAGAGGTGTCCAAAAAAGAACACCAGTACAGGTACTGCATGACACTGGGAAAGCTTCTTTCATATATAATTTGAAGACAAGATGCCATCTTCACAAAAGGCATGTGGGAACACTGATGCTGCTGATGAATGAAGTCAGCCACATGCCACAGCATGACAACTACTCAACCTAAACACAGACAAATCCTAAAGAGAACAGAGCTCTTCCCAGACCGAGTTATTAAGCCTTAGTGACTTGTACTCACAAACAACACTGTAGAAATTGCATTTTCAAAATGGGCAGTAGTTTTGCTTATGCAAACATAGCTGCTGCAGAAGACCGTGCCTACTGAAGTTATTTTTCAGATTCTCCGCACAAAAAGGTATTAATTTGATGATTTTCAGTTGAAAAACACATCTGTTATTCTTCAGCCCTCCCCATATTAAAAGTAACCTGAAAAAGGTTACTCAACACTAATATATATAGTCACAAAATAAGTTTCTAAAATAAGTTAACTACAGTTAGATCCCAGCAGCTTAAAATACACAGCTATCAAAAGATTACCGAGTAGATAGCTGGATACAAGAAAGCATATTTAGAGCAGAAACTGTGGAACAAGATAAACAGCATGAGAAAGGAAGGCTGAGAAACAAGGAAACTTTCAGAAGAAAAGGAAAACAGATTCAAGTAAGCTGTGTGATAGCAGACCCCAACTGGAGGAAGAGTGCATGTTTTGGAATGTCTCATGACCCTGACTGGAGAAGCACCTGCATGCACGGTTAAGGAGTGTTTGGGGAGAATTTTGTTGACATGTAAAGGCGGGTGGGAAAGTTACAAGAGAAAACTTGTGAAAGTATACATGGGATGTTAAAACCTGCAATAAATCTGTATCTACCTCAGCATTGGCTACTTTTCTTAAATGGATAAGCCTAAATGTCCCCGAGTTTCTGGTAACTAAGTTTTTTTTTTTTTTGACGAGGAGCTTTGGCATAAAACTCTGGGAGGCTTCTACTGAAGACAAAACAGCCACCGAGCTTTTACCGTGTGGCATCACATTTCGGAATCACTCAAACAAACTCGACAAGGAAAGAAAAATTCTTCCGACTGTTCCTCATTGCCCCCCTGCACGGGAAGCAGCTCCTGCCCGGGCTCCATCCGCGGTTCCAAGCCCACCCCCGCCCGGGGAGAAGGGAAACCGCGCCCTCCAGCCGCGCTGCTGCCCTCCGCACCTGCCCCAGCCCCGCCCCGCTTGCCGCTCCGCCTTCGGGTCCGTGTGTCATTCGGATAAAAACAAGGACGGACCGGAAGCAAAGGGTCTGTTAGATCTCGGTCCAGTAAAACTGGCCGACGAACCGAACTTTTCCCCTCCCTACGATAATTTGAAGGGGTCGGGAGGCAGAAATGTTGTTGCTCGCACAGTGCACTACGGTGCTTTAGAACGGTGCGTGAAAGAAGCATTATCACGGGGGGATGCTGATGCATTGCAAGACTTTCCTGCGATGTATCATGCACATCAGCCCCCCCGGTGGGATTCCCTGCCTTATGAGGCAGTGAAGTCGACAAAAGATTATGGCATTCAGTCCAGCTTTACGTATAACATTTTGTCCGCAACTGTTGACAGCTATGTTATGACCCCTCATGATTGGAAAATGTTATGAATGATTCTGTCTCCCTTGCAGTTTACCGTGTTTATGACTGAATACTGAGAACTGGCTACCATCCAGGCTATGAATAATCTAACTTAAACTGCATTGGCAGGGAAGAGCTCATGGGGGATGGCTCCGAGCACCACGTCAAGCCCAGGCGCAGACGGGTAGGCAATGCCTTAGAACAAGTTAATACTCTGGTGTCGCATGCTATCCATGGGATACCTAAAATCAGTTTTCCTAATACTTCATTTACATCAATCAATTAAGCAGGAGGCTGATGAGCCCTACATTAAATTTCTTGACCATTTACAAAATATGCTAGACAGACAAGTGGAAAATCAAGCTGCCCGGAATATTCTGCTTAAGCAATTAGGAATAGAAAGTGTTAATGCAGATTGTTGAAAGGCTTTATAATCCATAAATATGGATGGATATAGATCCATCCATCCATTACTGACATGATTAAAGCCTATCAAGACATAGGCACAGAAAGTCCTAAAATGGCCTTGTTAGCAGACACACTGGTGTCCCGACTCGATGTAGTGATAACTCAGAAAATGAAGTGCTACAATTGTGGGGAACCTGGTCACAAACAAAAGGACTGTAAAAAGCCTAGGCAAGCACATGCCGTTCTGGCTTGACCCTATCTCCTGTGTGGGAAGGGGCTACAGTGGGTGAGAGACTGCCAATAAAAAATTCCCTGTTGCTGCACAGCACTCTGATCTGTCAGGAAATGGCAAGAAGAGTGTTAGCCCACGCACTATGACAACAAATACGGTCCGAAATCAGCCACCCCCTGCCTGGCCAGCTCACTGGGATCAGCAGCGCAGGAATGGATTTGCCACTATCCAATCCAATACACTGACCAATACCAACATGACTCCTATACCAACAGGTATTGTGGCCCCCTCGGGAACAGGCACAGAGCCCTCTTGTTAAGACGTTCTTCTGTTACACAGATAGGACTTTTTATTTTACTGGGAATTACAGATGCTGACATTAACCAACAAAGCCCTGCTCAGAGGTATCATTGGACCATTTTACCACAAGGAATGCTTAATAGCCCAACATTATGCCAACTGACTGTGGCAAATGCATTAAAACCAGTACAAAAAGCCAGACCTCACATCCTTATTGATCATTACATGGATGATATACTAATAGCAGCAGAACAAGAAGAGAGTCTAAAGGACTGCCCATCCAGCTGGCAGTCCATTCTGCTGGTTTACAAATAGCTGAAGGCGCAACTCAGCTCTCCATGGAAATAAGTAGGATGGAAAATTACATCTCACACCATTCAGCCACAAATCTGCAAAACAGTACCTCGTCTGCAGACATTAAATGATCTTCAGAAATTATTAGGGACCATCAACTGGTTGCGACCGCTTTTAGGTATTACTATTCAAGAGCTACACCCTCTATTCCAGCTACTCAAAGGAGATCCAGATTTAACCTCTAAAGGACAGTTAACACCAAAGGCACTACAGTGCTCTGACTCTGTAATAACATCACTGCAACACCAACACAGCCATTACATTTGCCACTTCCAGTATCTCCTATAATAAAAGCAAATTCCTGTCAATCATATGGCTTGTTATGTCAGTGGGATACCTTAAGAAAAGCTCCTCTCATCACCCTTGAATGGATATTTTTACCACATACGTTTTCAAAAATCATTACATCACAAGTAGAGATGCTTGCAATGCTAATACAGCAAGGTTGACATCGTTTACAAATTTTACAAGCTTGTGATCCTGACTGCATCTACATACCCGCTACTAAGATCTAGATTGGATGCTTGTGCATTTACTTGCTTTGCAAACTGCTATGGCTGATTATACCAGACAAATCTCCACTCATCCCCCCAAACATCAGTTACTGCATAATTAGAGTGATCTGTCCCTTACTAGAAATGTTTTACTGCCACATATTCCAATACTTAATGTCACTGTATTTACGATGGCTC
This sequence comes from Cyrtonyx montezumae, assembly GCF_038088225.1. NCBI lineage: Eukaryota > Metazoa > Chordata > Aves > Galliformes > Odontophoridae > Cyrtonyx > Cyrtonyx montezumae. The sequence goes on from NW_027072041.1 coordinate 4,040,349, forward strand.
CAGTAAGGCACACCGAGCCGTGGTTCTCTGGCACGTGACTGCTACACGATGGCAGTCGAGTGTGCATACTGTTGATGGGTCACCTCAAGTTGTAGAGCTTGCTGCAGCGGTTCAAGCTTTTCAGATTTTTGCAGAAGAAAAGCTTAACATAATTGACTCTATGTTGCAGGTATCATTCAGCAAATTGAAGGATCTTTTCTTAAGGAAGTTAACAACTCTGCTTTGTTTGCAGAGCTCAAGTGAGTTTTGCATTATGCCTCTCACCATACCCTCCCTTATCTTTTTATGCATACTTGATCACACACTACATTGCCTGGTCCACTAACTGAGAGCAATAGTAAGACTGATCAAGCCAGACACCTTTGCTACCCTCAGTTATTTCAACAGGATGACTCTCCCATCAATTTTTCCATCAGAATAAGAGAGCCTTAAGAAACAATTCCAATTGACAGTGGATCAAGCCCACAACATTACTCTAATGTGCCCAGATTGCCAAGCAGTAGCCCCTTTGCCTCAGATAGGGACAAATCCCTGTGGCACAGTGCCTCTTCAACTCTGGAAAACAAATTTCACTCATGTTGATGAATTTGGCCATCTAAAATATGTGCCAGTAACAACAGATATCTTTTCTTCTTACGTGTTTGCCACAGCACATACAAGTGAGCGCAGTTGTGACGCCCGTAAATACTGCTTACTCGCTTATGGGTGCTGTGGGGATCCCAGACACTATAAAAACAGATAATGGACCTGCACATACCTCTAAGGACAAAACAAACAAACAAACAACAACAAAAAAGACAAAAGGGAGTCGCACCACAAGAAAGGTTATGTAAGGCTTTGCTTGTGCTGAATTTTTTGAATCATGATCATACAGATACAACTCAAGTAGACCAACATTTTGGGGCCACCCCAGTGCTCAAGGATGGTTAACATTTGGAATATGGCCACAGGGCATTGGGAAGGTCCCCTACCACTAATAACTTGGGGTTGTAGATATGCTTATGTTTCCACAGGGACTGGCCCCACATGGGTTCCAGTGCAATACATCTGGCCTTGTCTCAAGGCAGAAAATAGCACCTAGCCTTCATAAAAACTGGGATTGTGTGTTTCTTTCTTACTGTCTTGAAATTTGCTGTATTATAGATAATTTACGGGTGCCATAAAGAGTGATGAAGAACAGATAGATTACCCACTGGATGGAATCTCAGTAACAACACTGGTAGTGATATGACAAAAACGTGTGATTTTCCTGTGTTACCAATGTAGCCTTAAGAATTAGAATGATTAGCTACTATATAGGTTGTTGTGTGCTGCTTCTATTTTTAGTAGTATATTAAACACAAATTGAACAGGATTTGATGTTTCCACTGCTGGAATCCATGGGAATAGCTCTTTCAGTATAATTCTATCTTTTCATTATTGGTTATGATGGTAGCCTATCAATTACTCTTTTCTTAGTTTGCAAAGACAAAACCTGGAAAGGAAGGCCAGGAAAAGGGATGATCCTGTACTAAACAATGATTCACTCTTTTTCATCCACTACTTAGAATTTTAAAAATATGACTATCACTCGAGACGAAGGCACACACTATCTTACTTTGATTCAAAATATGATTCTAATAGAGAACTCTTGAACACTGCCCAACATATATTTTAGCTCACTAATTCTTTCAATTGGCACCTGTATCAGGGGCCTAAAGGCCTCTGACTGAAGAATGATCTTGGGAAGGAACAAAGTATTCTGATAGTTTTAAGGGAATTGATATTTGTGGCTATAAGTATTTTTTAGAGAGAGCTGACGATAGTAATTTATTCTGTTTTGCAAGCAGGTGTTCCATCTGGGCTCTGTATCACACACTGGCCACACGGATGCAGTGCACAAATGGAAAAAACTCTGCAGACCCTGAGAAGAGTAAAAGCAGGAGAGAATCTGTGATGGGTGAGAAAGGAAAAGTGCACCTTGAAGCAGGGGACGCCCTGCTGGCACTGCCTATCGCATCCACCACTGGCATGTTCCTACCTTCTCTCCTCTCTGGTGACTTGCCATCATCTCTCAAGGATCAATAGCTAATAATGTGATTATTTAGGGAGTTTCTGCTTTGTGCTTACAGTTATATAAAACGGATGTTTGCGTGTGCATGAGTGTGTGTATGTTGTACAAATGGAAAAAATTCTGTTACAAAATGTTACACAAAATAAAGAAGAAAGCTCTAAATCAGGCAGTGGGAATGCTGTGTTCAAGGCGTGACTATGTTACTAATACTATTAGCATTATTATTTTGTAGTATGCTAATAGTTTGCAAATAAACAAAAAAGGTGGAATTGTGAGAATACAAGAAAGTGTACTTAGAGCAGAAGCTGTGGAACAGGATAAACAGCATGAGAAAGGATAGCTGAGAACCAAGGACACTTCCAGAAGAAAAGGAAAATGGGTGATAGCAGACTCCAATTGGAGGAAGAGTATGTGACTTGGTACTCCTCATGACCCTGATTGGATAAGCACCTGCATGCATGGTTACAGACTGTTTTGGGGAATATTTTGTTGACATGTAAAGGTGGGTGGGAAAGTTACAAGAGAAAACTTGTGAAAGTGTATATGGGATGTTAAAGCTGTAATTAATGCTTTGGATCGTCCACATCTGATTCCATGCCTCAGACACTGCACAACCATGCCAAAACAGCAAAGTCTTGAAAGCCTAAAAACACAGCTGTATTAACACCTTGACTTCATGAAACCAACTCCATTGGCCACCACAGAAGAAATGGCAAAACTATAACAGAAAAGAATAAAGGTCAAGTCTAGAGTAATCAAAAAGACAACAGACTGAACTTCTGCAGTAGCAGAGCAGAAACTGCAGATTACCAAGTTCTCGTATTATGTTTTAAACACATTGGACTTGTATGTAAATTTGGAATTTGTAAAGACAAACAGTCCCTGTTACATTTTGTCTAGCTTCTTGAAAGTAAATGCTTCATTTTTCAGAAACCAGAACTGCTAGGGCTGTATAGATGCCAAAGATGAAAGGCTGATACATAAACACCACTCCTCATTTCACAGGCAAGGGAATGAACATGTTCTGCAGCATGTAACTTATCTCCCACATGCCCAACTAATAAGCATATGAAATATTTTTAATGTTTTATTAATGTAAAGACATCCTGGTTTATGTATCACACACAAACACTTTAATTTGGTCACCACAAAGACTCAATCTATCATACTCATTTCAGTTAAAAAGTTAAAACAGCACTCTATCAGCAACAAACACGGGCCCTCAGTCTAATTTTCCAAAGCTTCAAGCCAATTCAATTTCAGAATTATATAATGCAGGGCTATCTACAGATGTTACAGTAGACATGATGAATTGACTATTCTGAACACAAGTTGTTATATCAGATGATTTTGCTGACATCTACGAAGGAACTGTATACAGTTAAAAACACAGTTAAATATTATACTATGCAAAACCAAGTAAGAAGCAATTGTTACAGCATCGAAATCTAAGGAATACCATAGTCATCATCTCAAGCCTACTGTATTTCATAAGCTATCTATTCAGCATTTTAAACTACTAGCTGCAACACGCACCAATTATACCTACAAGTTAGAGCTACCCTCACAACATGGTCTGAATCTAAATGCAAGGTTAACAGTAAAACAATCATACTGGCTTTTAGAGTCAGAAGACAAGTGAGTCAACCACCATCTTGCACTGCCTTCTGAAGTAGATTAAATACAGAACAGAAAAAAATCTACAGCATGCATGGAATTAGACCTTAGGTTAGCAGTATCTGAGTGTTTTTAAAATACGTATCTTACATGAGAACAAAGACATATCAACTTCCGGCTCGCTTTCATTACAGGCCATGCTACTCCACAGCTGTGGCATCACACTCTGTTCTCTAAAATTCAGTTACTAATGCATTAAAAGCAAACAAAAACTAAGTCAATGACATGCATGATGATACTAATGATGTTTGGTAACAGACACTTGACAGAAGACTCATAATCGAACCGTGTAAAAACACAGACAAAACTACAAAAAAAAGCAAAAAACATAATAAAACCTGAAATAACATGATGTTTAAATACATGTTTTCAAAAGAGTTTATTTTTAATGCTTAATATACAACCCCATTTTCTCTTCTGCAAGGATCTTTTAATAGCATTTGCACGCCTGCTAGAACAAAACTGGTTTCGTAAGGAAAAGCTACACAATGCCTCGCCAACTTGCAGAATACTTGCACATTACTCTGACAGTTTAACACAAAGAAGGGAAAGACGTTAGGTTTTGCATTTGATTCCTGTAATCCACCACAAATTAGTGACCACTTAGAAACTGGAGTTTGGACACAAAGGTCTTTAGATTTCTGACTTGTGAGTAGTTCATCATATTGGGAACCAGTCAACATATGCCGCTGTTCTAATATGAAATAAAGTTGAACTAAGAAAGTAATAGTTGAAAGAAAATATAGTGTGCTAGACACATCAATTATAACCAACTGAGTCAGTTGTATCTGTCACACATTTTTTCCTTCAACTGTTAAGATATGACTGTATTAAAACTTGATTTTTCTGAATGAGAATCCAGGTTGCAACCTCAACCTGGGGAAAAAATAAAAATAATAAAAAAAACCAACAAAATAAGCCTGTCAAGCTTTACTGTTCCCAGCTTCAGCAGCTTCTTAATTTAAGTTGTTAAAAAACACATCTTATCAGACGTAATTATTTATAGCCTTCTGGCTTGCAAAGGAAATGCTGAAGATTTCCTAATGAAATTCTGTCAAAAAAGAATGCAACTTCATATCACTGAAGATGTTAAAAGGAGAGACATTAATCACAGAATTACAGAATTGTAGGGGTTGGAAGGGACCTCTAGAGATCATGGAGTCCAACCCCCTGCCAAAGCAGCTCCCTAGCCCAGGTTGCACAGGTAGGCGTCCAGGTGGGTCTGGAACGTCTCCAGAGAAGGAGACTCCACCACCTCTCTGTGCAGCTGTGCCACTGCTCCGTCACTGCACTGGGAAGAAGTTCCCATGTATGTTTGTGCAGAACTTCCTATGCTTCAGTTTGTGTCCATTTCCCCTTTTCCTATCACCACTCACTGCAGAGAAAAGTCCGGCCTCATCGCTTGGCTTCCCACTCCTTAGGTATAGACATGGATCAGATCCCCTCTACGTCCTCTTTTCTCAAGGCTGAACGGCCCCAGGTCTCACCTTTTCTCACTGAGGAGGTGTTCCACATCCTTTATCATCTTTGTGGCCCTCTGCTGGACTCTTTCAAGGAGATCAGAACTGGACACCATACTCCAGGTGAGGCCTCACCAGGGCATAGTGGAGGGGGAGGGTCATCTCCCCTGACCTGCTGGCCATGCTGTTTTTAATGCACTCCAAGATCCCACTGGCCTTCTGGGTTACCAAGGCACACTGCTGGCTCACAGCCTGCCTGTCAACCACCAGGTCCCTCTCCTAAGAGCTCTCCAGCATGCCACCTCCAACCTATACCAGTGCATGTGGTTATTGTGCAAGACTTTACACTTGCTCTTATTAAACCTCATCCGGTTCCTCTCTGCCCAATTCTCCAGCCTGTCCAAGTTCTGGTGAATGGCAGCACAGCCTTCCTACTGGTCAGCCATTCCTCCCACCTTTGTATCATCAGCAAACTTGCCGAGGGTGGACTCTATCCCCTTATCAAGGTCATTGATGAAGATGCTGAACAGGACAGAATCCAGCACCAACCCCTGAGGAACACTGCTAAGTACAAGCCTCCCAACTGGACTCTGCGCCACCAATCACAACCTTCTTGAGCTCTTCCAGTCAGCCAGTTCTCAACCCACCTCACTGTATCTATTCCAAATCTACTCAGCTTTGTTGTAAGAATGTCGTGGGAGACAGTGCCAAATGCCTTGCTGAAATCAAGGTAGACTACATCCACTGCTCTCCCCTCATCCACCCAGCCAGTAAAGACATCATAGACTGGGTTGGTTGAGCATGACCTCCCTCTGGTGAACCCATGCTGACTACTCCTGGTAACTCTCATCTCTTCCAACTGCCTGGAGACAGCATTCAGAACAAACTGTTCCATTGCCTTTCCAGAGATAGAGGTGAGGCTGACTGGCCTGTAGTTTCCCAGATCCTTCTTGCCATTTCTGAAGACTGGAGTGACACTGGCTATCCTCCAGTCTTCAGGCACCCCTCCCATTCTCCAAGACCTCTCAAAGACAATACAGAACAGTTCAGCAATAACCTCTGCCAACTCCCTCATGCTTTACTTGAAGGTCACACTGCTCATGCTGTACTCTACTGCCTGTAAACAGTTATGAAAATCAGTTTCTAGCATCAGACTGTGCTCAGAACTAGAGAATGTTTTCATCAGCAACTTCAAGACTGTGTGGTATTATCGTAGACAGTTAGAACTCCTACAAAGTATCAGCTTTGTTGTTATGAATTATTACGTATTGTTGTCTCAGCAGCATCTCAGGAGGAGAGAACACCACACACTAAATATTACTGGAAAAAGGAGAAAAACGCAACAAGTCCAGACTCCAAATAGATTCTAAAGTCTAGGTCGTATTTTCTTGCATGCAAAACAGTAATCAACAATCATTGAACAAAGCAATTTTCACATCTTAGATACCCATCAAACCCTGAGATTAGTACCTAACTACACCATCCTACGCGCCCACAGTTTGTGTCCAGTTGTATTACTTAAAAAGCAAATGCATTTCACAACAGATGAGACTGTTTGAGGGACTTATGTGTATCCTAATGCCAAAGACCTCTCTGGGCTGGAGGGGAACCCAAACCTCGCCACTTCCAACAACTCTGCCATGGGCAGGGTTGCCAGCCTACTAGTTCAGACTGCCCAGGGCCCGCCCAACCTGGCCCTGAATGCCCACAGGAAAGAGGCACCCACATCTTCTCTAGGCAGCCTGTGCCAGTGCCTCACCGCCCTCAAACTGAAGAACTCTTCCTCATGTCTAATCTCATCCTACTCTTCTTTAGTTTAAGATAGTAATACCCATTGTCTTATTCACAACATAACTTCCCATGAAGTCTCTTTCCATCTTTATAACAATCTTCTTCAAGCACTGAAAGGCTGCAATACAAACTAAGGCAGGCAGTTTTGTTCCACAAGTTTTTCCAGAAACATTTATGTTCTATGGCAGTTCTCTCACTGACCTCTACATCAACTTGTAACAACTTCTGCTTTCAACCTGCAGGATTACTTAGAAAACATACAACAGTACCTCAAGCTGCTTTTGAATTCCCCCCCCCCCCCCCCCCCTTTCTAATCAGAGTGGTAAATGACACTAGCTATCATATAGCTCACTTGTAAAGGAAAAGAACAGGTACTGTGTTTGAAGCTGAAGGCTGTCCTTTATACAGAGCAAAATTGCAGACTACTACTGGCAGTTTAAATAAGTGTAAATTCACCTACTACTTCACCATTGCTATCATTTTAAGCATTTCTTTCACTTGCTTGACACCATTTCAGGCAGGAAATCTTAAAAAAGCAAAACAGGTTTATAAATATTGTAGCTGTTTTTTTTTTTTAAGCTATGTGCAAAAATTCTCTTCTGATGATATCAGTTAAAATAAATTCATATTAGTAAAGAAAATCTACTCTGTCTGTACAGAACCAAGAAAAAAAATACCCTTCTGAAACGTTGTTACAGAATCTCAACTCAGCATGACTAATTGCAAAAGGCAAAACCCTCGAAATAACAAACAATTAAATATCAGTTGTTAGAGTAAAATCAGAGCTAGTTAAAAATCACTTTTATGCAGTGCTGAGTAGTGTCTTCTGCATTTTATACCTGACTTGGCAAGTGAAAAACTGTTTTATCTTCAGTTTAAGTAAACAGACTTCATCAAATATCAGCTTCTGTTTTAAGAATATTTCATAACTGTTCAAAAATGTGGATACGTATAGGTACAGAATGAATATATTAAGGTATTCATTCAAACAGATTAATAAATGAATTCAACCACTCGGTTGCATGTAAGGAAGCAGTCCATTTCCTGCCTCCCTCCAAGCAGTTTGCATTTCTAAGTTTAATCACTACAGCTACATCCTTCCAGGGCAAGAATAAAATTCTAAACTGAAGATTCATTCCCAGCTTTAAGCATCCTACATAGCAAAAGAACTGTTCTGTGGATATCTACTGATTTCTCAACTACTTTTTAAAGACTGTTTTTTTCAGTATTTTTAAGTCCTTTCCCTCATTCTCCTTTCTCTGTAAAACAGTATTTGTAAGAACTCCATTCTTTAAACCCAGCAAGCCATTTTGACTGCCATGAGTCAGCAGTTGTAGTTCTGCTAGATTTTGCATGAAAGTCTTAGCAATTTGACTTCAAAACTGACCACTCCACCCTAAATGCAACCGTGAAGTGACAAAAAAGAAGGAAAAAAAAAAGGACTGGGAGCCAATCCTATCTTCAGAGGAATCAATTTTTTTTTAACAGTAAACATGCAACATAAAGCTATATTCTAGCACCAGACATTTTTCTCCATTCCAAGGGGAGACTAATTAACTGCCTTAACAATTACTGATGACCACCACCACAGTGGGAGATATCTCCTCAAACTGTCAACTTGCGTTAAGTCACCAGCACGCCCAGTGTAACTCCGCAAACCTACCTGGCTCAGTCTCTGTTTTTGGTGTTGCTTTTTCCTCTCTTGAAATGCTCATTTCCGTCATTTGCTGTGTTACAGGCAAAGCGGCAACAGGCACATTTCTGTTTATGTACAGAGAAACATCTAATTTTACATCAGTTCTAAATACATAATAAAAATTAAGTTGTCCAAACCCATCAACAGATTACCTGTCTAATTAGACCTGATACATGTTCCTAGCTCCTGCTCCTGCTATCTTCAAAATACTTTTTCATTCTATTTTAATTCCCCACAAAAGGAAATAGTCAAATCTGGGGCAAATACTTCTCCAGATAAACTGAAAATGCAGCAGTATAACACCATACATTTTAATCAGTAGTCCCTTACATAAAGACTTTAAAAAAAAAAAAGCATTGTCAGGTGTGCCTTTTGCTTCTCAGAAAATTCAGTGGAGTGGGTCAAAGCTACTGCCAATCATTAATTTGCCACATACTCACAGCTCATCTAAAACTCAAAATAATACGTTCATCTTACCTTGATTTTTCAGATGTGCTGCCAGCAACACCGTCACAGTTGTTGAAGCTAGTAGTATCTGCTCTCTGAACAGATGCAGAGTCTGAGGTAGGACTGTTTGAACCACTGGCTGGTCCTACATAACAGGAATTTAAAAAGTCATTATAAATGAGTTGTAGAATACATTATAGTCAAATATCCTTGCATACAGTTATGATCTTGAATACATTATTCATTATACTGCAAACTACTTCTTACTTAAAAGACAGACTATATTGCTAACAACTGAAATATCATGTAAGAGATCATGTAAAATTATACTGACATTAGCAAGTAAGTGGAAAAGAAAATTAAGGGTGGACCACAATGTATTACACAGAAACACATTTCTATTTTACTCTGTTTTGAAGTAGCATACTTGTTGAAATTCATTACTTCAGTATACAGCTTTCAGAAGTTTTCCTAAAATCTGTTCTGGAATTCCACTTTATCACCTGTATGTTTTAATCAAAAGTAAAACCAAGAAAATAGATATTGTAAACCCTTACCCATTGGACTGATCCTCCCACTGTTCTGCTGTCGTTGAAGATGTTCTTTGTAGCAAACAGAACACATCCCATTTGTCCTAGGATTTCCATAAAATCCACATCCTGTACTACACAGCATGGGCCCTGGGGTCTGGTTTGTCTCCTGAGTCATCTCGAAGCTGTAAATAAAACCAAGAACTGCATTAGGAGTGGGCATGTCACCAAAATCAATTACAAGGTTACAGAATTAAAGCATGTTTGCTCACCCTGCTCCCATAAGGTGATAACAGCATTCTTAAAAAGAGAGTTATGGACATTAATAAGCCATTTGATACTGCAGTTGTATTGCTAAGTAACATCATTATATGTCTTTAAGGCAAGAAAAAATTTATCAGGCTGATACTGAGAAGTAACACGCTAGTCAGACACTGAGCTGTGTGTACAGGTTATGACCAAATTCAACCGTATGGACAAAGAGCCCTTTATTATCTACCTCTGAGCATTAGCACAGGTATGCAGAATAAGCAATCTCTGTATCTGCTGTACCATTTTGCAACTAACACCTTATTTTTTTCAAATGCCATTCAGAACCACATAATGATTCAGAGCCAATGATCTATCAACATTTTGATGTTTATTCCACTACTAGCAGGATTGACTTCCACAATCCATTTCTTAAAGAGAACAGTGAAGATCCCTGAAGTATTGGCAACAGCCATTTAGAACCCGTATTCCTATCTATAGGAGTTTCCAAAACAAGGCCTCAAATACACATCAGGTTGTGTATGAAAGTTGATACTGAGTATTAGCTGGCAACAAGAAGTGCACAACAGCCTCTTCACCAGAACCTAAACAGTATTTCTGTTATAAGATTAGACCTGACTTTACTTTTCCAAGGAAAGCAAAATAAATTTTAGACTGTTGACTACATCCCAACATGCTGCTGACACTTTTCAGAAAAGACTTTTCAATTATTTGTATTAATAAAGTTACAGAAAGACTTCTGAACCCCCCCCAATAGAGAATATCTAACTCTATTACACAAACTGCAGTAGTTAGGAGTAAAAATACTTCATCTTCACTGTTGGTCAACCTCTGCAAAGCAACGTGAGCACTGAACTGATACAGCAACAAAATCCTTGATTTGCAGGCGCAACAAAACTTGAACATTGTAATCAAGCAATCTAATACAAATTGAGGACACTTAAGAATATCGCACTTGTCTCCATATGCCAAGTACAGCACTTCTAAATCTTGTGAAGACATTTTTTATTCTCTAGATGACAGCCTTCCTACTCAGGAAAAGTCAAATAAGAGATGATGCTTGTGAGAACTCAAGAGTGCTGAAAGCCCATTTATTACGCTCAACAAAAATACACTTTTTACAACTAAGAAATGCCACACTACAATTAGTAAACTCTGATTTCAATAGCTTGGTAACTGCAACTGACAGTCACCTTTGTCCAGTTAAACTAAGTTTTTGGGAGAAAAGTAATTCAGAAAGAGGAGACAATTTTATTTTCCCTGAAGGTGAATATGGAACCTATTTTTTTCCCCCAACTATAAATAGCTGCGTTGGTACAGGTAGTCATTTCAGGACTATGTAACTTCACACTTCGATAGAACAGTCAACAACATTGCACTTCTACAGCCCTATTTGTCAGTCAAGGAAGTCAATGCAAATTGTGACCAAACTAGGCAAATCTGAAAGCTCACATCTACATTCTAGGTTTATGCCTAGACAAAAGCAAATAAAGAGCCCATTTCCGCCCTCTTGTTAAGCAGGTAAACTTAAAACACTATCAACTATGCTGCCACTATCAGCCTCAACTGAGGTGCTCCAGTTCAGATTAGCATACTGCAAATCCTATTTTACAAAGCATCCAGCCTTAGGTGCTAACGCTGTTCTTAAAATACTACAAAAGCCAAGCTTTCACAGCTGCTTGGTCAGCAGCTTCTTCCACTACTCGAAATATATGCCCCTAACAGAGAAGTCGGGCTGTTCTCCAGCCCCTCAGAAATTGAGGTTTTTAGGCTTCTGACAAAGGTCTGGGTCACCGTTTCTTCCAAAAGCGTTTATCACACATAGGCAGTTACAAAACACTTACCAAACGAAATCCACGACCCAGCACACTATTTTGCTGTATCAACCTCTGAACCAGGAACAGCAGAAACAAGGTTTTCAGACCAGACAAACTACACACTTTTCCAATTCCTCCCTACTGGAACACCTCAGGGGAGTCAGCAGCTAGCTGAAGTGTTCCTACAGATATAACTCCACTCCTTTGGAAAGTCAGCTCCTGATGCCATCATATGTGGACTGCTTTCCTTAATATTTCTCAGAAGCACGGGTCACACGGGTGAGCGCATTAGCTTCCGCCTGTCACAAGGCTGCAATGTGACAGGCTGAGCTGGAGGCTCAGACACAAAACCCCGTCAACAGAGGCCTCTGAAATCAGCTTCTATTTTTATCTCCAAGGGCTGACAGCTCCACTCCGGCCCACAAGGCTGAGGCAGCCGTGCATACACCCACTGTGAGAGGAAAATATAAAATCTGATTAACACGACTGTGGCTTCCTTTCTAGAGGAAGAGAGCGAGCTCGGAGACCGAAATTCAATCAGAGAAATGCAGCATCACCGGCTCGTCATCCCCAACAGCCATTTTCAACACCAGCCACAGCGCGTGCCACAACGGGCTTGCAGGCTCACCGAAACGTCCCCGACCTCCTGGTGCAAAAGGCTGCTGCCGAACCACTTCAGCTGGGAGGAAAAATAAAATCCCTTCTGCCTCACGGAGAGCTAAGCCCTGGCTCGAGAGATGCTGCAGCTTCACTCTGTGCCCTCGCAGCGTTATTTACCCCCGCGTTGCCTCAGGGACGGGCAGCGGAGCAAGGAGAAGGGCCCAATGCGGCCCGACGTCACAGCTTCCTCACACGTCCTGGCAACGCGTTGCCGCGGAGGAGCACGGCATGGGCCCAGGGCCGGCTCCAGACAAAGGGGCCGGCGCTGCCAAGCACACCGAGCGCACTGCGTTCAGGGAGAGCAGCCCGCTCTCCCCGCGGAGGTGCCAACGCACATGAGCCCCGCGGCCGCCGGGCCCGGAGGCCAACCCCGGGGGCGGGCCCGGAACACAGCCGCACGCAAAGCCCTGAGTCACGGCCCGGCCGCCGCCGGTCCCATGCTCCTCACTGTGCCGCCATGGGAAGGCCCAAACTGCAACTCCCCCCCCCCCAGCAAGCCGGCCCCATCGCTCGCCCTGCGCCCACCTACCAGGCGCCGGCGGCGGACGGAAACCTTGCGTCGGGTGTCGGAGAGGGCTACGGGCCACTGCCGGGAGAGAGAGGGCCCGGGGGCTCCGGGATGTACACCCTCCTCCTTTGTTCCCGCGGCGGTTATGGCACCGGCGCACGGAGAGACGCTCGCTGCACACGGGAACCTCGCACAGCAGCAGCAGGCGTCCGGCGACGACTGAGAAGGAGGAGCAAAAAGAGGAGAAGAAGGACGAGGCCAAACCGAAACGGGAGACTCCACCTCCTCTGCCTGCCTCCTTCCTCCTCCTTAGGTTCGGCTCCGCCTTCTGCCGTCGGGGTATGCCGAGAAAGTAACGGCAGGCGGAGGCGGGAGCGTGGGGGGCCGTTGAAGTAACGGCAAGCGGAGGCGGGCGGGTGGGGGGCCGTTGAAGGCCGTGCCGTTGGGCGGGTGGCTGGGTCTGGAGGTCACGGCGGGTGGTTCGGCGCCGTCATAAACTAAGGACAATAATTTTTATTTAAGGAAGTTTAGGAAGGGGAAGGTTCTTCTGTTCATCCAGGCATTACATGCTTAAGCACAGATGTTCAGCTGTAGAACTCAAAGTAGCTTTAGATAAATGTTCAGAGCGATTCAGCTTTAAATGCAGTTTCCACCTATATCAGGGATGCTTAGAGATCAGTATATTGGATATATTTATGGGCCTTTACTTAAACTACTAACCCAAGAAAACTGCTAAGTTTGAAATGCATGACACTGGAAAATGCATCACTGCAATTAGTAGAAAGCCTTTTTATTTTTATTTTTGTTGTCCTGACATGCCTTCTGGAGCTGATCTTCCTTCTTTTTGCAGAAGATGTCTCCTGAGGCCCAGAATCTTCTATCTGAGATATTTAGCATTTTCATTCAGATGGAATTGTGCTGTGCCACAGTACAATGCTCTGCAGAAGTATATGGCACTGTGTTTGCTGCAGAAGTCTTACTGCTACAGAACAGTGATGAATATTTAGAATAACTACTCTGTTATCTGAAATATTTGGGATGCCTCAACATCAGCAGTACAAAATAATTCCAGCTGTTATGAGAAAAAAATGCAAGTGCTGTTTCTTGACTTACAGTGCAGAAAAGAACTATTTTGAAAGCAGCACTCTCAAGGGATGAGTAACTATCACTTTGAGGGGAAAAGTGGGAAAAGAAGTCATAGCGTGTATTACTTGTGATTTTGTGAATAAAATTGAAGGTGATGATTTTATAGTTTCACTGTCAAAGTAAAAGGTGATCTACTATGTTGCCCCAAGGGGTGGTGGAGTCTCTTCTGGAGACGTTCAAGACCCACCTGGATGCCCACCTGTGCAACCTGGTCTAGGGAGCTGCTCTGGCAGGGGGTTTGGACTAGATGACCTCTAGAATTCCCTTCCAACCCCTACAATTCTGTGATTCTGTGATACTAACAGCACTAGAGAGTAATCACCTCCTCTCATACTGTAGCAAGTATGGCAGGGCAGAGCATGGAACAGTCATTTGAAAACTATCAACTTCTCTGGCTTCTTCCAAGAAAGGGTTCTTAAAGAATGGTGTGATTTTACAACAGATTTAGCAGCAAAGATTGTCTCAATGACAAGGAGCCACTCAAAGATAAGGAGTCTCAGAAGAATGGGAGGTGGACAGAATTTGAAACTAAGGACCTTTGCTAGCATGCTTTTCTTACAAGTTGGTATCTTTGGTATATAAGTTGACTTAGAAATGTAGTATAGTCCTTATGCATAGTGTTATGGTTTTATTATTTTTGTTATATTATTGATATTCCACATCATAACATTATGTGGTGTATTGGGAGTTAAAAAAAAGGAACCCACGTTTCTCCGTGTTGCCCAGGCTACGCTGCAGTGGCGGTTCACAGGAGCGATCCCGCTACTGACCTGCTCCGTTTCCGACCTGGGCCGGTTCACCCCTCCTTAGGCAACCTGGTGTGCCCCGGCTCCCCGAGGCTCACCATATTGATGCCGGCCTTAGCGCGGACGCCCGCTCGGCATAGTGCCCTGCAATGTAGCCTGGGCAACACAGAGCTAATGCTCCCGGGCTAGTGGTTAGGCGCCGGCGTTCACACCGCCGCAGCCCGGGTTTGATTCTCGGAGAGGAATACCCAGCATGCAGCTGGAGCCTTAACTCTATAACTCCCAATACACTACGTGATGTTATGATGTGGAATATCTATAATATAACGAAAATCATAAAACCATAACACATAGAAACCAGGAGCATGGGCATTTAAGGGTATGACATTACTAGATACAGAGTTCTGCTGAAGCTGCAGAGCTGGGAGGCTGTGTTTTCACAAGCTATGGGGACATTTGCCTCTGTGACACTAGGCATCTTTATTTACTGGAGATTTTCTTCATTCAAGGCTCGACCTTCCAGGCCCATCTGTTTCTTCAGCTGTTAAGGACCGACTACCCTGCTCAGGGTGTGAGAGGAAACAGGTAGCCCTGATAATGTGATTTTCTTTTCTTTCTTTCTTTTTTTTTTTTAATCTACCAGTCAGGTCTGGGTGTCAAAAATCAAAATGCTGCAGCACTGCCCCAATACAGAAGAGAACTTTCTATTTAAATTGCTGATTATAAACTTAATTACTAAGTGACTGAACCATGTTCTCCTTCTTCAAAGCAAACCACAGCATAACAGGGAAAAGAAAAAAAGGAATAATGAAGCAGTTATGCATTTTATAATGAAGCAGTTATGCATTTTACTTAATTCAAAGAGCCCAGCATCTAGAGAATGCTGTAAGCTACTTTCTAACTCATCTGGAATGTTGGGGACCTAAAAAGGAGTCAAGGGTAACCTAAATGCATAACCCAACAAACAGTTGAGAGGGTAAGAGTACTTCATCTTCAGAAGCCACAACTTAAGAAGGGAGTAGTATTGGACCTTGTGTTGATCTGCTCAGTGGCATTGCAGGTAAGCAGTGCATCTGAGAAAGCAGGTGGCTTTGCTCAGATAGTATTTTAAACAAGTCCACTCAGATGAACATCCTCATTGTGCATTAGTAGCTGAAACAGGTTGCTGTTTTCAACTGGGACAGAACTGATTCTCATTGTAGCTTCTCATATGATACCATGTTTTGTTTTTAGGAGAAAAATCAATGTTGATAACAGGTGAATGTTTTAGTTGTTGCAGAGCAGTGTGCACAAAGCCAAGGGCGTTTCAATTTTTCAGCTTCATGTACTATCCTGACAGTAAAAGTGGCTAGGGGGCACAAGGAGCTGGAAGAGGATGGAGCTGTGAGAGCTGATCCAGCTCATCATGTCAGACAGTAGGACCAGTGGGTGTTAGATGGGGGAGAGCTGCTGCTGGGGGACTGGGTGGGCATCAGTCAGCAGGTGGTGAGTGTTGTAAGTGAAGATCCTCACTTACTTTGTAAACTTATCAATATTTATATTATTACTATTATTTCTGTTTTCTTTTTCTGTCTTAGTATTTTTTGTCTCAACCTACAAGTCCTGCTTATGTCTTTTTTTGTCCAGTTCTCTCCTCTTCTCTGGTTGGGAGAGTGAGTGAAAGACTGTGTGATGCTTAGTTGCTTGCTGATGTAAACGGCAACAAAAACATACATCTTGTTCCGTCTTACAGCTCTTACTCATTTTTCTGTCTTCTATTTCCTCTCTTATTCCTCTAAGGAACTTGACTCCTATATTTCAAGGTCACTACAGCATCACTGGCTATGTATCCCCTCCCACACATAGTATCTGCATAACAAGAAGTTACCTGTGACATGCTTCAGTCATCTCCTGGATGGGCCATATTTGGACATGTTAAAAGTCAGGATGAGTATACGGGTGCATGACAGAGACTTCCAAAAATCATTAGTGATAGCTACATCTGCTCTTACCTGGTCACTGATCTGTAGCAGATTCCCACCACAGTGTCATACTTGGTGACCTCTCCTCTGGCCTCACTCACAAACTCTTACCTAGGCCTGAGCCTCACAAATCTGAGCTATTCTTTTCCACTGGTGATCGTCCCCATCTCCTCTCCCTTTCTCTCAGGATGGGCTCACCTCCCTCTGTCCATCTGGCACAGCACTCCAATAGGGTGAGCTGTCCCACCGCAGACTGCTTTCATGAAAATAGCTTGTTGCATGCACTCTTGTTTGAGCGTTTAAATCTCCTGTCTTTATTAAACTGATCAGTGGAAATGCTGCATGGCAAAAGCCATCGCCTCTCAGCTGTTCAGTTCCCAGGTTTCTTTCAGGCTTTAATTATTAAATTGAACATCTGTTACCTGCTGCTTGATCAAATGCTTCTTGGAGCTATAAAACTGTGGTAATGGACTTCCAGGAAAATCCTGCTCTCTATTTTATATTAATCTGAAATCCTGGGCAGCTGTAACATGGGCAGTGTTTCATTAATTTAAATAAAATGAAAATTTATCATTTGATATAACAAGGTCTTCATGTGACAAAAATGTCTCTGCTGTTTGTTACGAGTTCTAGAGCAGGAGTTGGTTTGAAGCAACCTGAGCTGTGAGTGTGGCAGATGAGTGCCTCAGTTTGGCTTGTAGTGCTGGTCCTAAGCAGCATTTCTAGTTTCTTTCACTCACTGTACTAATGGTATCCTAATCTTCTTTGGATTCATTTCAACTTTCAGGACCTTATGGGCTCCCAAAGATGTATCAGTTCATTGGCTATTCTGAATAGCCTCTCTCCTCTCAGAGCATGCCATCATCTCTCATTTTTATTCTTTGAGAAGTCTTAGGAGTTCTTTGATACTTTAATAACCCTTTGAACTGTTTTCTGATAATGCTTTAAGGTAGCTTTGTATCAGTGGATTGCTCCGTGACTACTAATTTAATTTTCTTAATTGACACATTATCCTAAAATCAAAACCATTAGGCGAAGTCTAATCTGTAGGGCTTGATAGCCTGCACTTGTGATTGGCAAGCTGTATCCAAGGACAGAGATTACGTATTTCTACACTGAAATGGTTTTTGCAGCACAGCACTGAAGAAGCCTAGGTGTCTGTGCCATCCAGAGCACCTCTGGTGCTTAAGTCACTGATATAATCTAAATCAGTGGTCTCTAAAGTGTGCTGTTAAGGTGCAGGAGGAAAATGCTAGAACTTCAGAAATACATTTCTATAAATATACATATATTGGATGTGTATGCTTGGAAATCTTTTGCTGATAGGGATGCATGACCAAAAATATTTGGATACCACTAGTGTGAATTATGTCAGTCAATCGCATCAGATCTTGTCCACTGCAAGAAAAGAATTTCACAGTGTTCACAGACTGATCACTTATGCACCGAGAAGCAACTCAGATCTCAGATATATATCTAATTATCTGAAGAAATGTATTGATTACTTCATAAAATAACCACTATAACTTTTTAAGCAAGACTCTCATGTATTGCAAACAATGATCGTGTTATACTAATAGTTGATTGTTCAGCAGTAAGCAGAACAGAACAGAGGCTTGTCTGTATCTCCTGAATGTTTTCCTGATCCTTTTGCTGGTCCATGCGGTTGAGGTGTACAGAAATATGAGTATGTAGTATGAGTTGGGAATGTTCTGTTTGTATTTCAATCTCTTTAAAACTTACGTGTTTTACATATAGAAAGCATGCTATTTGTAGAATGTAGTAAGAGTAGATACAGTTTTTCATTTTCATAAAAAACACAAGTTTTTAAGTGTTCATCAGAAGCTACTGCCTTACAAAGCACAAAGGTTATGTAGTAATAAAATTGCTGCAGTTTCCAGCCATTTGTCCTGAAGTGCATATGTGGATTGTTCATTTACTGAAATCTGTTGCTGGCAAATAATTATTATATTTTTCATAATAAATATAAATATTAAATAGATTTGTTTCAAATCTTGTAAACCAATTTAAGTTCATGATTGCCAAGATTTTTTTGGTGAGATCATGCCCTTGTCATCTCTCTCTTGTTTTTCCCAGTGAAGTACAAAGGCCTGAACAGTTACCTCTAGATGAGTCTCACAACACAGCATTATATGCCATCACTATCTGGTCATTAGCAAAATATTTATGATTGTTAGCTAAATATGTATCTTGGACAAAACATCTCTTTAGCAAAGAGATGTGGCATAGGTAAAACATTATGAGAATGTACTAACTTTCCTTATTTAAAAGCATAGTTGCAAGGCCTACTCGTACACAGACTTCCTTGGCTTCTCTTTGAGCTTTGACCAGGCTTGAGGTGGAGTTCAGAGGGAGAATGAAACCAGATTTCTGCCTAATTAACACATAAAGTTGTTTGTTCCACAATATAAAAGGTGGACCCCCTTGTAGTGAGGTTGGAGATCTCACCTACACATGAACGCACTGTGTAGGACTTGGTTACTGGGAAAGGCTTTCCAAATCCTTGCTGCGACCAGGGTTCCCCAGTGACTGTGGATCTGGATGATAGTAAAGGATTAGGGCAATTGGTGATGTATCATTCTTAATCACTGTTGCTATCCTCAAGTAGTGATGGTTAGGTGCATCATCTTGTTCTGTATTATTCTTGCTGTAGTATTATTTCATCACTTTAAACTTCAGTAAAGATAAAGGCACTTCTTTTAACTTGTAATCTGTGACCTTTGTGCTGACCCCATCCACTAGCCAAACACCTAGTTGCTTGATTTTTGTATCCCATATTTTCATATTCTGTGTTTCATTCTCAGCTATTTGTACGTTCTATGAAAAAGGATCGTGTTACATTTAAAAAGTACATCAGTGTAGATGATTGACCTTTATCTCAACTGGATTGATAAATGAAAGAGGTAAATGTAGAACCATTAAGTATTCTTTTTCCGTTTTTCTTAGTCTTGGATGTAATTCTGGTCTTCGTTACTTCTGTGGAGATTTGGAATAGATGACATGACGACTGATAAAAAGTGGTTAAACATTAGCATTTGAAATAAAGTAAATTTCTGGTGTACTTCTTATTACACCAGAATTTAAAGTACTTCTTTGTACCATTGCTGAAAGCTGAAGTGAGAGGAGAATTCTTGCAACACTGACCTCTTGGAGATATCATACATACTGAGAAGTTACCAAAATATAGCCAAAATTTTAGCTGCTGTTTTTGTTTGTTTACTTGTTTCTTAGTAGGGAAGAAAAAAAAACCTGTTCATACTGTTCAGCCATGTATCTTCCTTACAGTACTGGAAAAAAAAAAAAACCTATGTTGCCTGTTGTGTATCCATTTCTCTAGAAAATTTTAGTTTTCCAGATTTTTTTTTTTCCTTCAGATTTCTAGTGTTGTATAACTGCACATCTTGACCAAGTCTCAGTTGTAGTGAATCAGCACTAGTTTTAATTTATCAGAAGAGAGGATAGTAGGTGGGTGTTATGGCTGTACTGTTGATAGATGATGAGATAGGAGGGCTTAGTTGAGTAGAGAATCTGCATTACAGAAGCAGGTGTACCTGCAAAGTGCATTTAATACAGCATACTCATGTCCCTGTTCTCATAATGGGTACCTTCTTTCAGCTTTGTCTGTGCAGCTATACAGTACTTGATAGTCTACCCATCTCTGCTTATGGAGAGTTTGCCTTCTTATAGTACAGTTCAATGAGCCTGACGTAAATTCAAAGTATTTGACCAATATGAGAATATATCCAATATGAAATATTTCTTCAGGGGACAGAAATTACTCAGATTTCTGTGTGAGATAATGAGATCCTTGTAATAAGGCAAGACCTTCATTTGGGACTGGCCACCTTTCTATCTCTTCAGAACTTGATTTTTATTTTTATTTTGTTTTTTAGTTTATTTCTAAATAGGGGATATTAGACAGAAGGAAACAAACTCTTCAGCAGGTTCTGTTGTGACAGAACAAGGGGACCATGGAGACATTCATGGTCAGGAAGGATGGGGCTCTGAGCACCCTGGTCTAGTGGAAAGTGTCCCTGTCTATAGTATGGTGGTTGGAATTAGATGATCTTAAAGCTGCATCCCAACCCAAATCATTCTAGGATTCTATAAATGGTTTCAAATTAACAGAGAGGAAATTTAGTCCGGATGTAAGGAAGATTTTTTGTTTACAATAAGAGTAGTGAAACACTGACGTGGATTGCCCAGCGTTGTGGAAGTCTCATTCCTGGAAATGTTGAAGGCTAGGCTGGACCAGGCTACGAGCAACCTGATCTAGATGTGGGTGTCCCTGTTTATTGTGGGGGAGTTGGACTAGATGACATTTAAAGTTCCCTTCCAATTCAGTTGATTCTGATTCTGTGAGTTTGGATATTACTTATAATTTGGTCACCTCTGAGATGTAAATATTTAGCAGAGACACCACTGGTGATGATCTATGACTGTCTTAGAATCAGAGAACCCTTAGAAACTTAAAAAAAACCTTTAAATCTCTACTCATGGGACTTTTCAGGAACTTGCTATTTTTTGTTTTCTCTGGTGCTGCAAAGAACTCGAGGATAATTCTGAGTTTGCCCTGAACATACTTTCTGATCTCATGTGATCTTCTATGGGATCTTCATGTGTAGTACAGTATTGGGTCAAATTAATCTATGGAACATTTCCACAGGGAAAGAAGTTTTGATTATGGATTGGTAAAGGCATAAAATAAATGCACCCTTTTAAGCTTCTTAGATCCTTTACACAAAGAAGACCTAGGAGTTCTTATGTCTTGGAGCTATGACTAGATCAATGAATGGGAAAGGAGAAAGCTCATACTGCCATATGGAGACTCACACAGTACTAGCAAAGTTGTAATTAATTTGTTTCCAAGGTGTTGTATGTATAGAAACCAAATTTATGGCTAAGATGAGACACCTAAAAGTCTTTAAGGCATAACTCTTGCATGTAAGGAGGAACATGGTTAGTGATAACTGAAATAAGAGTCCTGATAACTTTAGAAGGCTATACATCATACAACATGATATTCAGAATTACTGGTCTTTGAAAATTTTAATTCTCACTGAAGTTTTAAAAGAATTTGTATTATGATAATTTTCTGCTAAAATATCTTTTGTGGTATGAGCTACTGATAGAACCCAGTTCTAAGAGGTAGTTATAAGATTATAATCTTTTATAGCATTATTTGCATTACATATTATTTATATTATTTTTACTTCAAAACTCGATATGGGTGAACAGAAATGAATGTAAGTTACAGAGCAAAGTAAATAATAACTGTTAAATGTTTTAAAGCTAGAAAAAGTTCCACTGTGTAAAAAAATTGACTTCAAAGAAAAATGAATAGTTTAAAAGCAGTATTTATGTTCTCTTAAAATAAACTAAATAAATAAAACAAATACTGAGATGCTTTAGAGGGGTATATATTTAAATTGAAATGATATAGTTTAGTTGGAGCTGAATCTCTATTTTACACCTATAGCCTTTTGCAATGAGGGTAGAGTATTTGAGTATTGGTAATCAATCCCTTTATTTGAGCTTTGGTTCAAATCTCAGGTGCCTAAAGATGATTTCCAGAAATATTTGCCTGCAGAACTGGATGAAAAGTGATCAGTATACATATAATTTATCTCAGCAAACCTAGTTTTCTGTATTATATATGCTCTTCTGGGAGAGCAAGAACAACTGAAAATTTGTCCTGTGTTATCTAAAGTTTATTCCCTTCAGAAGGCACTACTGTAAAAGTTTCTCAGTGTTGAAACTGAAAGTATGCATGCACTCTTTTAAATTAAAATACAAACGCCATAAGATTGTGGTTATACAAATGCCATAAGACTGTGTCTTTAAAATCTTTTTGTGTCATTGAAAGATGCAGTATTGTATGAAATGCCATGGTAGTACCTCTTACAGTTTTAAAGGTGACTTAAAAGTCACTTCCCTGTAACCACATAATTATTCATTAAAGGAATTTCATTAATTGATAACATCAGATTTACATGTAATGCCTGTATTTGCTGTCACTTCATTTTTCCCCCCAGATATTTGTGCTGTAGCTCTCACGGAGGTTAAAACACGACTTTCCAAAGAAGCTACCTTGGTTGATGCATACCTCAACTGAGATAGCCTTTTATGGCAGATGGATAATGTGGCAAAGTTATTCTAATCTACACCTTAAATATGAGCTTAATGTTTCCTTCAAGATATAATAGTTATGACATCTAGCAGGCAACCTAGCCAGAATTCATAAAAGCCTTCAAAAATCTTTACTTCGGTGCTTTCTAATAGCAACAAAGCAGGTCATTGAAACCAGGAGGTGAATTAATCTGTCTCCATAGCTTCTGGTTGCTTAAAGAAGGCAGTGTGGACTTCTGCAAACAAATTCTTTGCATGCCTGTTCTATGCATGTATCATTCTTCTTGATATAGAGTCTTAGAAGATGTTTACTTAAGTTGCAAATTTAAAAACATGCCTGATGATCTTTCACTCACAAGCTGTTTGCCTCAAACTCCTTCCAGAAGTGTTGGTCTGCTTGTTTTGGCAAGTCTGTATCTTAGTCTGCTTTGAAAGTACTGGCAGTGTGAACAAATGCAAGTAATTTTCATTAAGATTGTTGTTCATGTTTCATTTCCAGGGGTAAGATGTTTTTGAGGAAAGCCTGCAGCTGCTGCTGGAGATGTAGTTTGAAATATAATGAATATACACAGTTAGCAAGTCAGAGAAGGCATTTCTGTCGTTACACTCCAAAGCACCACGAGCTTACAGACAGATTTATCTGTCATCTCAGCACCATGACATTTCTCTGTCAGGTGTTTCTGACCCCTTTGAGGTCTTTGACATCATCAGTTTCTAACATGTACTTTTTCCTTTGGTAGTCTTTTATACAAATGGAGTAATAGAATATTTGTGTATAAAAGAATAAGGATACTATTTGACTGTGTTTGTATGTTTGGCAATGATGATGCAGATGGGAATGCACACTTCAGGCAGCACTGTCTACCCAGATTAATTTGCCAGATTGTCCTTCAGTTTTGGGTAATGCTCCATGCTCCCTCACATTCTGATCTGGAATAATAATAAAAAGGAAACAGAGCTTAAAAGCAGCAGAGGTAGTGAGAATTTTTGCTGGGAGATGGCATTAGGAGGATGGTTGGACTAGATGATCTTGTAGGTCCTTTCCAACCTTATGAACCTATGAACCTATCTCAGCATATTAATAGACATTTTTAGGTCTGTACTGAGCGAGGATTGCTGATACCTTCCCAAGCACTTTGGTTTAGTTCACCTATCTATAATCTTGCATTCTCTGTCATTATGTCTGAATGTCATAGATGAATCTGCGGTCGTGTAACGGTTCCACCGCAGTATATTCTCTCAAATAATGGACACCTCTTTCCATAGCAGTCCATTTCTTTTTCTCAGGCATTATGTCATCTTCAAAGGAGTATTTTTCTTTCACAGCTCTCAGCAGCCACTTCCAGAGAGTGAAGGATGCATTCTGGCATGTACTAATGCCACCGTCAATGGCAGAGTCCCTGGCAGTGCTACTCAGTTGGCGAGCTTCTCTACTGTCTAGCCACACACTGTTGGCCCCGTTGTCCCAACAGTGTAGTAACCAGGTGACAATAGGTTTGTTTGGGTGGTGTGAAGTCTTTTCTCATACCTCAAATTTCATTCATTTTCAGAGATGAATAATGATGTCTTTCTCACCTCTTACTCCTACAGGACTTGTTGTTACCCCCAGAGCATTGGTGACCGTGATCTTACTGGGGATCTCAGCCTTCCCTCTGGATACCCTAGATCTCGAAACTTCTCCTCTGGACCTATTTTCTCTCTTTTCTTACAGTGTCTGCATCCTCTACTTTCTCCTCCTCCTCTTTATTCTCTTCTAAGGGAGTCAAGATTCTTTTCATTTTCCATCCTCTTACAGAGGCAGCTGACATAAATTCTGGTGCAGCCTGTGGTTGATCAGATTGGTCAGCTTCAGTGCTTACTCTCTCTAGCTCTGCTTGAAGTCTGTCTCGTTCAGCTAGGAGGGAATTTAGTTCAGCTTCTAGCATGACTTGGTGAGCCTGAACATGGGATTATTCAATTTGGAAACTGAATATTGTGAACTGGAGGGTGTCTTGCCAAGTCTGAGGACCAGGCCCAGAGAGCATTAAAAGGGAAAAAACAATGGAATGCAGTCCCTTTAAGAGCACTTTTAAAAGAGAAAGCATTTTTTTTTCTCTCTTTACTTAAACAAGCTGGCAGCACCCAAAAAAGTTTACAAATATCCCAGCAAAGCTGGCAGTCTGTCCAGACTTCAAGGCCATGTTTTGAGTTCAGCACCTGCAGTACAGATAAGCTTTCTTACGAAGCTCTCTGAGAGCAGAGAGAGATTTGCTCTAAAAGTACATCTCTACCCAGCCCAAGGTAGCTGTTGAGCCACATTGGGCACCAAAAATGTCAACAGTTTATGGGCTGGTTTGGCCCGGTTCCGTGACAAAAAAAATGGAGAAGGGGATTCTCACCCCTGTGGAAACAGAGGTCCTTAATTGTTCATCCAATTATGTGTCCACAAGTTCATGATACATTTTTAGTACATTTGCAGTTCTCTTCCACAAGACCTTCACTTCTAAGTATCTCATCAATAACTTGTGCAAGATTTTTTTTTTAATACACTGAAGAAAGCTGTCTTTTCCTTGTGTTCAAACAAGGCACATAGGAGATAAACATTTTTCCTTGAAGGAGATCAAGTGGTCAGATAGTTTTCTTAAATGGTTGGCTTTCAGAAAGTAATTGAATATCATCTCAGCCGTGTTTTTTCTCTCTTATTCAAGAGGTTTGTGGAAGGAAGTGGATTATCTCACTAAGAATCTTTCCACTTCATTTGATTTGTCACTTCAACATTAGAAATGCATTGTAGAATATAACACCAAATAGTGTGTTTTAATATTTAAAACATTTCTTTCCTTTTTTATGACTAGAACTTCAAGATAGGCTATACACCTATGAGCTGTGTCCTGAATGAAATGATTACTACATCTCATAAAATATGAAGCAAAGATAAGGATAAATGAGTTCCATGAAATCTGATTTTGTTAGCAAAAAAGAAACTTACTGCTAAAGTACAACCAATAATCTAAAATTATGTATTTTTTTATTTTTATTTATATTTTTTGTAACTGACAGCTTTATACTTGATTTTTTTTGCTAGTTTTTTTGCTGCTGCAGTCTGCAGAAAGTGATAAAAGCAGGGAAAGGTTTAAGTACAGCTGCTAATGCTGAGACCTTGCTTTTCAGTTGCCTCCTACCAAATTTGAAATTAGATACCTAAGGGCCAAATTTATACTTCAGATGTGTCTTGGTGCTATTATCTCAGACTGACTGTGCTACAAACTCCAAGTGCCAGAACATTTATAATGACAATAACTGTTTTCATCAGCTTTCCTTCTTTTATTTGTGAGAAGGGTGAGATTTTATTATACTGGTGCCAGAGGTAGTTTTCTGAAACGACAGTGATCTGGTAGTGTATACAGTAGGCTTTATATAAGGGGAATCTTGCTCTGTCAGGCAGTGGTATTTTCACTATAACCTGTTTGAGATGTAACAGTAGTACTGACATTCTGCAATTTCTTTTGCTTCACTTTGCTAATTTAATATTCTTTCAGTACCTTGTGAGAACTGAGATACCATTTGAGATCAAAAGTATTTTCCTAATGTTAGTGGAGCACAATCTTTCACAATAAATAAATAAATAAATAAAAATTTGTGTTGCCATTCAGGATGGGTGCACAAGGGAGATGAGATGAGACAGGAGATCCAGGCACCTGTGCACTGCTGAGGCTGGGCACTGCATGGATGCAGACCAGGAGTCATACAGTAAGCCCGCTAATTAAACATTCCTTTTTGCCTAAATCCCAGCTAATAGGTCATATTTGGCACTTTTTCTTTCTTCTATGGGGCAACTTACCAGTTACAAATGGCAACTATATGCTGATATCCAGAGTTCAGTCTGAAGATGCACTTCACTGGAGACTTGAAACTGCACAACTCCCTTATCTGATCTACATACTGATCAATATCAAAGCCATAATGATGAAAGCAGTATTAAAGCCAATTACTGATGAAATTGCAGCCAAGGAGGGCAATGGTGGAGTAGAGGAGAGTGGGCAAGAAATTGGCTGAGTATTGGCTGGGACCCAATACTGACCTCTGTGGAACACCACTCATGATTGGATGTCAGTTGGATGTAAATCCATTCACCACCACTCTCTGATTCAGGCCCTACAACCAGTTCTTCACAAAGCAAAGAATACCTGTCCAAGTCATGGGCTTCCAGCTTCCCCAGAAGAGTGCTGGGGATGACAGTGTCAAAGGTGTTGCTGAAGTCTAGTAGACAGCATCAACACCTTTGCCTGTCCATCAGGTAGGTCACTCAATCATAGAAGGAAATAAAATTTGTTGATTAGATTTGCCTTTCATGAACCTGTGCTGGCTGGGCCTGAGCCCCTTGCTGTCCCACATATGCTTGTGTGATGTCATTCAAGATGATCTGTATGATGACCCTGAAGTAGTTAGCAGTGGTATAACTGATATTAGGTAACAGAGATGACAGGCATACAGGTGGGCCTGATGTGGTATCATACATTTAAACAGGGGTAGGAGTAAGTAGGGAAATGTTTTAATTAATTGTACTATGAATATCTCTATAAAGAAACTTAAAATGTCTCAGATCAAGTGAAACTTCTGTATTCAGAATTGCACCAGAGGCTTTGTATTGGTGCTGTATGGAAGTTTTGTAGGATAGCTGTGCTGTACATCTTTACTGAAAATAGGAACATGGGAAGGTGAAGATGTGGCTTTGGCATCTGCCTCCTCAAGTGGACCATGTCCTGCAGAGAAGTTTTGCTTCCCTTGTGTGTGGTAGCTGGAGCGTTTTTTTCCCAATCTTCTTTTATAATTTTCTCACAGTAGTGCAGTAGTTGGAAGTAGGAGGTCTTGATGAATCCACTCAGGTCCCCTTCCCTGTAGCAGAAACAGTGAAATTAAATACCAACCATATCACATGAAAACATTATAACTTCAGGCTTGGAAACTTTTATGGAAATTCCACTTTTTACTCATTTACTGTACTATTTCCTCTGCAAAGACATAGCCAGCCAGCACTCAAGTGTACCACTGATTTTCAGTTTTTTCTGACAGCCTCAGTGCTGCACTTAAATGACCAGCAATTAATGAGAATTTTATGCCTGACACCTGGTGGAGCAACGTTAATGTGCAAGTCCTTCTCCAGCTTGCAGATGTTTGGTGGTAGTGGTGGCGTGTGCTCTAGACACAAAGCCAGACAAGGGCTGTGTGTGTCCCTATGCCACTGAGTTTTCTTGCATTCATATTGCGGCTGAAACATAGTAGCAGGCTTTCCACACTCTGGCTCCTATCGCTGCTTTGTGCAAAGACTGTGCTTGTTTCAACTCTAAATTTGGTCATGCTTATAAGTCTTGTGCCAAGTCAGTGGGTTGGTGACTTTAGAGAGGTTATAGTCACAAATGGTGTTTTTTGTTAAATGAGATGGTTGATCTGCTGGCTACTTGTAGGCTCACAGCTGCCTAGAAGGGATATGCTGAGGGTACTTGGCTGTGTTTCTTTGCCCCCGAGCAATCAGGGGATCAGACCCAGCCAGCAAGGGTTCACAAAGGGCAGGTCGTGCTTGGCCAACCTCACCTCCTTCTATGACTGGGTAACCAGACTAGTAGATGAGGAAAAGGCTGTTGATGTAGTCTACCTGGACTTCAGCAAGGCCTTCGACACGGTGTCCCACAGTATTCTCTTGGGGAAACTGGCAGCCCGTGGTGTGGACAGGTTCACTCTTCTCTGGGTGGAGAACTGGCTGGAGGGCCGTGCCCAGAGGGTAGTGGTGAATGGAGTTAAGTCCAGCTGGCGTCCTGTTACGAGTGGTGTCCCCCAAGGGTCGGTACTGGGGCCCATCTTGTTTAATATCTTTATTGATGACCTAGACGAGGGAATTGAGTGTACCCTCAGTAAGTTTGCAGATGACACCAAGTTGGGAGGATGTGTCAAACTGCCTGAGGGTAGGGAGGCCCTTCAGAGGGATCAGGATAGGCTGAATAGCTGGGCTGAGCTCAATGGGATGAGGTTCAATAAGGCCAAGTGCCGGGTCCTGCACTTTGGCCACAATAACCCCAGGCAATGCTATAGGCTTGGGGCAGAATGGCTTAAAGAATGTAGAGAGGATAACATAACTTAACATGAGCCGGCAGTGTGCCTAGGTGGCCAAGAAGGCCAATGGCATCCTGGCCTGTATTAGAAATAGTGTAGCCAGCAGGAGCAGGGAGGTGATCATCTCCCTGTACTCAGCTCTGGTACGGCCGCACCTCGAGTACTGTGTTCAGTTTTGGGCCCCTCACTACAAGAAGGACATTGAGGCCCTGGAGCGTGTTCAGAGAAGGGCAACAAAACTGGTGAGGGGTCTGGAGCACAAGTCTTATGAGGAGCGGCTGAGGGAGCTGGGATTGTTTAGTCTGGAGAAGAGGAGGCTCAGAGGAGACCTTATTGCACTCTACCACTTCCTGAAGGGAGGTTGTAGTGAAGAGGGGGTGGGCCTCTTCTCCCTGATAAATAATGACAGGACGAGAGGGAATGGCCACAAGTTGCGCCGGGGAAGATTTAGATTAGATTTGAGGAAACCTTTTTTCTCTGAAAGAGTGGTCAGGCACTGGAATGGCCTGCCTAGGGAGGTGGTTGAGGCACCATCCCTAGCGCTGTTCAAGAAGCGTTTAGATGAGGTGCTAAGGGATTTGATTTAGTAGTTTAGTGGGTAGGGATGGTGATAGGAGGATGGTTGGACTAGATGATCTTGTAGGTCCTTTCCAAACTAATGTACCTATGAACCTATGAACTTTTGGTCTGGTGCCACTGCCCCTCCCCTAAAATTTCAAATGAATTTTCAGAGTAGACTTTGTTTGATATGTTGATTGATTTTGTTTCCCTTTTACCTGATGTGATATTTTGGAAAAAAATTTACGACTTAGTACCCTCACATCACTAATACCTTTTTGGAACCTTTGTCATGCTCCGTTCTTTCCCTGCTTTCAGCTGTAGACATCAAGCTCCACTCCTGTGTCTTTTTCATGTATTTACTACAGAGTGTAAAATGCCTCTCTTCTATTTTCAGCTTAGAAGTGCTCTGAATTACATCACATTAACAAGGAATCAGAGTGTGTAGGTGGAAAACAGGAGAAGCCAGTGTAGTTCATGGTGATGAAAGGAGGACAAAAGGATGTATGGGGCTTTGGTCACACCCTACCCATGAAAGGAATGATCTGGCAGCTCACAGTTGCTGGTGCAGAAATAATCCTATGGACCATCTTTCTAGAAACCATGATACGATTTAAATATGCACTTACCTAAGTCCCTAAAATGATAAAAACAAATTAGCTGCAAAGTTAATCTTTGATGTGATGACTATTTGCCTACTTGCAAATAGTCTCTGTTTCCAGGTACATCAATAATTACTGTGAGTCAGTGTATGTTCAATGTGCAATGCAAAGTACTAACCCAGACTAAATTTTGGAGCATCTAAGACTGCAGATTTTAATGTTGTTGTTTTTCATCTATGTCTCCAAAAAGGCCAACCCTTATTTTTAATAGTATATTAATATGTGTATATACTTACTTGGGATGTTCAGTAAGCACTGCTGCTTGTATTATTGCAATTAAAAACTGTGATAAAATCTTACAGTTTATTCTGACTCTGGGGTCATGACATGATTAATCCACATACGAATTCACTCTTGGTGGTTGGGGAAATGGACAAGAACTTTATATTTGCTAGTGCTTATCACCCACAGAAGAATATTGGCATCCCTTCTTAGCAAATCTTGATTTTGCTGAAAATGATCCGTGCACTATCTTCATCAGGATTTCCCTTGGCTCAGGAGCTCCAGTGATTCACTAAAGATTTTTCAGAAGCATTTTCTAGTT
The DNA here is from genome assembly GCF_038088225.1 of Cyrtonyx montezumae. Taxonomy (NCBI): domain Eukaryota; kingdom Metazoa; phylum Chordata; class Aves; order Galliformes; family Odontophoridae; genus Cyrtonyx; species Cyrtonyx montezumae. Next base: position 4,071,112 of record NW_027072041.1, read on the forward strand.
ACATGAGCGCTTTCTAGTTTTCATGCTGTATATCTTTTCAGTTCCTAATGTCCCTGATATTATTATTATGGGGATCTTCTAAATAACTACCAGAGTACCTGCAACTAGATTACATTTTCAGTGTAGGAACTGGTAGTTCAGAAACATGTTTCTAGGAAGAAGGTGGTGGTGTTTTATGAAATTCCAAACCAAGTACTATTGGAGGTACCTTCTCATGGTCACCATGACCAGCATTTTGCTTGATTGTAGCAACAGGCAAACATCATTCAATTTGAAGCATGAATGTAAGTGACTGCTTTCTTTTCCTCCTACAAAAATAATATATTTTTAAAATCCACAATTTTAAAATTTGCCTTTCAAGCAAGCTTTTAAAGAAGCGATGCTGTCCACTCAGACATAAGCAAACTCTAAACACCTCTGAGAAAGAAACCTGAAGGCAGTGAACATAGTATTTAAAAGTCAGGGTTGCTGGGGCAGTCTTAACTCAGGCTCCCTGAGGTTGTGCATTACAGTACAAGCTTTAATTACTTGTTGCATGCATTTCTTCTTGAAATCTTGCATTCCTTAACTCTGACATTTATGAACTTTTCAGCATCTGACTTTGCATTGTTAACGTTCATTTAGCATCTGGCTCTTCTGTTGGCGTGAAGGAAGCTGGAAATGTGGGGATGTAATTTCCTGTGTTGATTAAAACTTCATGGAAGTCACCTTTAGGCTGAAGTAGTCATCCTGTTGAGCTAGCTCTGCTGACCACCTTTCATGTCAGTCCTACAGAGTGATAAGGAGTTAACACTCTTCTCACCTATAACACTCTTCTCACCTATAACACTCTTCTCACCTATTTGAGCTAAGAGAGTAACTGATAGGTATAGCAGCTCAGGTGACTTAAGTTTCCTGAAATGCTAAACAGTAAAACAAGAAATGTCTAAATCAGCCTGGGCCATAGACCTCTCTCCCTGCATGGTTACAACGTAAGACTCTCTCCTTTCTTATCCTTGTCTAGATGGAGAGGCTGAATACAAATGTGAAGATGCTCCAAGTAAAGTGGAAGTTCCAGGCTCATAATACTGGATTAGTTTCAGTTAATTCTGTCAACTAATACAGCCTTTGTTCTCTGGGCAGCTATTCATCTGCTTTTCAGTTGGATGGAAATTGCATTCAGCCTTTTCCCAGTTCTCTCTTAGTGCTCCCCAAGGGATGCAGTCTTGTGCTTCCCCTATGAGAAGCTAAGCACTCCTGCTTTTCAGGAGCTGCTGAACCTCTTAAGAGGAAGAGAGCATGCAGTAAACAATGAATTATTTTTCTAATGAAAAGAATATGTTGGAGGAGAATATAATATTTAAACAAAGCCCGGAGACAGCCTAAAACTCTTTTCTTAAAGAAGGGCAGGCATATTAAAAGACTCAGAGGAACAATAAGAACATTTTTTTTTAATCTTTAATTTTTTTTTATTTTTTCATGAAAGAAAGATCTTTGGGATTGAGGGGATAGAGTACAGATTTCAGTTCTACCAGTTTTAATTAATACCATAAGGTTTAGTTGCGATCCTATTAAAAAATCCAGGAATCCTTATGGAAATTATTGTTTGACATCTTGGTGCACCACTGAAAGAAAAAAAGAAAACCCCAGTGTCCCAAGTTGTTCCATGTAATCAGATTCCTTTACTGATCACAAGTTCAATTGAATTTGCTAATTAGTAGCTTCCTAAATGGAGAGACTTGGCAGACCTGGGGAAGCTGAGTACTTGGCTGGGTCTCTTTTTTATGGTTTTGCATAGCTTGTCTGAGTGGGATTTATGATACCAACATCACAAGTATAGGTCCAGCCATCCAGACCAGTGGGTAGCACTGAGGTAGGAGGAGGACCTCTGCCCAGCCTGTTGCCATTTAAGGTGCTGTGGTGCTGTGTTTGGTCAGTGCACCCATCCTCCTAACAACGTATGTTGCATGTGTAGGGGAGCTGTGTTGGCTTTCTCATGTTTGTGTGGAAACATGGAGTGGGCCTGAACCAAGAACGGAAGCCATCATGTTGCCAGAAGGATGGGCTTTGGGGAACACACTGGCTTCACCCACAGTTCCAGGTCAGTGGAGTTTTGTAGCTGTGTGAGCTTGGCCAGCACTAGCAGTGCTGCTCAGGGGCATGGGCAACTGTCCTCTGCAGAAACTTGCAGTGTGAAGGCCTGCTAACTTACATGAAGAGATGGAGTCATATCTCTGCATTTGCCTGCAGATATTCTCCGTCTCTTATAGATAGGTACCAGCCTACAGCTGATCTAGGTCTAGCTGTTTTAATGTTGAAATTGCATAGATAAGGACTTTTCTGTGGAAAGAGTGTCCTCTTTGACCATTACAATTATAATTGCTTCTTTAGCTTTTTCTAAAAATGCCTAGGCAGCCATTGTCTTAAGAGACCAAGAGTGAAAGATCTTCAGTGAAAGGCATTTTAATTTCTTCTCTTTCTTTCTGTGAAAGAGTTCATTGTTTATACCTCTGCAGTTTTTTACTGGCTGTGGAGAAAAGAGTAAATTACTGCACGCAGGCAGAAGAGAAGAATAGTGTTGAACTAGGGTGAACAGGGATTTTCATCACAATTAGAACTGGACAGATAAGAAATCAGTTGATTCATGTCAGAGGGTGGATGTTATAGTTTAATATTCCAGTAGTCAGTGTGTTATCTCTGATGTCTTTTGGAACTGTTAGTACTTTGATTTAATCTTGAATTAGAGCTTTCAAACAGATTCAGTCAGCCCCTCAGGGAAACAGATACTTGTCAGCTGTGATTATATTTAATTAGTGCGAGTGGGAAAATTGCCATTTTTTCCCTTAGTTGTAGATCACTGAGTTCTGTCAAGCCTTTTAGGGGGCTAAAATACAACAGCAACAAACTGTATTGAATTTTGATTTTTTGGCTTCAGAGATACTGTGCTACCTTATGATTGATATGAAGTTTTATAGCAAGTAGTGTTGACACAGGAAGATATACTACACCAGAGAATGCAAAAAAAATCTCTCTTCTGCTCTATCCAGAGAATACATGCATTTTCCTTTTCTTTTATATAAAAATAGAAGTAAAGGAATGTGGCAAAACAAATCAAGGTGAATCAGTATTGCTTTTTGTAGCAATTTTGGTAGGACTTTCTAGATTAGAATTTATATCAGTAGGACTATATTGATCTAATTATAGTGCAGTAGTTATGCTTGAATAAATTCCCATGTGTTCAGTCTTAGGGAGGAGAGTATTGTGGCAAGATTTATGCAGTTTTAACTCTCATAGAGATAACTGTACCAGAATTGGTTGACCTATACATTTCTACACATAGATAAAATGCTTTGTACAAATGCCCAACTCAGACACCCGCAGCCAATATACAAGAAGCCTTGGAGATGTCTACAATGGGGTGCTTAAGAACAGCTCAATTACTCACCCTTATGTTCCACTTGTGTATCTGTTCTTCTGCAGAGCTTTAAACATTAAATCATCTCAGTATCATCTTGGAAAGCTCTTTTTCAGTGAAGCATTATAGATGCCTTATGATGTGTAGTCAAATACTGTATGTTATTTCTTCCCTGTGTTTGGCATACAATGAGCAAAAGCAAATTGGGAGCCATCTGTAGCTAATTTTGGTCTGGAGGAAAGGGATGGAATTTTCAGTGGTGTCTGTAGGCCAGGGCCACATGACGATATGTATTTGATATAAACGGGTTGAAAATCTGTGGGTGATGCTGCTCTAAGAAGTGTAGTTACTGTGACAGCAGGTGCAAATAACCCAGTGGCTGATTTATGCACAATGTCGTGATTAGTTTTAACTGGGTTTGTAGGCTCACACTTACATTTGACTTCCTATTCTAAAAATACATTTCTCAAATTTCACAAAAACTGTTTTGTGACAGAATTTGGTCCTTATTAACTCTCAGTAAATGCCTTCTGTTCATTTCAGTTTTACATGGTCAGATCTCCACAGCAAGAGCAGCAGCACAAAGAAAGATTTTACTTTTTTGTCTTATACTGATTGTACCTTGGGACTTGTGTATACATTGTTGTTATAAAAGGATCATAGAATTCTAGTGTCCTCAAATGGTTTGGGTTGGAAGGGATCTTTAAGCTCCAACCCCACTGCTATAGTCAGGGATATCTCTCACTAGACCAAATTGCTCAAGCCCCATCCAGCCTGGCCTTGAACACCTCCAGGGAGAGGGGATCAACAACCTCTCTCAGCAACTGTTCCAATGTCTCACCATCCCCACAGTAAAAATTTTTTTCCTAATATCTAGTCTAAATCTACCCTCTTCCAGTTAAAAGCCATTTCCCCTTGTCCTGTTGCCACATGACCTTATAAAAAATCCCTCCCCAGCTTTTCTGTAGGCCCCCTGCAGGTACTGGAGGGCTGCTGTAAGGTCACCTCTTCTGTAAATCCTTCTCTTCTCCAGACTGAAGAGCTCTAACTCTCTGAGCCTGAGTCACTGTAGGGGAAGTGTTCCATCCCTATTACCATCTTTGTGGCTCTCCTCTGGACCTCTCCAACAGCTCTATGTCCTTCTTGTGTTGGGGCCTCAGAGCTGAATGCAGTACTCCAAGTAGTGTCTCAAAAGAGCAGAGTGGAGGGACAGATCACCTCTCTTGACCTGCTGGTCACACTTCTCTTGATGCAACCTAGGATATGGGCACAATCAGAATACAAATCTGTTATGAATGCACACTCCCTTAGTTTAACCTAACTGGCAGTTACTAGGTTTTGTGTTTAGTTTTGCTGTCATTATTATGACATTATTATGATGTATTGTTATGTCATTATTATCTGGATGTAGAAAATCTACTTTCAAAGGAAATTAACGCTTTCTAGGAAGACTGCTGCTAAATGCTGCACAGTACCTACAAACAAATTTTTGGTAACCTGTGTGAACACAATGAAAATAAGGACAGAGGATTAGGCTCAGGGAACAATCTAAAAGCACCAGGGCAATGAGGCAAAACCACAGAATTGCTGAAGAAGGAAAATAGCTGTAGTCACAGAACTGGAAAGTAGTTACAGAAGCAACTCTTACAGATAAACAAACTAATAACTTTAGACTTTCTTGTTGCCTTTTTTCTACTTCTATAACTTTGGTGTCTGGCTGTCAATACTTGGTACCATATAGAACTGCCTGAAATTCCAAATTCCATTAGCAACAATTCTGATAAGCCCATATATGAGGAACTGCCCATAACAATATGTGACAAAGAAACTCCAGTAATACTTGTGAAAAAGAAGGATGTTGCTTTTTCTGTTACTGTTTTCTTTTTTTTTTCTGTATTTTTTTTTTTCTTATGTATATGTGTGACCCCCTGAAGGGAACTGGTACTACATCAGTACACACAAACTCAATTAATTGTATGTATAATGCACAGTATTTATGAGAACTATCTTGGATATCCCATCTAGATTCATAGACTAGAGGGTGGACAGCCTGTGTGGAAAGCATGCCATTCTGAGTTGAGTGCACAACACAGGAGGCACATATAATCGAGATCATGCTTTTATTCCACAGCGAATGTCCTTGGGGTTTTACCTTCTAAATCCTGACTCTGTGATCTAGATCAGTGTAGCCCTTAGTGTTGAGACTTTCATTCTCACCTCTATGCTTTGATTTTCCTCATGTGAAAAGAGGGACACAGGGTACACTGTGGACTGTACTTCATCCTCACCTGGCACTGCCACAGAGCTGTGGGATCACCTAGGCTGTGTTAAAGGCTTCAGGGCCTCATGGTAGCACTGAGGAGCCCTGCTCTTACTGTTACACGTAGGTGCATTGATGAATTACAGGCAGAAGGTTCTACAGCAGCTAAGAAATATTCCTGATGCTGAATATAAATGAGGTTGTGATTTGTTTGTGCTTTAATTAAAATCACTTGTACGTTGACATTGCTTCACTGAAAGAACCTTTCTTTAAACTATGAAGAGTGAGACTGATGGCAGTGAGAATGTGGAAAAACAAGGTGAATCTGAGTGAAGCTATATGGTGCAGTTCTTTAAAGGAAACAGCAAATCAAAGATGCATACAGGTAGTCCTGAAGGACCTGAACATTGAGAGTTTAGCAAAATTATGGACTGGTGAGATAGCTGCTGCTCTGTGGAGAATCATAGACTAGTGCTGCTAGGCAGTGAATTTTGGAGAGGATTTTCCTTTGACAAGTATAAATTAGATCAGACATTAGGAGGAAACTATTTCCTCAGAATGCGGTACAGGCATTGGCACATGCTGCCCAGAGAAGCTGCGGATGCTCCATCCCTGGAGGCATTAAAGGCCAGGTTTGATGGGGCCCTGGGCATTCCCAGCTGGTGGGTAGTAGCCTTGCCCATGACAATGGGGTTGGAACTGGATGGTCTTTAAGGTCCCTTTCAACCCAAGCTATTCTACAATTCTGCGGCTCAGCAATTCCACAGTGATCCTATAATTCTGTGAATGGTTTTGTCTTCTCCATGGAGGATGCCTTGAAGTGTCTTAACTGCTCAACTGGTGATTCCTTCTACAGTGAAATCAGTGACCCACAGAAGCTGAGTAGCTTTGTTTCCTCTGGACATAAAGATGATGCTGAACTATTTCAGCCTTTGGATTTCTCAAGAGGGCTGGAAGAGGGAACAAGTGACTGAGTCTAAATATTAAAATTTCTGAACTGTTCACACAGCATGTTCCAGTTTAGGCAAGGGAGAAATACTATTTGTTTAAATAGAGTCCAATTTTCTCTTTTTGACCATTGAACAAAATGCTGCTAGCAAAAGACCCATCTCTCCTTTCTTTAAAAGAAAAAAAAATCAACAACACATTTTTACAAAGCATTTGAGATGGTACTCCATCAGCCAACATTTACTTAAGCCTGGAGGCCAAAATTCTTAAGTAGGGCACAGCAGTGGTACACTTAGCACCTTCTTGTCAACAAGTGCATTCTTATACCACAACACTGTCAATAAGGCACAGTGCAGCTGCAGCAGAGGAATGAGCCCAGGAATGCCTGGGTCTTGGCTAACACTATCCCACCCCATGACTTAAGGCAAGTGGTAAAATACGTAAATCAAAGCCTGTGTACTACAGACAGGCCTCTTTTGCAAAGGAGACATTCCTCATACTGTGTTCCTGGCATTTCTTCTGTAGGTGGTGACAACTCTTAGTACTCTCATACTGCCTGGAAAATTGATGCCTTTGTCTCTTTGCCATGCTTCCTGTACTGCTGTGGAAAACACTGCAGCCAATGCATCAAAATTGGATTCTGAGGTTGATATTGAAAATCAGTGATCACTGTTTCCTAAAACCATGCTCTGCTGTTACTGTGTCACTGCTTTGGTGACAAGCAGTTCCTGGTATATGCAAAAGTTTTTGTCAACTTTGGTAAAAGAGAAAAGAGGAAGACTCAGAAGACTGAAAACAAAAAAAAAAAAAAAAAAAAAAACCAAACCAAAACAAACAAACAAAAAAAAACAACAAAAGACTTTGATGCCCACTCATCCAAATACTAGGTGAAGATGGCTAAGGGCAAGTCAGTGTCAGAATCTGTATTTAGGGGTTGTGCCAACTTCCATCACAACAGCTCTGCTTGTGGGATTGTCAGCACTGCGTTGGTTTGTGTTTGCCAGCAGTAACTTAGCATCGTGAACTTCCAGGTACTCTGTGTACTTGAAAGAGATCTCCTGTGTTTATGTTTCTGTTGCTCAAGTACACGGGTCTCTATTTTACACAACCGTGACTTACTGCAGCACCAACTGCTTTTCCTTGACAGTGCCTCTTTGTCACTCCCATAACAACAATGTGTTATAAGAAAGCTATTCTAAACATTGTTCTTCCTTCTCCCCTTTCTTGGCCTTACTCTTCTTCCAGGGCAGCTGCAGATGAGACAGAGGAACCTGTGACTGGCCACTAAAACCACTGTCATAGATGTTGACTGGAACAGTGCTTGGCCTGCAGCCAGCTTTCAGGGATCAGAGTCATATACAAATAGATAAATATACACATGCCTTGTGTGTTGTGTGTCTGAGTGAGTATTAGGCTGAAGCACAGGTTGCCTCTGTGGTGGTCATGGCTATTCACTGATGCTGTGAGATTCTAAGGATTTTTCATGCGTGATACATGGTGGTGGTAAACTGCAGTCCTTAGTTTCTTCCTTACCCACATCCGTGCTGTGCCAGAAGAATGCACAATGAATGAAGATCAGCAGCATTATGAACAAGTGAAGCCGTTGGAGGAAACCTTCCTTGTCTGAAAGCATTAACTCACTGTAAAATGAAAGTCACTGTGACACTTCCTTGTTCAGATGGTACACCTAAACATCTTCACACAGCCTAAAGAAAGCAGACAAGCTCCAAATCTTTTCATACATTGATCTGATGACTGTTGATGTCACTGAAATATGAGCTAATTTCTTCACTGCAAGTGCTTTAGTCCACCTCTTAGAGAGGTGTTGACTTGATAGCCGTGATAGACAAGCCAGAACGATACTGTGACTTCTAACATTCATCAGTCTGGGAGTACTCTTTCTTTTTTTGTACTGGCACTTCAGCTATAAGCTGGTAGTAAACTCTAACAACATTACCACAGTGTTAAGGGAAAAAAAACTACCTTGAATCAGCTACCATACACAATCTAATTATGTCAAATGAAAGTTGCACTGTCTTGTTCTGTTCCAATTTATGACCTAACTACGGGCAGGCAAGGTTTGTGTGCAGCCATAAAATGCCATAGGTCAGAGTTACAAGGTTGTCAGGGCAAGGAGGCCGGGCAGCAAGGCCTTCTGAGTGCCATCATGGGACTGTCATTTCCCTCAAAACTGATTCAGAAAGTTTGTCAGCAAATGGCTAGGAAATGCCAAACATTTATCTCACTGCTTCAATGTTGCTGAGCAAATGTCAGAATTCTTTCCCTGCATCAGCTCCTTGAGGAAAATGGTAATTTAAGTGCCTGAGAGTAAAACAAGGCTGCCATTCTGAACACTGGTAGAGCCAATGCTGAGGTGCTGAGTTGAGTCAAACTAGGAGCAAAAGCTCCATTCTTCTGTCTGCAGTTTTCCTGTCTTTCTTTAATTGTCCTGTTTTTTAATGAAATCTAAAATTTAATAAAAAGAAGACAAACTGTTTGACTATTGTGAGATAAAATTACATTTTTTTACAGTTCACTTCTACTTAGTCACTTGCTATTTCAATCCTTTCCTAACTGTATAAAGGGGTATGTGTGTATTCATGTGTGTGTCTGTTAAAATTGTCTTTTCTCTGTGTTGAGTGAGAGAATGTCAAGTATATTGTTATCATTTCCAAAATGCAAGTAAAAATATTAAAATGTAATGAATTTAACTATGTTACATGTATATGAGGTATGTGTGTAGACTGTAATGACAGAGCTTGGAGGACTAAGCTTTATGACTTTGCTTTACAGTGTCTTCACACAAAGCTGCATAGTCTGGAGTGTGTGTTGTTGCCTTGTTATTTTATTTTGCACAATGTGATGAACACATGCATCTTACTTATGTGTTTCCTTGGTGAAAAGGGAGCATGTATAACAATCAGGATCTTGCAGTAATGAGTAGCTCAGCTCAAGAAGGGAAGAGAAATGTATCACCTAAAAACCAAACATATCTGACATATTTGATGTCAGCTGTAATCCTGAAAATATTTTTTAACTCTGAACGGATTTTCAAAGGTCAGGGCATTTTGCTGTCCTTGAAATAAAATATGAACAAAAAACCCCACACCCAAAACAAACCAGCAAGTACCCCACCTCTTAGATATGTTTTCTTCTCCAAGGCTGCTGTAGTCTCTGTTCTCAGGAATATGTCATCTTAAAAAAGTACTCTTTTTAGAAGCTAGAAGCTGGGGCCTCTCCTACCGCAGTACTGGCTGGCTCTGTGCTAATGCTGAGCTTTTCTTACAGCTGATAGTGCAGTTCTTTTGTCAAGCCTGGTAGCTGTCACAGTCCCATGGGGAACTATTATTAAAACATAGGATTGCTTAATACTTAAAACCATGAGAAATCTCTGTGGAGCTATCGTTTTACAGGCAATTTTGCATAGGTGTCCATTAAGTGACAGCAGAACATCCCTCTTCCATTCAGAGTTGATTAGAAAACTTCCTTTCTTGCTTCACACCTCTTTCTAGCTTTTTATCTGAGCACAGCATGTCTTCCTCTCTTGAGTAAAATTTATTTTAAGGAGATGTGCACAAGAGGCTTATGCATGTGCTGAATCTTCTAGGATGCAATTGGACTATATTGATATGCAGAATATAATGGAGTTTACTCAGGGGCATACTCTGTATATATATGGTGTATTTTGTTACAAATTAAAGGAACAAAATATGAAAATATTTGCTGTACTTCTGGGCTGACATTTGCTGAGACCAGAGGAAAGAAACAAAAATAAATGTGCAAGGCTATTTTTTTTTCTGGCAAGACTTCTGTTTGAAAATGCACAGCAAAAGCGTTTCAAAATTCTGTAGAAATCAAGCCTTTCTTTCTGAGTGAAACTTCTTAAAAAATGCAACAGAAAATATTTGAATCATATAAACATTTCCCAATTGCAATTTAGGCTGAAAATCTACTGTGTTTACAAGATCAAAATGAGATTTTATTCCATTGATTAGCTATGTCTACAATATGTCTTCTAACTAGTACAATATAACAGCTGAAAAATTTACATTAATAAAAGATGATTTTAAGATGTTTTCGTTGTTTCATGATTTCCCTTTTTTTCCACAGGTGTTAGAATTTCCCTCCGGGATAAAAAAAAAAGAAAAAAAATATTGAAATTTGGAATTATTGAGTCTACTAAGGTGTAAAAAGTGAAAACCCTTCATAAAACCTGATTTCTTAACAATGCTCAGTAGTACTGATGACTGCTGTACTGACAAACATTTGACAAACAGTAATAAAAACAGATTCAAGAAAATCACAGTCAGGAGGAACAGAGCCCTAGGAAGTACGTTTTATGGAACAAGCAAGCAGAAGACTGGGTGAACTAAAATGACCCTTCTTTGAAGCAAAACAAGAGGAATTAACTCACGCTGAGTCTGCTGCCTGGCACTAGTGGGTGGGCTGCAATCTGACACTCTCAGAAGATGAAGAGCTAACATTCTGAGACTCTCCTCAAGGTTACTTCGTAATCTAGGAACTAACTACTGGAGTAATTAGGGGTTCTTGTTGTTTTCTTCTCCTTACTTTCCTGTATGTCAAGTAAGACAGTTGTCAAGATGGAGAATTCTGAACATTTCAGTTAAATCAAAGCTGAATCTCCTCAGAGCAAATGATAACTGTTACAAATGTAATTTCTCTGTTACTGTCACCTTTGTGGTTGAAGAAGCGGAGCGGAGGAAGGAAGGTAGTGAATGCAATCACTCAACCCCTAAATTCCAGTAATGTAACCCAGGCTTCTAGCATTCTAAGCAACTTACAGTCTTGTAACTAGCACATACAAATGCCTGGTTATGAACCTGACACATTAAGAACTCATTAAAATTGACCAGTCACAGAAGGCTCTCAGTTTGCATTACAGCTATCTGCTTTTTAGCATTTCTTGAACAGGTGTGTGTGATGTAGCAACATGCAGGAAGGCCTGTTGTTTCTCATACATGGTTCTGGTGTGCTTCCACTAGCAGGTCTGTACCTGTGCTTCAGTGTTATTTTGCCTTTCTTTTTTTGTAGCTGCTCTCCATTCACAACAGCAGCCTAATGATTCTGTTCAGAGCTGCTTTGAAAATTGTTGATAATGTTAAAAACTGCCAGTTTTGCAAATATACTTTTTTTTTTTTTTTTTTTTTTGCTGTGGCACTTGTCGCAGCAATGATATGGCAGAACTGAAAATAAGGGGAAAAAGACTTATGCAGTGGAAGCAATGCCATGAAATTAGGCAGAAGTTATATACTAGTAAATGTTATATACTAGTAAATGTTTTCTAATTTTATATCCATTACGTATGTTGAATGCCAAAGATATGGTAGGAGGCTATGTGAAGATTTTATAAAAGAACTTGAAAGCACTGCAAAATATATGGCAGAGAATAAGGCTGTCCTGGAAGAAGAACAGATAAGCTAATAGATCTTTTCTAGCTTTAACTTCTAAGATTTAGAATCCATCAGTCAGCGCTCAGTACAGGGAGAGAAAACTCCTTGTCTGACAATTTGGCGCAGTTTTACAAATGGAATTGTTTTCAGTAGATAGTTTTGTATCTGCTATGAACCACTTTCTTTATGTTATTAACTCGCTGAATCTCTGGCATGTTTCAACATGCAGGGCCTATCTGACACCAGGGAGAAAATAACTCACCTTTTTAAGAACTTGTTCTCCTTCCTGAATGAAGCACTTTGTAAGCCAGGTGGCTGTACCAGCCCTGTTGTGTTGATTCCCCTTCGTTCAGAAATCACAGAAGCTCTAAGCAGTTACAGAACTGCTTGGCTTCTTTGACAACCATGAAGTCTGTAAGAAATACCAAAGGTTCTCATTCTAAATGTACACAATGAATTATAGATTTATTGTAAAATGAGGTATAATTCTGGATGTACATCTTGGGTGCCTGCATTCACAAAACTATTACACAGAGGCCAAACTTGATATAGACGTAGGCACTTGAGTGGTTTGAAAATGCAGAATAAAAGCTGTAGTTCTGAGCACGGTCTGCTCCGCTTCAGTCCATGTACTGTAACAAATACTGACAGCAAGGAACAGCAATCTTTTGGATCACTGAAGCTGATCTGGGAATGAGGAGGAAAGTATTAAGTCATATGATGGGATGAGTCTGCGAGAGTATGCAGAATTTCTTGCCATTTGTACAGATGGCACCTACAGTTCAAAGAATAGAAGCCATTGCTTCTTTTACTCTGTTATTCTGATATTACCTTCCAGGCATTTACAATTATCACCTCCATCAAATTCATCCAGGAAAAGGGGATGATGAGTAATAATCAGGCAAAAGAGCTACTATGCAAGGGAAAGAACATCAATAAATATTTAGCTAAGATCAGTGCTAAAAAATGAACATGGTATCTCCCTTATTTTTGCAAGGAATTATGTCTGTTTTCTTCCCTTGCTATATTCCTTTGTGGATCTATGGGTGCCCATCTACATACTGCAGACTTCGAAATGATTTACCCTGTAAGCAGCATGGAAGGTTACACCATAAAACTCAGGTCATCTTGTGGAACACTGAAGGCATATTGAAGCTTATTATTTTTTAATAATTTACTGCTGCCGTGATATTTTAACACAGGCTCTCCAAAACATTTAGAACAGAGATCATCGTAGGAAATGAGTGTCCTCTATGTTAACAGGATAAGCTGCAAGAATAAAGTAGGCTCATGATACTGCTACAGCCTGTTCACTCTAAGGCACAGTTTTTGCAGATATGAGAAGGGTCTGGTTAAATTCAGCAAAAGACAATGTAATCTTGATAAAACTACAGTTACATCCTTTTGAGGTTTGGACAGAAGTTTTTTTATTTGGTTTTAATTTTTACTGGCCTTTAGCAGTCCCCAATACAGTAGAACTAAAACATTAGGTAAGCAAACGTTTTTGGCAGCATTTTGCCTGTACTGAAAAGTATTATGAAATTTAGAAAAAAAGTAATTTCTTTCCTCTTGAAACACTTGGATTGGAACACTTTTTCTGCAATGCATCCACTACAAGACTGGGATTTTTGAGCTCATTTTCAGCTAGTGTGAGTAGTCTTTACTTCTTAAATATTTTGGAAGTCTGATGAAATCCAGAGTTTTTCACCTAAATATAAAAGCAAGGTTGTGCCCCTTTAGAACACCCGTATAAGCCATCAACAGAGCTCATCCTTTGACAGAAATTATTTGCCATCTTCAATTACTATAGTAGCAGTTTTTCTGTTTAAAAAGATTTAGTGAAAGTGATTATCTAGACTGTAGTGTAAAGCTGTCCAGGTGTGCATACTAGGCCATCTTAATCCATACTTCATGCTTAGGAGAAATACTAGGTAAAATAGACTCAAACAGAAAAACTGAACAGCATGAAAATTTTATTGAAACCCAAAACTGTTTCAGAAAATCACATGAATCACAGGTGAAATCTCATCAAGATTCTTTTGCAAGAATATCTGATAAATTTCAAGCTAACAGGACAGGCTGCTGGAAAACCTGTGATAAACCTCTGTGAAGGTGGTGCTGTGGCCAAGGACTCCAGGGTGCTGGAATGCGTGCTACTGGAACGCTGATCCAGAGTGGGGACACCTCAGCTTCACTCAGCTTTCCTAAGCTAGAAGAAGGAAGGTGCTTTTCCTGAAGCCTAGATAATCTGCAGGAGTTCACTGCAGAAGAAGTGGAAGAATGGCATTTCTCTCTTATGCTTCAAATTCTTTATCTCCAGGTATAATTTTGAGGGTGTTAAAACTTTAAGACTACTAATTCTCCCTTAGTTACTAGTTTTTGTAAGAATTAGAAATTTTTTTATTCACTTATGGCTGTTAGGAAGAAAAAGAAAGCAACTGTTAGGATCCATATGGTCAGGGCCTTGACATTGTGTAGAATTATTTTAGACAAAATTTTTCAATAGTTTTGAAACAATATTACAGAAATGTGGATGTTTTCCGTGACACAGGAAATAGAAACAAACGTTCTACTAATCTGATTCTGTGGCTTTTTTCTATACTGTTAGTGCAAGTGAGAAGTATTCTTAGAAGTGTGAGCATAGTGATTTATCTGTGGTTGTGCGTTAAGACTGATGATGATGTGAGGAAAGAGATATAGTTCTTGCCTTCTACTCTTCCAAGTGCAGTATGTAGCTAAAGGTTTCCAGCACTTAATTTTAGTTCAATGACTGCAAAAGATGATGATGCATAAAGAGCAGCATCGAGATGACTTTTGTAAGATAAAAAGAGAATACTAATGGATGTGATGCTGTGGGCTCAGAGAGCTGTCAAATCCATTTATTCTGTTAATTTCACACAAAAAACATTGTAGAGAAACTGAACTCCTGTGGTGTAGATGCTGGGCTAATACTAGCCACACGGTGCAAACTGTTTTCCAACTCATGCTTCAGTTTCTTAAGAAGGTGAAGTTACACAAGGGAACAGAAGATGACTAAAAAAAATAAATGGAGTTCATTCACTGAGCTTCAATATTTGAGTCACCAGCTCCCTGTATGACAATGTTTTCCACATAATCCATTAGGGTGCCCTGACTAAATCGATACATACACTTAACAGCAAGTATTTTCAGACTGCCTGCAGGCAGAGACGAGTAATCACTATTGCAGATATGACACATTCATAATACTTCATAAAGAGAAATATCCCCATCCAACGCATAAACACAATATGTCATGTTCACTTAGTTAATCATTAGTAAAAACTTGTTTGTGCCTTATCATATTCCTTCTGGAGCAGTCCACTGACTGAGCCTCCTTTATGTAAATTAACCTGATATTTTTCTAATACTGATACCATCCCTTGAAATAGCAATAACAAAGTTCTAGTCTTGAGATGAATGTTAACTTGTAATTGATGTTGCTGAAGAACCTGTTCACTGTCCAAAACAGTACCTTCTTTTTCAGAGTTGGCTTCATTGCTTTTACTATGCTGAAACTTCTGTGGGTTGCAGTTCAGAAATTGTCAAGTGAGATTCTATGACAAAACAGTAGTTCAAACAGAAAAATATTGTTTCATAATTTCTTATGGAAAAAAAAGTCAGACATTGACACTTTTATTTGGAGAAAATCCCACTGTAAATGAATACTTTGAGAATCTTTCAGGAGTAAATTTGGATCAGCTGTAAAAATGTCAAATTTTGTGTCCTCTTTCTGTTCCAATAAAAAATGAGCATTAGTGAGCGTTTACTTCTTTATATTAATGTGTATAAGTGCAAGAGTCAAGGAAACAAGTCACTACCAAAGTGATAACAGAGTTTGTGTGAAAAAGAGGTTTTGCATTGATCCAGATGTGCACTGAACTTAGAATATTCTCACTTCAGCAGGCAATTATGTACAACCTTAATCCCCTTCTTGTTAAAATTATGTCTTCTAGGTCATGATTTTTCCTGCATGAATAGATGTGAATCCTCTGTAGCAGAGGAACATATCTTGAGACGTTCTGGTCTTAGGAAGTAGAGTTGTTTACTACATCACTGGAATGAAATTCATTCATCTTTTAACTTGAATTGCTTCTTAGTTCAGTAGTGAAGTGGGGCAGAAATCAGCAGACTGGTTCTTGGTGACCTGTTCTACTGCAGAAGAAAAAACTTATAATAGGAGTTTTGAATAATTTGACATATCCATTAGATTTCATCCTTAGTACCAGGATGTGAGAAGCTTATTAATGCTCTGAAATACTTCTCTGCTAGTGCCCAGTTCTAGTGTTTATCTCCTTGCAGTTCATAACTGAGACAAGTTACAAGAAAGATAATATCTGCAAAAGAATGAATCACAGTGATGAAATGTTTGAATCCCCACCACCCAGAGGTATACTGGTAAAAATACTGGTAAAATAATGAGATAGTATTCTTTTAGAGACTGTTCAAAGCATTCCTTCTGAGAAGTTTTAGAATGGGATTTTTCACATATACACAAGGAAGTACTTATTTGCATCAGTGAGAAAACAGTGATGAGGCGATACTGCAGTGTGAGGAAAGAAGGAAAACAGGAGTACCACCTGTGTGTTTCCATGATGTGAAGGGACAGATCACATTGGTTGCTCATTGCTACACCAGCCCCAGTGGAAAATTGCAGGAGAACATGTGGTAACTGGAGAATAACTGCTGTCACTTCTATCTTCCTCCACCACCAAAACATTCGACGAGGAAAAACCCGTACAGGGTTCTCAGCGTTCAAACAAACAAAGAAGTTTCAATCCATGCACTGTATATTAGTCAGCTGTCTTCAGGGAAGTTATTTATAGCTAGATCTGTCTACCTCTTGGCCTCTCTAGCTTTCTGGCCCTATCTCCCCGAATTCTTGATAGATTTCCAAGGTATGACTAATCCATTCCTATAAATGCTTCCTGCTTCACACCCAGGTTCTTTCACTTTGATGATTTGTTTCATCGTGTTCCTGTTTACTGATGTTTCAGTCAACAAGAGTTGTTTGCTGCCTGAGGGGAATGCAGGAGTAACAATGGCTTAAATTATTCCTAATCAAGTTCTAACTCTTACCTGATGGGAAAGATGAGAGATTTATTATTGTTAATTTAATCCTTGTGAGACATCAGATACTTTGGTGATGGGTGCTGAGATAAGAACTCAACTACATAAACAGTGAACAAGATTAAAGAATGGTGGTGGTAAGGCTTGAAATGAAAGAACATATATTTTTGCTAGTGAATGCAAAAAGAGGTCAGAAGAGTCACAAACACTTCTTGTTGTTTCATAAAGTCTTGTCTAGGGCAGTGTGTATAAAGAGATCTATGCCTACAACAGCTTCATTTCAGTGAGACTCCAACTTCAGAATGTAGATTAAATAATGTTATTTAATCAAATGTAGTGCTGGTTGAAATCCTGTCAGGCAAACTGGGCAGCAGAAATCTCAGGAAAGCTGACATAAAGAGACACAAACAGGAAGCTACAAATGCTGGAGAGTGGTCATTTGTTTGTCTCATCTGCTCCCAATAAAAAGATCATGTTGGGATCTGGCAGGAGTAATCAGCTGGCAGGAGACAGATGGGGAAGTGAGGAATAACCCCAGAGCCTTCTGTAATCCTTGGAGAAATTCCCATGGTTATGGAGTGACAAGTATAACTCTGAGCACAATCCAAGATGGAGTTCAGGGACTGGAAATGTTACAGGGACACATGTCCTTTCTTGTACTGATTAAAGTGAGAATAATTCCCCAGTACATCAGTATTTATGCATCCTGCCACCCCAAAAGTCTTTGAGACTTTGCTGAGCTTTTTATAGAGACACAATCATTACATGGCAGTCCATAATAACATGATCAAGGTATTGTGCTGACAATGTGGTCAGTCCAGAAATCTATGGAAAAAATGCAATAAATTAGTAATGTTTTAGTAGTTATTTAACTAGTTGAAAAAGCAAGTGAGCAAACTAACTGGACTGTGCCTTGCTCCTCTTTAGTACAGGGAGATACAGGCAGGATCTGGTGAACATGGGAGAGAAAGTGGCTGAGTCTATCCTTCCAGCTGGAAGGAAAGGATAATCTTTGCTAAAGAGGCAGAAAGAAGGAATCTTTCATTGCCCCAAAGCTCACAGCATCAAGGCTGGTAATGTTTATGTGAGAATTTATCTAGGAAGGTCCTAAGACTTTGTGGACATTCAAGGCACATAAATTCTTAACATGGAAGAGAAATTTTTATAGTTTCATCATTTATATATATATATATATATTAAGACTAGAGTGATCTATGTAATTAAAAAAAAAGCACATTTCTCCTCCTGCTGGGATCCGAAAGTCAGAAAATGATTACATGACTATTTTCCATTCTACCTGCCTTATTTTGGCTGCTATTTTATCAGTTGTCATTTCCAGATATAAGCAGGTAAATTCATTCAATTTTTTACATTGTTATTGACAAGCACTTACAAGCTAAATGTTGAACTGATAAACAAAACAAAACAAAACAAAACAAAACAAAAACAGTGGTAATGGCAAGACTCACCTACATTTTCAAGAAGAAACCACCACATTGAAAACTAAATACTGTTCAACAAAAAAGGAATTATAGTAAAGTCTTTTGGCACACCTAACCTAGCTTTTACCTCTGATGCTGACAGCATTCTTACATCACTTTTATAAAAAAACAAAACTAAATTCATTTATTTGCTTGGTATCAATTAAGTGACATTTTGTAATTGAAAGCCACCTCCCAGATATTTTCAAACTTGTCTACTGCTTTTGATGCTCCTCTATTTTGATTTGGATGTGTTTTTTTCCTATTCTTTCCCTTGTCAAGGGAGAGACTTCTGCTGCCTGTTTGTGTGTTTTAACATTTGTTTAAATATTTCATTTTTTTTTTCCTCAAGGACTTCCTAAATAGGTACATTCAAATATCCATATATTATATATTTTTTCTACACAACATATTATACGCATATATTTAATATATAGCATATTTATATACTACATGTTATATTTTATGTATTTTTAAAACACTTAGTTATTTGTGCTGGCTTATTACATTTTTGACAAATAGATCTGCCCATGGTAGATTGAAGTTTTCATCTGTCAGGGTCTATACTTTTTTCCAGAACAATCTTCCCTTGATTAGCATAACCTTTCACATGGAAAAATGAACTTTTCTCCTTGCATATAGTTCCCAAATAGTATTAAATATGATTATGGACACGCCAGAACATGTGGGATGAACTGATGGCACTTGGAAGAAGCACCACATTGGGACTGAAGGCAGACAGTGTAGTGACACTGGAATAACATTGTAATCCCTGAGTGCTTACTTGATTATTAGAGTGTTTGCTCTGTGACATATTGGGTTAACTCAACGGTCATGTTAGGAAAACAGGAAACAGCAGTTTGCCATGAGTGATCTCTTGTTAACCACTTGAGAATTATTATATATTAGTGGTGGAGTTACTGGCTGTCAGGAGCAACACTTGACCTCCTGGTGAGTCTGCAAGACTTTTTCAGGCCAGTGAGCAACAGTCGGTATGAATGGAGGAACTGGAACAGTAAATGAGCTCTTTTTCTTGCTATAAGTAAGATTGTCAGAAGTTGATCTGCTGGTGAGAAGTACTTGCTGGGTTTCTTAAGAAGTCTGAATGGGTTTTAGAGTGTGGCAATATGCTGAAATAATAGTAAGCTCTGGAAAGTCCATGTGGATTTGAACCCAAAGTTTCTCAACTACAGTCCAATCCAGTGACCTTTCCTTGACCTTCTGCCCCTGTTCATGTTATGTATGCTCATGCACGAAGGGTTTTAGATTAATAACATTTGAATGCAGTTTTTTATTATTATTTTAGGATTCACTTCCTCAAAACATTTTGTCTCTCCACATTAAACTACTGAAGTTTTGACAAATCTGAGAGAATTTGTGTTTGACTGCACACCCCCAAAAGAAAAGTACATTTCACAGGTGTGCCAGTTAAGGAGACATGATAATTAGCCAGAAATCAAAATACAGAAAGTGGGAAAGTCCTTCCTAGTCTTTCACATTTTTTCTTTAAGATTCAGAAGTTCAGACTTGGGAAGATTTACTCAGACACATAAAATGTTGATAGAAAAACAGGTGATTTTATTTATTTATTTATTTATTTTTTAGAGCAAGTCCATGTGAAAGACCATTGAGGACTGAAGGATTGGGGAGTGGGGATGTTACTGTTGTTAACAGCTGGCTGCTCATACCAGGTGTCATATGTGATCATGTCTGACAGACACTTAACCCTGATGAAGAAAGTCATGGTTTCTTGTATTTTGTTTGGAAATAGATGTATATTCAATTAAAAATGAAAGATTAAGGCATATCCCTGTAGAAATGTTGATGTTTCTTTGTAGTCTTTCTGATATAGTTGGTAGGGTTGGTAGCTCCACTCAATTTAGAAGTTCACTTTGTTTAAAGGGATATGCGACAGGCAAAGAGAAGAATTAGGACATTAATTTTTAGGAAAGCTAACTTCCAGTTCTTCAGGGAGTTAATCAGCAAAACACCCTGGGCAACTGTCCTCATGGGCAAGGGTGCAAAGCAGGGCTGGCAGATCTTTAAGGAAGCTGTCCTCAGTGTGCAAGAGCTCTCCATCTCCAGGTGTAGCAAGTCAGGAAAGGAAGGGAAGAGATTGGCATGCATGAACTGGGAGCTGCTGATCAAACTGAAGAGCAAGAAGAAAATGCCTAGGCAATGAAACTAGGGACAGGTACTGTGGGAAGAGTATAAGTATATTCTAGGTTGTGTAGGGATGGAGCCAGGAAAGCCAAGGCCCAGCTTGAACTAAATTTGGCAAGGGATGCCAAGAAGAACACAAATGGTTTTTGTAGGTACCTCAAACAGAAAAGGAAAGTCCAGGAAGGAATACACCCCTAGTAAGCAACATAGCCAGGCTGGTAACAACAAGGAGAAGGCTGAGGTTTTTGTTTCAGTGTTTTTGTCTCACTCTTCTCTGACAACTGCTTGCCACACAGTCTTCAAACATTTGATTTGGGAGGAGGGGATTTGAGAAGTAATATCCTTTCCACTGTAAACAAATATCAGTTTTGTGATTACCTCAGGAGCCTGAACATCCACAAGCATCCCAGAGTCCTGAGGATGATATTAGATGATACTGTCACCACGTCACTCTCAATGATACATGAAGGTGTTGTCCAAATGCCTTCTGAACACTTAACTTTGGGTTAACTACAGTGGGGAGTGACCACTTCTAAATGTTTCTCTGCCAGATGAGATTATCATTACCAGGTTGGGTTTTTTTGTTTTTTTGTTTGGTTTTTTTTTTGGTTTTTTTTTCTTTTTTGCTATTGTCTGCTTACCAAAGGTTAGCACCCCAGGGCTTGTTCCACCAGAAGAAATCACATGAGCTCTGAGTTATCCGTATCAGGAAAAATTACACAGGTCACTTTGCTGGCTAAGCCAGTTTTGAAATAAACAAGGGAATGCTTTTCAAGGGAGTATCTTCAAAGAGAATATCAGTTTTCCAGCTGAAAAGTCCAACAAACCTCAGACTATTTAATTTATTTGTGTTTCTGTCTTTCCATCAATCTGTGAGTCAGGTAATCAAATAAGAACCATTCATACATACATATTTCCGTATAATATAGAATATTCCTTCTAGTAGGTAGCAACCCTGCCCATGGCAGGGGGGACTGAAACTAAATGACTTTTAAGGTCATCTTTTAAGGTCTATCTTTGATTCTATGATTTAGATCTATCTCCTTAAGATGTGCATTTCCTACAGTCTTGAGTCTTCATGTCAGCTTATATTTAATAGTATTTGCCATAGTCAGCCAAGCTGAGAATGAAATCTGAGTGGCTCAGGTGGCTCATTATGGATTTCCTTACCAAGACAATGCTTACAAATTAAATGCAGGGTAATAATTTGTGCCCTTGAAATCTTAGAATGTCAGAAAGGGAAACTGAAGAGCTCAAGTCCACAAGGAGCCAAACAAACATTTTTATTGAGCAGCCACTTAACAGAACATATCAAACTATAGGGCTGGATCAAAGTCAAGCAGGTCAGGGCTGAACTTCCTGAGGGTCTGGAGAATGCAACAAGTAGCAGAAACAATAATTTCAGTATGCCCTCAAACCAGGAGTTCAGCTTTGGGCCTCCTTCTATTAATATACGTTCTCTTGTCAGTATTTATAAGGAGATGCATTGTCCAGCAGACCTGGTAAGCCATCTACAATTGAAAGAAGGTAATATTTGACAGTATTTATAAAGACAAAGTGGATATCGATGATTCATCTTGAATAGGATGGGTAATATAGTTGGTGACTTTTGTTATAGTCGTGAGTAGTGCATGAACTTTTGTTGCTAGTATTAGCCTGTTTCATTCTGCCTCAGCTTGATACTTTTTTTTTGTTTGTTTCACTGCACAATTTTGTTAGTTGTTGTTTAAAATATTTCTTAAAATGTTAAAAAAATACCCCTGTATCCTTACAGTTATGTCTGTTGCAATCCAGAACCACATCAAGGCATGTTGCCTTGTGTTATTACTTCATAGAGGATGAAGAAGGGATAGCTTCTAAGCTCCTGTTGTTCCACGGTAGCCTTCTTTCAGAAGTTTTTTTTTTTTTTTCCACTTTCTAAGGTACTACCTTTCTTTCCTACTATGATCACCACCCATTTTCTTTAACAATTCTCTTTTCTGCAGAGTAAATAAATAACACAGTATTAGGAGATTATGCTTCTCTCCCTTTCCTCTGTATATATTTAAAAGAAACCTAAACTGCAAATAACACTTCAACTTAAAAAACAAACAAACAAACAAACAAACAAACAAAAAAGACAATTCAGAAAATCATGTACTTGAAATTCTTGAGGACAATCAGCTTTACCAGTTAGAGACACATGTACAAATTTTCAGACAATATGCTGACTACAGGAGAACAGAACTCACTGTTATTTGTCAACATAATACGGGCTGGTTCAGCCTGGTTCCATGACAATTGGTGCAGGGGACCCATGGACCACACCTTGGGAAGGGAGGAGAGGGAAAGGGAAAAGGGAAAAGGGAGATGGGCCTAGAAACAAAACAGTGGCAATGATCTGAGGAGGAAAGCTAATTTACTAAATAAGATATCGGAACGCAAAATAACACAGTATAATACAATATAATTGGAATTGAAGCTAATAAATCAAATAAAATGAGCAAGAGAGAGTGTCCGATAAACCGAAGGCCTTACGCTAAAGCTGAAGACGGACGGCAGCGAACACCCACTGCTGAGTCCATCCCAAAGGAAAGAGAGTGTCCCATGACCACAGACAGTTTATCATTCCCTCTGAGTGTAAACACGTAAGAACTCAAAGCATGGCACAGTCCTCTGGGGAATGTAGTTCTTCTTCTCTTCTGAGACAGGTACACCTGGAACTATTGATGATCCACAGAGCTGGAGCATTAACTCTTTAACTCTAAATGCACTACATGATGTTATGATGTGGAATACCAGTACCAAAAATCATAAAACCATGACATTATTGCAACTGTTTGTGGTAGATACTCATATTACATTTCAAGCTTTGTACTGTATTTTAAAAGTCTCATTATGAAACTCAAGTAACAGTGTAAAAAATATTGTAGTCCTTTAGCCAGTTGATCGTGAATAAATTTTCATACCAGTTTTCTTTTCATGAATAGATCTTGAGAATGAAGAAAGTAGTAACAGTTATCGAAAGTCGTATTTGGAAGGAAATTCATACTGCAATTTGATATCTATTTTAGAAACAGTATTGTTGTTAGAGGCTCTTATTCCTTGCATGTACTCTCATCCCAGTATACCTGACTGACTGTAACTGCCAATGCATGAGAAAGGATATCCAACTCAAATGCTTTGACATGAATAGTTGTGCCATTTCCCTGCCTGCTTTTTTGTTTGTATGGTAGTAGATAATACACACTTCACAAGATTGCAGCAGACATATTCCAGTGTGAGCAGGAGTGAACAGGATCTTTTCCAAACACTGTGGTTGTGTGCCCCACTGTCTGTGCTATCTTTGAAAGGCAAGTGTCTTCTCATGGGCCAGAGTACTTCATTCAGTGTCTATGTGAGCAGCAAGAAAAAGGACAGAGTCACAGAACAGAATCATAGAATCACCAAGGTTGGAAAAGACCTCTAAGATGATCCAGTCCAACTGTCCACCAATCACCAACATTTTCCACTAAACCACGTCCCTCAGTACAACATCTAAATATTTCTTGATCAGACTCCTATGGTACAACAACAGAAACTATCATGAAAGTTAGAAAACTTCTGAATGATGCTCTGGAATTCTGAGTGACAGTTCCTTGGTAGGATACAGTGATACAAGATGTGGAATTTGGGAGTATGGCAGAGTGAGTTATGCAATTAACTTCCTAAACTCATCTGCCAATGCCAGAAGGAACTTTCTCAGGCCTTCACCAGTCCCACCTGCCTGGGAATTAATATTTAAAATCTTCCTTCTCCTGAAGGCAGGCCAAGAAAAATGACATTACATCCCACTGACACAAGCATGGTCAAATGTCAAATTAAAATGATGCACTTCAGTAAACATTATTATATATCAATACACTCAATTTATTGTGTTTTGTGATCATTGAATGGTAATATTCTCAAGAAATATACAGAAAGTGTAGTAATGATGAAGATTACTGTGCCGTGTAAAACTTAACAACCTGTAATTCATCTCTTTAACGAAAAGATGAAAACAAAAAAAGTTGCCATCTCTGCAGTATATTCTTAGGAAGCTCTAAAATGGGAGCTGATCTGCCAGCAGTCATATACTACATTCATTTTATCTGCTTCTCTTTGCTGTTTTGGTCCACCATATAACATACTGAAAGAATGATTAATGTAGCTGACTAGTGTCGTTATTGTCTCTGACTTAATTCTCCCTTTCATGACTCAACACTGAGCTCTAACAACTTCTGGAGTAGCTTTGAAACCCTGCCAAGAATTATTCTGTTTCATGATTAATTTGTCTGTTTTGGCAGACATATGATGTCATAAAGCACTGCATTTAGACTGGTTTTATTCAGATTTGATTGTGTGATCATTGCACATCACAAGACACATTGTACAAGTCCTAGAGAAAAGCTTTTACTCATTTTGCTCCACGAGGAGAGAGACACAAATCTGCACCTGTGTTTTTAATAAATGAGATAGCTAAATAATTCTAGCCATTATAATCAGAAACCATTCTGAGTTTCAGAGAATATCAGGAGGGGGTATGACAAGTTGTTTTGAACTGTCCGCTGAAGGTCATACTATTATGTCAGGTGGTTACAATTTGCTTGTGTGAATATTTTCACACTCTGAACCTTCCATGATTTCCACTATAATCAGCCTTAACACCGACTTACATTTTTTGGGACAATTTCACCTGCATAAATGAGACTTGATAAAATGAGAATACAGAACTGTATGGTTCAATTTTGTTTATTAGTGGAATATTTTAAGGACATGATACAGAAAAACACAAGTTATTTTGGACTAGTAGTTGGAAGATTTTTTTCAGGAGAATGATGTGACTGAGTAAAAAAAAAAAACAACAAAACAGAAACCCAACTCTATTTAGTGCTGGAAATTCTACTTATTTGAAATTGCAAAGTAGTATGGTTTGATAATTTCCACATTTTCTTGCATTTATTGAAAGGGAAGGTGGAAAACATTGTGAGGTAAATCTCTCGATGCCCTTTTTCTGCACACTCAGGGATGCCAACTCGCTGTCAACTTACTTGCATTGCTGATCAGAGACAACTGGAACTGTTTGAAGGATAAAGTGGATTCAGAGCTATAGAGTTCCGCAGTACATATGTACATATGGCCCTGTATGTTTGCATCTGAGCACCTTATGCCATTTTGCTATATTTGTTATCTTTATTTCAGTGAAAGCATTAGTTATGTTAAGAATGTTATCAGAAGGCTTCTTCAGGAAAATTTCTAAGTAAGGTTTTTTGTTTTTCTTTTTAGATCTTTCCAAACTACAGAGCTGGTTTTCATACTGAAACCAAGAATCCCACTCTTACATTGACTGAAGTCAGTGGAATGACAAATAAGTAAAGCTGGTGTGGTGCAAAGGGAGCGCTTTTTGTATAGCTGCTCTGGTAAGGAGCACTAGTAGTCATTCAGAAATAGTATGGCTAAAAGATGAAGTTAACACAATCGTAGCAGACTGAAAAGCAGAAACTTTTGAGTTGCACAACCACTCCCTGCGTACACACACCCCACCCACCACCCCCTACTTGTTTACTTAATATGCAGCTAATTGGGATCATCATCTGATATGAGCTCCGGGGAAAGACATTTTCCTTGCCTGAAAATAGGTCGGGAGGAAACCTGACATTTCCTTGCCTACTTGCCTGCTGTGTTCACTAGTTCAGGCTGCCTTACTCAGAATATCTGCTGGGAATGAGAAATGAAATGCTGGCAAAGCAGCTGAGAGTCCCAACTCTGCTACAGTCATTTACGGGTTTCTCCTCAGAATAAATGACTTTCAGGCTTTGATGCTGCTGTGATGTAAGTGTCTGATTAATTTCTTGAGTAATCTAGAGCAGTGCGGGGAAGCATCTGGTGGGAGGGAGAGGGCTGCTTGGTGCTAGCTGGGAGACACTGCAAGGTGACTCAGCAAAAGCTCCTGTTGTCACTGGGTTTAGTAAGTCATGCAGAAGCAGCTTGTGTTTCTTTTTCTATTTTCATTCTCTACACCCATCAGCACCAGTGAAAAAACTCTGCAATAACATGAATGAGTCATGTCTCACATTGCTTACTATTTGTTTTGAAATTCTGAGGCAGACCTGAGAACTGGGCTACTCCTCCTTCCACAATGACTTAGCTGTAAAAACAAATACAGATGGATCGAACACTTGGCTTGATGAGTTTCACCAGGTAAATGGGTCTGTGTATTTGAGCATCGGGTTGATCTTTATGACAGCTTGAGAATTTATGTGTTCAGTGCACCATGCGATGAAGTGGGGCTCAGGCTGTATTCTCAGAAGAGTAGCGAGGCCTTGATACAGAGCTGCCAGATCCATGCGCACAAACAGGCAGAAAACTTGTTTTTATGCACAAGCATGTACCTATTTGAGCAGTTGCAACAAATGCTTTCTTAAAATAGTTAGGCATCAGCAAGTGATTTTGGAAGCCTTGCAAAGTTTCAAATTACAAATCCGCAGGGTGACCCACCTCCTTTTGCATAGCAGGAAAGGAGCAGGCTTTAACCTACTGTGCACAGAGGCTGTGATGAAGATGTAGCTGTGCTTAACAAGAGATGGTTTGAAGGTCTGAAGGACAGGTTTTTTGTGTCTCCTGGGCTTTCTCTGTGCTCTGTATCAGATTACCTCCCTTCAATCTCTCCTGCTTGCACTACAAGCAGGTGACACTAGATGATGGATTTGAAATCACAGGAGATTGGCAGCTGACTTGTCCCACTCTGATCTGGCAGCTGACTGGCACCTGACACGTGCTGCCCTGTGTGCATGAAGAGAGGTCCAGCTGCCACCCTCGTGTTTTTAGTGCTCAGCAGTGAGTACCAGCAGCCCAGGGAAAGGGATTAAGGGGAAAACAGGTGTTTGTGACTGCTAAGAACACAACAACTCTTGCTAAACTTTGTGGGCCTACTTTGTCCTGTGGGACTGAAGCTGCTCAGGCTGGCTGAAGGATTCTCTGCATTTGTCAGAAGAGGATCCTTGGAGGGAGTGAGGCTCATGCCCTAAGGGAGCCATGCCCAACCCGTGGCCGCACGCTGCCCAGCATCACTTGGTGTGCGCCCTGTGGCTCTTGCTGCTGCATCATAGAATCACAGAATTATAGGGGCTGGAAGGGACCTCAAGAGATCATCGTGTCCAACCCCCCTGCCAAAGCAGGTTCCCTACACCAGGTAAAGCCTACACCATCATCACGGTGGCAAGTCTGCACACCACCTCCCCTGCCTGGCCTGGCCCTGGGACACGGGGAGGGCACTGCTGTGTTGACAAATAATATGGCACTGCTCTTAATTTGCAAGAATATCGTGTCACTTTTCAAAGATTACAATTTCAAAAGGCATTATATACAGAAACATGCTGCTAAATTCAATGCATATCAAGGAATGCATCCTAAAGACAAAATAACTAAAAAAATACTGTCATTTCAACAAAATATTAAAAAAAAATTAGAACTTGAATTGACTCTGGTATAAGAGCTTGTTATCTGATAACAAATCTAATTAAAAAAAAAAAAAAAGAAGAAGAAAAGCATTTCCTGATGGTGAGTTTGTTAAGCATGACAGATATAATGTGTCCTGATAAAAAAATGGGTTTTTCTAAACTCCATCTGCCAGACTACATCCAGGTGAACTGAAGAAACAGAAAAATCTATACAAAAATTTTTTTGGAGGGTGAAGATAATTTCAAATTTTATTGTTTGGTTACAGATGAAAGCACTGATGCTACTGGTAGCTCTCAACTTGCTATTTTCTATAGAGGTATTGATAATGAATATAATGTCAATGAAGAAAATGCTTCTTTGGTGCCATTGAAAGGTACAACTAAATCTCTTGATTTGTATAAAGCAGTAAAAATGTCATTAAAGCAATTTTCTTTAACCTTTGTCAACAAATTTGGTATAGCTACTTATGATGCCCTAGTGATGGTTAGTAAAAAAGGGGGACTTATAAAATTCATAGAAGATAATACAATCGCTGCAGGTAACTCACAGTTTATGAAATATCACTGCAAAAGACATCAAGAGAATTTATGTGCAAAAGCTTTAAATATGGAGAATGTCATGCAAATTTTTATCAAAGGTATGAATTTCATGATGTCCAGAAGACTGACTCTTCACCAGTTCCAGAGTTCCTTGAAAGTATGGATTTACTTTTCTGAAGGAAGGTGCTTATGCTAGGGTAAAATGCTAAAAAGACTTCATGATTTGCAAAGTGAAATTAAATCCTTTATGGGATCAAAAGGAAAATTTGTGCCAGTTGTGAAGATGAAAAATGGCTCACAGATATAGCATTTTTGGTAGATGTGCCTGCTCATTTAAATGATTTAATTTATTTAAATGTGCATCTTCAAGGTGAAAGTCAGCTTATTTGTGCTGTGTTTCAGACAATAATGTGTTTGAAATGAAACAAATTATGGAAAGCTTGAGTTATAGCAAATAATTTCATGCATTTTGATACACCAGCTAAACACAGTCCTGTGAACAGTGAAAAATATGCAGCTATGCTTTCCATTTTAATAATGAAATTTAAGAAAAGGTTTCAGGATTTCAATTTTTTTTTTTTTTGTAAATTTGCAACTGCATTTTCAGTCATCACAAATACATTACTTGCAGATTTTCACATGGCACATAGAGTTGCAATAAAACATTCAACTCCAAGAAAAATTTGATCATTTCTTTTTAACAGACTTTTATAAGCCCTCCCTTCCTAGAGAAAAATATCCCTTCACAGTCACACTTTATTCATGTCATCACTTTTTGGAAATATGTACATTTGCGAACAATTATTGCCAAGGATGGACAACTGGAAGAATAATATTTCATCCAAAATCTCTAATCTTGAGAACTCAGTAGGAATGACAACCACTGCCATTGAACCAGAGTAATGAATTGTAATGAATTGTTTCTCAAAAACAAAGTCAAATATTCCACTAGTTTTATGTTTTTGTTGCTCTCTGCTTTTTATGTTTTAATTAAAAATATATTAGAAATAAGTTTAGTTACTTATATACATTACATTTATTATGTATTTTATATGTGGCCCAAGGCAATCCTTTTTGCTAGATGTGGCCCAGCCAAGCCAAAATAGTGGATGACCATGCCCTAAGGCAAAACCTGACCCGTCTACATAATGTGCCTGATTTCACAAGGAAAAAGCAGTCACTGCTGTGGCTTTGTCTTTGTCTTGCAGGGAATTGGTGCCTTCTCATTACCCCAGTCAGCAGCTGCAGCTTCTGCTACAAAGTGGTTTATAGATAGAATCTTATAATCATACACTGGCCTAGGCTGGAAAGGACTTTAAAGATCAACCAGATTCAACTCCCCCATCATGGGCAGGGCTGCCAACCACCAACTCAGCCTGCCCAGGGCCTCATCCAACCTGGCCTTGAACACCTTCAGGGAAGGGCCATCCACAGCCTCTCTGGACAGCCTTTGCAGTGCTGGAACTGTTGTCTTTGCTTATTTATCATGTATGGTGAACGCCCTTCAGTAGAGATAGGGGCTGTTTAAAACTTCATGGTTATGCATTCTGCTGTCTGGAATGTGTCATGGAAGGTTTTGTGGTCGGTAAACAGAGAGTGAGTGCATTTTTTGAAGCATGGCCCTTATCTGTAGAACTCAATTCCTAGGGAGCTAGGGACTGCTTAAAGCAGCTGTCCACAGATATTTCCTGAGTGCAGGGATAATTCCAGTGTTTCCCTGCAGTTTTTTCCTGCCTCTTTCACTGTAACACAAACCACTGGCCAGGTGAACTCAGGAGAACTGGATGGATTTGGAGGTGTGAAGGTCTGAGATTGCTGATAGAGAGATCCCTTGTTGCAAAGCAACTGCCATCCCTCTCAGTACACCTTTCACCCCAGCTAGGCACTACAAGCTGCCTGCCAAATGGAGCCACAGTGGTGCACTGCCACTGTGCAGCACTGTGGTGGGAGGGACCAGGGTCAGCAGCAGGAACTCCCTGGGAAGCAGATGGCATTTCCACCCAGCATGCTCCAGCTGGGTACTTTGGAAGAGAGCTTTAAATAAACCACAGTGCCAGCACAGATAAATGTCGCAGTGTGAAACAGATTGCTTTAGTCATTATTATTATTTTTTTTTTTTTTTTTGCCGTGTAGAAAGACGAACTCCCCCTCACCCCTTACAAAAGAAAATAACATTGTCATTAGGCTTAATAAATGGTATTATTTTCTTTCCTTTTTAGCAATTAGTGAAAGAAAAACAGCAATAGTGAATAAATAAGCAATCAAATAAATAAGAATCAACTTTTACATTCCTGGTGGAAATGTGTGGCTTTTGCTTTGGGAATCGCTCATCCCTCTGGGCAGAGATCAAAAAATCCCAGAATTCTAAAATGGTTTGGTTTGGAAGGGACCTTTAAGATCGTCGAGTTCCAACCCACCTGGTAAAGGCAGGGGCACCTCCCTCTAGACCATGTTGCTCACAGCCCCATCCAACTTGGCCTTCAATGCTTCCAGGGAGAGGGCATTTACAACCACTGTGAGCAACCTGTTCCAGTGTCTCACCACTCTTACAGTAAAGAATTTCTTCTTATTTTCCTATCTACTATATTCTTCCTATCTAGTCTAAATCTACACACTTCCAGTTTAAAGCTGTTTCCCCTTGTCCTGTCACTACCTGCCCTTATATAAAGTCTTCCCCAGGTCTGCTGTATGCTCCTCTCAGATACTGTGAGGCTGCTATAATGTCTCCTAAAAGCCTTTTCTTTTCCAGGCTGAGGAGCCTGGGATCTCCAGGATCTTCACATTCCACTTTCCAGTAGGCAACTCTGATTTTAAGTTGTGGTGACTGATCTGGCTTTTAGTGCCTCCAGAAAAACTAGCAGGAATTCCTTGCTCCTCGTGCTGTGACATTACGTCAGTGATATCTGTCTTTCAAAGATCTAGATTCAAAATATTTGTTACTGATTGATTAAAAATCATTTTGTTGATTCACTGCCCACCACATAAAATTAGCTGAAATTGAGTCCTCCAAAAACACAGCTGTTCTTTCACACCTATGCTGACAGCTATTCTCTGGGCCTTATCAACATCTACTTGCACATTAAATGAACTGCTTAAAAAACTAAAGTCTTTCAGAAAGCTTATGTTTGTGAAGAGGGTAAAGGTACAACATATCATGTCTGTGTTGCCATTGTGCTCTATAGCAGTTCCTCAAACTATCAGCAAGCAAACAAGTACGGTCCTCAAATGCTGCCAGAATTGTGTAGTAGAAGCAAACCAGGCCTGAAAGCTCCAGCCCAGGGGTATGTCCTGTGGAATCAAGAATGTAATGCGTCAGCCTCGGTCACTTGTTTGTCCTCCATTCCAAAGTGAGAGATAGAAGAAACCAGCTGGACTCAGCGCAAGCAAAAGAGCTGAGCTTTGTCTAGCAGCGAGCAGTCAGGGTGCAGCCAGGGTAACACACGGGCTGAAGGATTGGTTCAGTGGGTAAAAATCCTCTGAGGATTGGTTAATACACCAAAACCACTCCTGTTAAGAGAGGAGTGTTAGAAACTGCAAGGAAGGTACTGGGGGAAGAACCAGAGATGGCTGCCTTCCCTAAGTTGTGCTGAGAGCTACACTGTTGGCAGGAATATTCTTGAAGACGACAAACATTTTAGAGGGCCTTGATTTTCTTGTGTTCTTTTTGTAAACTTTGACTTTTAAATAAAATGTTGTTCTGGTAATTCTTCTCTTCACTGGTCACCTGCTGGAACATCTACTAAGTAAAAGCCTATTGAGTTGTCCAGCTATGCTGGTTGCAGCTACAGATGTAGAACAAACATGGCTCTATCTGGTGTTACATAGTTGCTGTCCAGTTCTCTCTGACTCTTGCAGCAATAAAGACTAGCACAAAGGGAACAAATAACTTCAGAGGAATAGTAGAGCAGGCTTTCTGAAGTGTTAGTCTATAGACAATGAATAATATTGCTGGTGGGACTTTTATCAGATTGGGACTGGCCTTCATAGTGGAAAGTCATTTTAACTCAGAAATTTTGTATAGTCCTTTAGCGTACCATCACAAATGGTTAGTAGTATGTATTCTGGGGGGGGGAATTCTGTGAAGTCAGAAATAAATTAAAATAAAAAAATGTAGGTGGAATGGTTTCCAGAGCCATCTCTGCCTATACAGCAAGCTTTCCCAAACACATTTTAGTAGCTGTGACTCATTGTGGAGGCTGATACTAATTGTTAGTGCCAATGCTTTCATAAGTACACATTGATTTAAAGTGGCTCAGTGTTTGGGTGCTCAAAGGAAGATGTCACCGGAAACCGCCTCTAACTAAGTCCCACTAAGTTCAGTGAGTGTTTAAGAGCCCAACCACATAAACATCCTTTCTGAAACTCACAAGCTATTCTTCTGCATTTTAGCAAATACCTTCCTTTATGCTGTGTGTTCTCTCCAAATGACTAAAAAGGGTGTCTAGAGAACTCTTTTTTTGCCATCATATATGATGTTTCTGTGGAAACTGTTCTTACAAGGCCCTTGGTCAACTTGAATAGATTTATCAAAGGTCTTTGGGAGGGCACTGATAGTCTGTTGCAATCTTTTCTTAGTTCATGAGGCAATTAATAACCTAGGTAGACTTGGCATAAAAGAACAGCACAGCTCTCATAGGGTAGAGCAATGAAGTTAAAAACAGGAAGGACAACTTCAATTTTAAATCACGAGGTGATATGTAAACAGTAGCACATGTGAATTTTCATAACTACACTGATCAGTGCAGTTAATTACTGTAACTGGCATAATGTCCTAAGGTGGTAATTAGACTGAAATACATTTTACAACGGTAGTGCTCTTTATGCTGGTTCTCCATGAAGGAGCACAAATAATGGGAGAGCTATGATGTAAAGTTCTTTTTTTTTTTTTTTTGCCACAGACCAAACCTCACATATTAGATTGTTTGCTTCATTAGAAACTGGAGGCATAGCACAGTATAACTCCTGGTTATAATTTTGTTCTAGATCTTTCTGCTAATTAGCAAGACATAACTTTTTTGTTAGTTAGAGCATGCTCTCCATAGAAATAACTGAATTACAGGATTACAGAATGGGCTGGAAGGGACCTGTAAAGATCACCTGATCCAACCACTTTGCCATAGCCAGGGACATATTTCACTGGGTCAGGTTGTTCAAGGCCCCATTCAACCTGAATTTGAACACTTTCAGGGTGGAGACATAGGCAGCTTCTCTGGACAACCTGTTCCAGTGCCTCACCACACTCATTGTAAAACATTTATTCCTTAGATCCAAACTAAATCTATCTTCTTTCTGTTTAAAACTGTTACATGTTGTGCCTTGACTACAGATTCTGGTAAAAGCACTTTCTCCATCTTTCTTATGACTCCCTTCTGTATACTGAAATTTGTCAATAAAGTCTCCCCAGTGCATTCTCTTCTCCAAGCTGAACAAGCCCAGGTCCCTCAACGTTTCTTTGTAGGAGAGTTGCTCCCATCCTCTGAACATCTTCGTGGCCTCTCCTGGACTCACTCAACAGTTCCAAGTCTTTCTTGTGCTAGGTGTTGTCTTGGAAGAGTAGAGGGGAGAATCAGCGTCTGGCTTGTCACATTTTTGATACAGCCCAGGATACAGTGGACTTTTTGGGCTTCAAGTGCACACTGCTTGCTCATGTTGAGCTTTTAACCACAGATACGCTGACATATTTCTCTAGTCAATCATTATTTCTTGGCTCTCAGTCTATCACCCATACTAAACTGATATTGGGAGTTGCTCCAACCCAGATGTAGCATTTTGCACTTTGTACTGTTGAACCTCATTATGTTACCATTGGCCCACTTCTCCACTTGTCCTGATCCCTCTGGTTGGCATTTCTTCCTGCTGTTTTATCAACTGCACCACTCAGCTTGTTGTCATCTGCACCACTCAGCCTGAAGTGATCTGCAAATTTGCTGAGAGTGCACTCAGTCTCACCATCTGTGTCATTAATAAAGAGCTCCTGAAGGACTCACCACTCAGTTCTAGTTTCCATTTGGACATTGAGACATTGATTGAAATTCTTTTTATATCTTTAGATATATGTGGTCACTTCTTTATCTGCTGAGTAGTCCATCCATCAAATACATCTATCTCCAATTAATAGGCAAGAGAGTTGTGAGGAAATATATCAAAGGCCTTACAGAAAGTCCAGCACTTAATAATATCACACTTTCTGTGTACCTTGCACTGATTTGATTGACTTTAATGACAGTAGTGATTTAATTACCCTGGGAGCCTTGCAAATGTTATTTGTATACCTTTAGCTATAATATACATTTAGCTACCTTCTAATGGTTAGTTTAAATCAAACCAATAGAAGTATAATTCCCAGTAATAACACTAAATGTGAGAAAGTCAAAACAATTCTTTAATCATCTGTATATAGAGAACCATTTCATTCAGAAAAAAAGCTAGAGAGATTACTGATTATGTTACTCTATATAGATAGTAAAAAAATTAATCAGAAGTATACATACAGCATCGTCTCAGACACCAAAAAATGTGACTTAGGATATGTTTTTCTCTTCTGTGTTACATAAGTATGTCCATGACATTTGACTTTACAAATCAAATCAAAAGAGAAAGCGGATTAGTACAGAAGTAACTTTTCAGAAGAGTTGTTTTTAATTTTAAACCTTAGTTTACAGCTATGAAAATTACAGCTATGAAAATCAGTTGATTTACTGATACTTTTTTCTTGGTTATTTGTCTGTTCAAATCCCTTGTTCTGCATGAGCAACTGCACTAGCCCTTACATATAAAACATAACACTTAAAATTTGCAAGGTTCATTTAAATGTACAGTTTCTGATTGAACAGACCCTATTAATTAAGCAATTTCTTCAGATCTTTCA
This sequence comes from Cyrtonyx montezumae, assembly GCF_038088225.1. Lineage (NCBI taxonomy): Eukaryota > Metazoa > Chordata > Aves > Galliformes > Odontophoridae > Cyrtonyx > Cyrtonyx montezumae. The sequence continues at coordinate 4,106,722 of NW_027072041.1, forward strand.
ATAATGAAATATATTAATATTTAATCTTATAAAAATATGTGCTGAAAACATAATCCTTTTTTTTTTGTTGTTGTTGTTGTTTTGTTTTATTTTGTTTTTAAGTAGATTATCAGGAAAAAGAACGGGGAGAAAACAAAAGGAGAAAAACAGAGAACAATGTCATAAGAGAACAAGCTGTAAAGAATTTAAGAGCAAAATTTACATTAGGTTTATCATTAATTTTAACCAAATAAATGCTGAGAAAAAAAATCTTCAAAATAGATTAAATTTACTCAATGTTGAATTACTTTCATAGACATGAAAATAGTTTTCAGAAGAGTTACATGTCTGAAACCAGAGTAGTGAAATAGTGAATTACACAACCATGCCATCTGAGGGAAGACTCCCATGAATCTCCACTATCTGAACTGAGGACTGTGGAGCATTTGTTTGGTCAGACTTCACATGTTCTGTTATTCATGAGGGGTTTAACTCTGCCTTTGCTGAGAATGAAACATCTCATGGTTATGCCATTTGTTAAGCAGGAGTAATTAGTCATTTAAACATCTAATGGCTGAGTGTTTTGATGGATGAGGCTGCTAACATGTTTAAGGGCGAGCATGTGATTTGATATCCACCTGATCCAGAGCTTCCATTGGTATTCTGGGCAGACTCTGCAACAATTTTTTGACTGTTCATCAGTGGCTCTTTGTAGCCCACAAGAAATTGACTATAATTTCTGAAGGTTCAATTCAACACACACAGAAGCTTAGGAAAAAAGAAATAACACAATAAACTACCAACGATAAGTAATCCCCACAATATTACTGTATTGGATGCTTCAGTTAATTCCTAAAACCCATTATGAGGTAGCAACAGAATATTCACAAGCAGAAATAGAAGAAACAAAAGGACTATAAAATTCTCATGTTTTGTCTGTGCCAGCATAACAAGGCTGCTAATTATCTGAAGGAGAAATGCTTGCTGTAGCACATGTGGTACAATCCAGTTTATACAGTTTTCTATCAGTAGGTCTCAGGTAGTGGTAATATCATGTAGCAAATGAGGAAGCAAGAACTCAGATGTACAACCTAAAATCACCCAGTACATTGACAGTAGTCTCAAGTCTCCTATGCAGTAGCAGTTCCTTCTCCATAAGGAAGTCCAGAGCACTCAGATACATTCAGAGGACTGCATAGTTCAGTAGATAAAACCTAGCAGGATTTTTCAAAGACTGAAACAGAGGTCACTTCGTTTTTCTGTCTATTCTTATGAATCATTTATACTAACTTCTTTTTCACAATTTTTCACTTCAGTTTGTATTTGAACTTCTCTTTCTGACTGAAGGAGAAGGCAGCACACATTGATTGCAGCCATTTCCTAGGCAGAGCCCAGTCTTGCCATGCTAAATCTGGATTAAAAAAAGTAAGAAGTAGTAGATTGTTATGAAGGGCTGAGGGAGGAGGGGGGTGGGTGGGACAGAGAACAGGTGATAACTTAGCAAAATATAGAATTTGGTCTAAACTAAAAGGCAAAACCTAAAAAAAAATCCAGCCCCAAAAAACAATGAAAGGACCCTTCATCATTTTAATAATGTGTGCCAGCCGCAACTGTTCAGAAATGCTGAGACTAAATTCCAAACTATAAAATGCTTATATACACTTTATATCACTTAAAGCTAAAAGAATATACTTGTAAGTACTGATGAGGACTATATGAGGGAATGTTTGGATGACTGAAGGTGAATTATTATAAGAATAGGAATATGGTAAAACTTCAAAATTTATTTCTAGGGTAACTGTTATTGTTGGCTACTAACCAAAAATGGAGATGGAAGAAATATGGAGGAGTGCAATTTTTTTTCTATGTCTATATCCAAATTGAACAAAGTTTATATACTGAGTTCCAAAATACGTCACTGTTTTTTGGTTTTATTTGCATTCCTGACCTGGTCTGATCAGAATACGAATACAGCAGAAGTAAAACCACAGTTTTTCTGCCGTGGCTTCAAGAACTGGAGATCCCATATTATCCTACTTTATTTGCTCTTGTAACAGCTAAGGTTTATTTGCTAATGTCAGGGATTTGTATAGCTCAAAAAAATGTACTATTTCAAGATTTTTGTCCTGTATTTTACTGCTGAGTTGGAGTAGTGAGTTTGAATACAGTTGAGGCAAAGCCTTACTTTTTACTTTTTACTTCTGCTCAGCTTCCTGCTCTATTCTACAAAGGAGACAAGCAAAACACACACTTTTCAAAAGTTTCAGAACAACTTTTAAAAAACCTGATAATGGTCTATCAGAACAGAGATGTGCTGAAATCCTGCAATGGAAAGATCATTATTGACTTACCAGGAGAATACGCTTACATAGTAAGTACTAAGTGAGTTTAAAGTGCCTGTAATGAGCAGCTGGCAGAAGTTGCGTGATCACCATCCACTGTTCTCATGGGGGACTTCAACATTCTTGATATATGTTGGGAATACAACACAGAGCAGAAGAAGTTGTCCATGGGATTTCTAGAATGTATGGAAGAAAAATCCCTGACCCAGGTTATAAGACAGCCTACCAGGGGAGGTGTCCCAGTTGACGTACTGTTCACAAACAGAGAAGGACTTGTGGGAGATATGGAGGCTAGGGACTATTTTGGTCAGAGTGACCATGAAATAGTAGAGTTCTCAATTCTTGGCGAAGTCAGGAGGTGAAGACAGTTTTGCTGCGTTGGATTTATGGAGGGTGGCTTTGAGCTGTTCAGGATTCTGTAAGGGAGAGTCACTTGGGATTCAGTAATGAAGTATAAAGGGGTCCAGGAAGGCTGGCCACTCCTCAAGAAGGAAGTCATAAAGGCATAGGAGCAGGCTGTGAACTTGTGCTGTAAGATGAACTAGCAGGGAAGGAGACCAGTGTGGATGAACAGGAAGCTTTTCCTGAGGCTCCAGAAGAAAAAGATAATCCTACCTCCTGTGGAAGTAGGGATGGACAATTCCTGTAACAAAGTATGAAGAAGTTAGGATACACAGAGAGAAAATTAGGAAGACAGAAGGCCAGCTTGAACTCAACTTGGCCGTTGGGGTAAAAGAGAACAAAAAACTTTTTTAAAAATACACTGATGGTAAGAGGAGGACTAGGGAGAATCTCTCCATTCTTTACTGGATGTAGCTGGCAATGTGATCACTGAGAAGGAGGAAAAGGCTGATGTTCTCAGTGCCTTCTTTACATCTGTTTTTAAAAGTCAGACCAATTATCCTCCCTGATTTGAAAGTCTTGAATGGGGAGCAGAATAAACCCCCCATTAGTCAGATGGAAACAGTTGGAACAGGTGTTAACAGGGACATACTATTCCACCTGGATGGCCACAAGTCCATAGGGTCAGATGGGATCTGCCTGAGGGTGCTGAGGGAGCTGGTGAAGGTGATAGCTGAGCTGCTTTCCATCATCTATCAGTGTTCCACTTCAACTGGAGAGGTCCCTGAGGACTGCAAGCTTGCCAGTGTGACTTCCATTTACAAGAAAGGTCACAAGGAAGATCCAGGAACTATTGTCCTGTTGGCCTGACCTCAATGCCAGGGAAGGTTACGGAGCAAATCATCTTGAAGGAGATCACACAGCATTTGTGAGCTAACCAGGGGATCAGGCCTAGCCAGTATGGTTTAATGAAAGGCAGGTCCTGCTTGACCAACCTGATCTACTTCTATGGTTGAGTGACTCACCTCGTGGATAAGGGGAAGGCTGTTGATATAGTCCGCCTAGACTTCATCAAAGCCTTTGACACTGTCTCCCACAGTAATCTTTTGGATAAGGTGGCAGCCCATGAATTTGAGAGGTACACTCTTTGCTGGGTAAAGAACTGGCTGGAGAAGCAGGTCCAGAGAATGGTGGTGAATGGTGGAGAATGGTGGAATCACATACAGCTGGTGACTGGTCATGAGTGGTGTTGCCCGGGGGTCAGTATTAGGGCTTGTCATGTTCAATATTGTTTATTGATGACATGGTTGAGGGGATTGAGTGCACCCTCAGTACAGATGACACCAAGTTTGGAGGAAGTGGCGATCTGCCTGGGGGAAGGGAGGTACTCCAGAGCAATCTGGAAAATATGGATAGCTGGGCCAAGGCCAGTGGGATAAAATTCAAAAAGGTCAAGTGCTGGGTCCTGCACTTTAGCCACAAAAAAAACAACAAACAAAACAACAGGTAATGCTACAGGCTTGGAGCGGAATGTCTGGAAGACTGTGTACAGGAAACTCTACGCAGGTGTTGGGGGTATTGGTCAATGCTCTGCTAAATGTGAGCCAGCAGTGTGCCCAGGTGGCCAAGAGGGCCAATGACATCCTGGCTTTTACCAGAAACAGTATAGTCATCAGTACCAGGGAAGTTATCATCCCTCTGTACTCAGCCATGGTGAGGCTGCACCTCAAGTACAATGTTCAGTTTTGGGCCCCTCACTACAAGAAAGACATCAAGGTCATTAAGTGTGCCCAGAGAAGGGCAGTGAAGCTGGTGAGGGGTCTGGAGCACAGGTCTTATAAGGAGCAGCTGAAGGGTCTGGGATTGTTTAGTCTGGAGAAGAGGAAGTTCAGGGGAGACTTTACCACTCGCTACAGTGACCTGAAGGTGAGGTGGGGTGGGAGTTCTCCCATGTAACTAGAGAAAGGACTAGAGGGAACAGCCTTATGTTGCACCAGAAGAGGTTCAGGTTAGACATTAGGAAATACTTCTTCTCGAAGACTGTGGTCATGTGCTGGAATGGGCTGCCCAAGGAGGTGGTGGAGTCACCATCCCTGGAGGTGTTCAAGAAATATTTAGATATTGGGTTAGTGGAAAATATTGGGAATCCTAGAGGTCTTTTCCAACCTCAGTGATTCTATGATTCTATTCCATTCTATGATTCTGAAACTAACCATAGCTATTACCAGCACAACTATAGAAAAGGTTGTACTTGGAGAGCTGACTTAAATCAGCTAAATTTTATGGATACTGGAGTGCATGTCAGTACTAAAGGAACAGTGAGGGTATCATCTGTGTTAAATGTGCTTACATTTAAAGTACTATAATTGAAGACTGCTTTGCATATGAGTGATACTGCAGAAATCAGAATATAGTCCATATATATGCACACAGGACATACTTAATGATAGTCCTGAATATCATCAAAATGTTACAGAGGCTCAGAAAGTGTAATGAACTACATGTCTTTCCTTCCCATGACAAAAGTCTGAACTCACTTGCCCAGTTTGCTAGAGTACATAATTTAAGGCACCTATAGTTTACACAAGCGAAAATGCAGTAAAGTTCCCTGGATTAAATACCTTGTGTATCTGAATGATTTAGATTATGTTTCAAATAGTGACTAATTTAAGCAACTTTTTAAATTCCACTCTGTCTTAGAAGAAAGGACAGTTTAATCATGTTTTATTTGCAGAACTTTCATGAAAGGCTTCAGAAAAGTATTTTGTCTCATTAGTACTGCTGTGCTTCTTAAATTCATGTATTGTATTTATGTGGTGACAGTGGAAAATATTCATAACTAGAACAAGATGAAAATTCAAAGAAAATTTGAAATTCTAACAAAACCTTATTATTACAAAACAGATGCCTCTCCTCCCCCACAAAACAAACAACAAAAAAAAAAAATCAAAGACAAAAACAAAAACAAGAAGAAAAACAAACCCCAAAACCCACCAAAAAAACCCTCACCAAATCTAAAGGAGGCTGAGACATGAAATGTTTTATAAAATAGTCTGTGGCCATACGAGACTGAAAAAGTGACCCCTCAAGTTTCAGATTGAGCTACAATATGAAATACAACATTAAGGAAATATCTAGATTTCATGAGATTTTTAGTGCTCATTTCTTCACTGAAGGTAATTAGGTTCTTTGGAAAGTTTTAGTGCATCCTGGGGCTGTTTCAGTGCTGTCTGCCCACCTCCAGATTTGTATATGGCCAGGCACTGCATGTTATATCCTTATTGTATCACGCCTGCCCCTTGAGCCATTTTAATATAGGTCAACCCAAGGGAAACAAAATCAAATCATGATCAGCTGTAGTTTTAAATCCATTACTGTTGGTAAAATAACTCTTTAATGAAGATGTCTTAGAAAAGTTGAATCATGTCAGAAGGCAAGTAAAAGACTGTGTATTCAAACAACAGCTGTCATCTGCTGACTGTTTTTGTAAACCACTTTCCTGTGTTAGCACCTACATGGCCTGTGTGACTTTTCGGTTATCTCATTTACTTTTGCAGCTTGCCCAGGGCATTAAGCATAATGGCAACAAGGTCTCTCCAGTGCCTGTCGGACCGTGCTGACCTCCAAGAATGGAGAGTCCTGGAGGCCACGTGTACAGATAGACACCTCTGGGCTCCTCATATGGACTGGTATGGAGATGCTCAGTTCCCTTACTTGCATTTGCAATATCCCTAAGAGTCTCAGACTTCTCCTTCCCCCTCTATCCAAGATTGAATGGTAGGTTCTTCACCATGCTCTCCATGGAATATCCCACTGCATCCAGGACATAAGGGGCCTGCACCCAGCTTCTTGACCTACAAAGCCTTCACACCAAGCTTCAAACACCAAACTTATCTCTGCATCCCTCTTCCTTGCTGGTAATCATTTTGTCTCTTCTTTTCTGCTGCTTTTGCATGTATCTTGGGATACAGAGGAATACTGGACTTTGTTTATTGTTGAAAATCTGCTTTTTCTCTTTGATGGAAGAATGTCTTGTCTCAAGTGCATGCATCTTCCTGCTTGTCTTTCTACTTTACATCTGCATGTAGTCTATTTTCTACTCACTGGTATTTAGTCCCAGAAACACCTGACAAAGAAATGCAATTTGTAAATAACACCAGAATTGGACTGCCTTCAGAATCTTTATCTCCAGTGGTTAACTGCAGCGGGGGCGTTGTTCTGATATTTCTTTCATTTTGAGCGTAAAAACAAGCTGAAAATGATGAGGATATTGTTTATTACCGTATCAGCCAAGAATCACATTTAATCTCTGCCATCTAAATGACAGATCAGCTGTGATCTAACAAGTCATGAAAAGCAGTGACATAACAGACATGGTGCAAGACTAACATGGTTCAATTTCATGCTATCTTTTTACAGAATCATGGAATGTTTTTTCCTCTCTGCAACCTATGCCAATGTCACTTGCCCACTAAAGAAATGCTTCTGGATGTTTAGACCTAACCTCCTATGTTTCAGTTTATGCTCATTACATCTTGTCATGTCACTGGACAGCACTAGAAGGAGCCAGGTTCCATCCTCATTCTTCCTTCAGGTATTTATAGAATTGGTCGTACCTTTTCTGAGCCTTCTCTTTTCCAGGCCAAGGAATTCCAGGTCTTTCAGCCTTTTCCCATAGAGAAATGCTTTAGTTCTTCATTATCTTAGTGGCCCTGTGTCAGACTCTCTCTGGCATTGCAATAACTCTTCTTCTAGAGACCTCAGAACTGAATACAGAACTCCAGGTATGGCATGACCAATACTGATTAGGGTGGAAGAATTACTTCATCTGCTGGCAATAATCTGCCTAGTGCAGCCTAGGGTACCATTAACCTACTTATCAGTAAAGTCACATTGCTAACTCATGCTCAAATTGATATCTTTCAGGACCACCAGGTACCTTTCTGCAGAGCTGCCTTCCAATTGGGTGACCCTGAGCATGTCCTGGTGGTTGGGGGTGTTCCTTTTCAAATGCAGAGCTCTGCACTTCTTGTCGACCTTCATGAAGTTTTTGTCAGCCCACCTCCCCAGCCAACAGAGGTCCTTCGTGGCAGTGTGACCCTCTGATCAATCTGCCTCTCTCCCTGGTTTTTGTTGCTTAAGTCATCAACTTTCAAAAGTAATGAGACAATAATTCCTCTCAGGTTCTGTGGCAAATTGATCTCTTGCATTAACATATGACTAAATCACATGTATTGCCATCTGCTGGTAGCAGCGAAAGCTGTAGTTTTCAAGAGAGGTGACTGGACTTTCTGGAGTGTCTGATAGAAAATTACGATACAAATAATTAGCAAAGGCTCAATCTATGCATAGAGTAAGAGATTTAGAAGCTGTTGATATGACATAATTTATCAACACTGTCTGTGTTTCTAGCTTTTCAAACTTTTCAGAGTGAGTGATATCCGAGGTGTATGTAGATACCTTTCATTACTATGATAAAGGATCACAGAAATAATAAACTATTTCCCTACTTCTGAAGAAATCAGGAATATTAAGCAAGTCAATGAATACTGTTTGACAGATCTGTACATGTATTTGGAGATCTGGAATTTATGGGTGAGTTTTGCATCAAGTAGAAAAATACACATATGATAATGGAACTAATATTCTGATATTTATTTGACAGAGTGGCCTTAGTCATGAATGTGTAACAAAGCATATTAGACACAGAAATAGTCAGTAAAGCCTCCAAAACATTAAGAGTATTAAGAAACATTTGGAGGGAAAGAAAAGAAAACCCTCTATGTGCCTCTTCTTCATTTGCCTTGGATCCTCTGGTGAACAGTTGGAGAGGTGACAGAGAATTTATATCATGAGAATCACCACCGATATTAAACCTTTGGTTGTTGCATCATATCATGGCATTTCTAGAATTGTCTCTGCTCAGGAGTGTAAAGCTGTTTTCCAAGGATCTTGCCTTGATAGCGCTGCTGTGTTTAGGAAAAAGGGTGCAGTCTGAAAAAGCTCTTTTGAATTTCCCTTTGTCTTTCAACATCTATTTAAATTTATACAATGGGAAGCTCACTGGCAGGCCATAGTTATGTAGTTTTCTGTAATTTATTCTGTAGCTGATGATTTGCATTTTGCTCAAATCATAGTCATTTTAAGATGAGTTTTAGTCTCTGCTACCTTTGATGCTTTTCTTTTCATAAATACCTTTGATATTGTAAATAATTCTCTATAATGGGCTTAGCTTTATAACTCTGGTTTTAATGAGAAAGTAGTTCTATAGTTATAAGCATTTATTTCAAGCCTCTGATTGAGGCATTTAAGGTTGGAGCATACTAGTGTTTTCTGTCATTTTTGGTTTCTACATATTTGTGTTTTGTAGACCTTCACATTTTGTTTTCAGACCACTTTATCTTATTTTATTCAAAGCTAGGTATCTTCCCTTAATATGTATATATTTCTTTCCCTTATCATTTGAAAGATTGGATTACGTCTCAAGAGATCAGCAATAATCAAGGAAACTAAAGTTTATTTAACTTGTCATGAAGTTGTATGGTATGTTTGGGTTTGCCAAATTATAAAATCATTGCTGTTCAGCAGCTCTTCAAGAAGTTGATAGGGAATGTTATCGATTTCAGAGTTTTTTCCAATGAAGGGATGTCCACATATCAGATTCTGAAATTATCATTGACACTAACTGACCTCCATTCTGGCATATCAGTTCACAAAACTGATGCTGAATGTGTATGAAAGTTAAAATAGCTTTTCACTCATATGTTACAGTTCTCATAATGAACCTTAATGGGAAGTATGCCTTATCAGTAGACGTAACTCTACAGTATTATGCTTGTGCTTTTTTTTGCCTTCATGAAAGCAATCTTTTGGCCCCGAAATTGATTTTTTTCTTTTTTTTTTTTTTTTCCAGTCTCATGGAAAAGTTCTTTACTTTTAGTGCCAGACTTCCCAGAATGTCCATAAAATCTGTTGGTATGCTTTCATTGCTTAACCTTGACCTCTCAGGATGCCTTATCCTAGGAGTCATGAGACTTCTAATGCTTTTCCTTTGAACCTGATTATTGTGTCTACCAGTAGAGCATAGAGTACCTAAATACAATTAAAAATGCACCTGCTTTTCTTTTGGTTCAACTTCCAGATTTTCAAAGCAATTTGTAATACATTATTTCAGAAATGCCAGAAAAGCCTCAGATGGCTCTAGAAACCATGTGCTAAACTTGATTTGAATTTCATATAGATGTTGGGCTTAGCTGTTAAATTTGCCTTTTCATTTGATATTCAGAGACCTCTACCCACACAAAGATTTGTCTGCATGTCTGTTTAAGAAGTAGCTGGCTTTTGTTTTTGTTTTTGTTTTTGTTTTTGTTTTTGTTTTTCCTATGAATACCAATGTGGTGTCAGAGCAAGGTTATTTGTGTTTCTGTTACCGAATAGTGCCTAATCAGTGTTCAGGAGCTGATATGTTAATTTGGAAGTCAATATTGATGCAAGCCAGCTTTTATGTTTCTTGCATGAAATTAATTAATGGGGTTCGTAATTAATGCGATTTGTCACCTGACACAGTGCCTGCCCAGCCTCGACTGGGACCCTTGGTCTTTCCACCACCACACTACTTTTGCCATGCTGCAAGGTTGTGCCCCTTGGGGATGTTTTGATCCTCTTGGGTCACCAGCATCCTGCCCTGCCCCTCCCATTGCAGCCTCCTGTTGCTCCCAGACATGATCCGTGTAACCATCCACTGAGCTTTGAAACGTTGTGGGATAATGAGGATGTTAGGTGCAGACTTAACATTAATGCTGTTCAGGCTTGTTTGACTCATTTGGATGCAGCAGGTTAGGGGAGCATTGGTGCAGGTATTACCTTACATAGTAAAAAAAGGCCTTTTCAGTAGCAGGGCTACAGTGAAATAACTTCTACTTGCTTTCATATCCACATCTAGAACTGCCTGATTTTATCATCTGATTCAATAGATCAGGATGTGCTTTTTGTGTATCCAAAAGCAAAACAGCATTTTAAAATTCTATCCTGAAAAGTAACCTTAGTAGAAAAGATCTGCTAGATAATTATTTATTGCTTTAGTTTTACAGAATACATGGAAACCAATGGAAAATGCAGCACAGAAAGTCAACAAGCAGAACAATTCATCTTTCTAGAATGAATGTGCAGAAGTGGACAGATGGGCAGAAGTGGCAGGAAAGTGGTTATTTTACTGTGAGCAGATAAAATATATATTCACTATAACTTAAATGCCGATTATGTAGAAAAATGAGCCTTACAAATTTACTGGAGTAAAAACACTTGTACCAAGCATAATTATGTTGTCATTGTTGGATGTCAACTGTATCTCTTTTGGCTATCAAACAAGCTGTCATTTTAGTGATGAGGAAGAATATGTGAAACAGTAGTTTACACTTCATTCAATGCAGGGTGTTTTATCAGTTTTGGCTATGGTAAAGGGATAATTATTTTTTTGATCTTCAGCCTTTGTGTATTGTATATGCTTCAGTATTTTTATTTTGTAGAAATTGTCCCTAACAAGGAGGTCCAGATTTGAACAAATAAAAATGTGGAGTATTTGCTAAAAATAATAATAATAATAAAAAAATTGGTTTGTTCAGTGTAGTCATTTAGGAATGGGCCCAAGTTCCTTCAACCTGTCTTCACTGGGTCTTTTTCTATCATTTATTATGTAATACAGTACCTCCTGCTGTCACACAGAGATAAATAAAATATAGGGTCTTCTTTTATTTTTTTTTTTCTCTGCAAGACTGATGTTCTTCAAAGAGGACATGTAATGAAAACTGATGCCTGCTGAACCATGTCCATGATTGCAACATCTGCACATTTCTTGAACACCTCCAGGTATGGTGACTCAACCATCTCCTTGGGCAACTTGTTCCCATGCCTTACCACTTTCAGGGATTAAATTCTTCCTAATATCCTCTCTGAACTTTCCCTAGCACAACTTGAAGCCATTACCTCTTATCGCTAGTTACATTTGAGAAAAGATTGACCCCACTTCACTACAACCTCCTTTCAGGCAGTTGAAGAAAGTGATAAGCTCTCCCCTGAGTGTCCGCTTCACAGGACTAAACATTCCCAATTCCCTTAGCTGCTCCTTGTAAGACATGTGCTCCAGATCCCTCACAGCCTTTGTTGCCCTCCTCTAAACATGCTCCAGGACCTCATTGTCTTTCTTGTAGTGAGGGGCCCAAAACTGAACACAGTACTTGAGGTGCAGCCTCAAGTGCTGAATACAGGGGGGCGATCAATTCCCTGGTATTGTTGGCTGCACTCTCTCAAATGCAAGCTAGGATGACATTGGCCTTCTTGTTTACCTAGGCACACTGATAGCTTATGTTCAACTGGCTACCAATTAACATCCAAAGATCCATCCTTTCTTTCGTGCAGCTTTGCGAACACTCCGCCCCAAGCCTGTTGTGTTGTCTGGGGTTGTTGTGACCAAAGAGCAGAAACCAGCACTTGGTCTTTTTAAATTTCATCCCATTGGCCACAACCCAGCTATCCAGCCTGTCAAGATTGTCCTGTAGGACCTTTGTTGCCCCAGGCACATCGACACTTCCTCCCAACTTGGTGTTGTCTACACACTTACAGAGGATGCACTCAACTCCCTTACCCAGACTGTTAGTAAGGATATTGAACAGGACAGGCCCCAGTACTGACCCCTAGGGAACATATGACTGATTCTGTGATTCTTTGATTGTTCCCCAGCTGGATTTATCTCCATTTACCACCACTCTCCAGGCCCGGCTCCTCAGCCATTTTTTTTTTTTTACCCAGGGAAGATTACATCTGTCTAAGCCATGAACTGCCCGCTTCTCCAGTAGAATGCTGGGGAAGACAGTGTCAAAGGCTCTGCTAAAGTCTAGGCAGACAATGTCCACAGCCTTTCCCTCATCCACCAGGCAGGTCTTGTGGTCACTAAAGGAGATGAGGTTAGTCAAGCAGAACCTACCTTTCATGAACCTGTGCTGGCTAGGCTCGATCCCCTGGTTATCTCACACATACTGTGTGATTGCACTCAAAACAATCTACTCCATAACCTTCCCTAATACTGAGGTCAGGCTTACTGATGGCCCTGTTGTTTCTGGGGTCCACTTTCCTATAGACAGGAATCACACTGGCAAGTCTCCAGTCCTCTCGGACCTTCTCAGTTCACCAGGAATGCTCTTGAAAGTGACTTGGTGAGCACTTCTGCCATCTCCATCAGTTCTCCTGAGTGTATATAATCTAGTCCCAAAACATTGTGATAGACACTGTTTCCTCCTGAATTATGATGGTTTATTCTTTTCTCCATCCATGTCTTCCAGATCAGGAATCTGAGTACTGTGAGGGTAACTGATCTGAGTATTAAAAGACATAAGCAAAAGAAGGCATCGAGTACCTCAGCATTTTTCTGTTTCTTGGTGGTAATGTTCTCTACCACATCCAATAAACGATGGAGATTCACCTTGCTCTTCTTTTGTTCATGTATGTAGGTTGCTCCAAAAGTAACACCTCCCATTTGTTACCATGGAAACTACAAAAGATACAAGGACTGCTTCATACGCTCTTCCATGTCAAATGCCACTCTGTCAGACTGCCCCTCAGCTGCCATCTGTCATACAGCAAAAAAATAAAAGGGAGAATTGGTGGGAAGGTTCAGCCTCTACTGCCATACCACCAACATTCACCTTTGACAGTGTAGACCAACATAATAAAATACGACGCATTACTTTCAGATCAGCCTTCATAATCATGAAAACATTATTTGTTATTTTTTACAATAGCAGCCAGATAAATCTCCAGCTGGTCTCTTGCCATTCTAATTTTCTATTTTCATATCTTAGCAACATACTTGTACTGTCTCAAAGTTGCCTGTCCCTACTTCCAAAGATGATACATATAACAAGTTATTTCTAATCTTCTACTTCCAGGACTGACTTATGTCTCAAAAAAATGTTTGCTTTGTTTCATCATAAGGGTTGTCTAGTGCTGTAAGTCCATGGTGAGTCAGGGTTTATCTGTTACTCCATACACAGTATGTAGAATTTGCAAATCAGGAAAATCAAAGAATCTAAAGGGAATTTTTACATCCAGTGAAGCAAACAAAAACCAACAGTTATATCAGTGTCAGATTATTTCTTTCTATATTTTAAATGTATTTTAGTATGGTTTTTTTTTTTTGTCATGTTGCCTTCAAAATATGTCTCTACAGTAAAACCTATTTTTCATGAGAAAACAAAAACAAAAACGTATATATACAGTCTTCCATATGCAATGCTGTTGGAGTGTAGACCTGTATGCAGCATCTAAATTTCCCCATGTGAACATCATACAACATCTGTGCTCACCAGTGCATTTTACCTTTTAAATGCTAGTGTTAGTCATAGATAAATACATTGCAGGATTTTTTTTTTATTTTATTTTTTTCAGTAATAAGAAGATGAACAACTTCTTCCATTCTTTTGACCCTAGCATGCAAAACCTAAGTAGTAAACTAAACATTCATGAAAGATTAATTACTTAGGAAATTAGTATCTTCTTATATTTCAGTCAGTGAAACTCCACCAGCACCATCCGTTCAGTGGCAGACCGGACAAAGTTGATGTGGATAACACTTTATCGCAGACCATTCAACCTTCAGACAGTCCCCTATACTGAAGGCATCTGGAGCAGCCCTGTGAAATACAGTCACAATGCCTAAACATGAAAATCCAGACACCAATGAAGGAAATGGTAATTACAACTATAATTATATATCTGAAGCATATATTATTTTTCTGCATGTAGCTCAGCATTGTGAAAGTTTTGTTTTCTTCTTGTTTCTTTTGATGCAAATTTGTTTTTATCATAATTCTTCATCTTTTGTTCAAATTTGTGTTTTACTTCCCTGTTGAAGACAGCTTTGCTGTAAGTTGCTTAGCTAAACGATGGCTCTTCCATGAGTAAGTAAAGCAAAAGTGTCCAACCACAGTCCAGTTACTTGTTATACATTTATATGCAGATGGATGGAAAGACTGAGAAAATTAGAGTATTTTGTGGCTTCTGTAAGACACGTAAGTGCAATAGCACTATTGTTCATTCCTTTCAACATCTGGTGCTAAAATCAAGAGCATACTTTATAGTAAGATAATGCATTAACAATAATTCTGTACTGACACTGGAATGATTTGGATATAAGAAATGTTTATTGTAGGATGACAATGATCTGATTTTTTCTTACTAAGTGAAGAACATCTCAATAATATTGGACGTGCTCTTAATTCTCGTGGATGATACTCTTCTTTCAAAAGAAAGATCAAAAATATTTATTTTTTTTAATATAGGGCTGGCATGACATTCAGCATGGTAGAAAATGGATGAGTTCTTTCTTGCTAGGTCTTGCTAAATACTAGGGTGGATACTATGAAGATGGGCTTTCTGTTTTTTTTTTTTTTTTAATCCACATTCATAGTATAAAATAGTAGTAAAATAAGCTATGCTTCTGTAGAAAAATTCCGAAGGGACTTAAAATTTTATCAGAATACAACCCATAGTACATTTAATTGTTATAATGTTCTTTTTCCTCTTGTGTGAGTATCCTTTCCCACCCCCCCTTTTTTTTTTCCTACAAATACTTTTGAAATATTTCCCAAGTAACTCAACTTGCTAACTGAGCTTCTTTTAACAAGGAAGAAAAACAGAATTTAGTGTATTGTAGGTGTAAGATTTTTTTCTTGCTAGAATATAAGCTGTTTTTTTTTTCATATAAAATCATGCTTCATATAGACTCATGATAACAGTACAATGAATGAAGAGAATAAGTTAAGCAAATCACATTTCAGAACCTGAAAAGGTCAGATTGATATCATTTACTATCATTTCACATGTGCCAGGCAATGGATATTTAATTTTCTTATCCTAGTTCTTTAAGTTAAGACTTCATTGAGAAGGAAAACAAGGAACTCTTGCCCCCAGTCAAGCCAGCGAGGGAAATGGATGTGCATCCACAGGGATAGTAGCTTGGAAAATGTTGTCTATGCTCTCCTGAAGAAGGTTGAATTTCTGAGAGATTCTTCTTATGTACTTCCTCAGCCTTCTGTGAGAAACAATTCTAACACCCTGTAGTGTTTAAGTACAGCTCAAAAGGAAAATGGAAGAGCAGACTGTGGTTAGACAGATTCCTGCTGCCAGCTTCCGTGCATGGTTGATCTATGCTGCCTAAGTCTGTTGTTTCAGCAGAACATTTAGAATATATTTGTGATTTTTCCTTACCAGTGGAAAACCAATCAGCAATTCATAGATGTAAATCAAAATAAAATGATTTTTTCCCTGTAGATCCCACCTGTAATTTTCAAATGTTGACTGGGCTAAAAGTACTTGTAGTTAGTTTTACCTAACTTAGGATAGTTTCAGGGGCAGTATTCTCATAAGGTTTGCTTTCCACAAGTATGGCTATGAAATTATTTTCTCTTCTTAAATGAATTTACTGGAAACCTAAGAGATAAATGAATTCTGAAACATTGAAGATTGTAAAAATTTTCAACAATAGATTGCCTCTGTTTCCAGTCAACTAGTTCATTATTGTTGAATCTCAGCTTTACAGTCAAAAAAATTTTTATCCAAACTTCACTGGAAATCTGTTGGTCTTCCTTAGCTCCTTTTGGAGTTTTGGTGTTTCAAGTGTGTGACTCAACTCTTGTTCAAATATTAAGCTTCCAAGGGTCTAAAATTTTGCTGAAAAGTGTACTTTGACACACATGAAAATCTTATATGATTACATGAGGGGTGGAATAAAAAGGTGAAACAAATCCATTCAGTCTCTTTTTACTGTTTCTAAATGACAGAAATAGAACTGTCTTTTTGGCCAAAGTACACTGGTAGACATGATATTCTACAGTTCACTGATGGGAACATCCTTTACTAGGTCAGGAAATAAGATTTTAAGTCAGACATAATATTGCCTTGTACTTCAAGCAAAGTCCATTCTTCTGACCCCACTCCTCAGTTTCCCTTCTCCTATACCAAATGTGTGCCATACTGTTTCTATTTGTGTTTTGGAAATACACTGAGATAAGGAGATCTCTAGTATTAAGGTCTCAAATCTTTGATGAGTGCACCAGTTGACTCTTCTGCTGTAGATTTTCCTTGAGTTCTGGTGAATTTTACATCAGTTGCTTCTTGTGATATTTTTCCTCACAGTAGTGCTGTGAGGCAGTGCATTATTTACCTGAGATAATATTATGGAAATTATGTAAATACCAAGAATTGAATTTTATACAGACCTGCCTATTCTTTATGTCTGAAATCTCATGAGAGTTAGTTGTCCTCATGGCTACAATTTCTGTTTTTTGGTCACCCAGTTTATTAGCTGTCTCTGCTGACATCTTTCTGGCACTGGAAAAAAATCCAGTTTGAGCTGAAAATAAAATATAATGATTGCCTGCAGGACACTGTCTGCATGTGGTCCATTTAATTGGCTTAAAGGTTAATTAATAAGTATAAATTTATTTTTTTACTTAAAAAATAGGATAGACTTAAAAAGAATCTTATAACATTTTTAGATTTATACACAAATCTGATGTTTTTTTCAAGGCATGGATACTCAGAATTGCTTAGCAGCAGTCAATTTTTCACAGTAGCATTTTAAGCAGTATTATTACAATAGTGGGCCATGTTTCATGGAGTAGTTCCAAGAATCATTATCACTCCCATAGTGAGAAATTAAGGCAACGTTGTTACATAAAAAAAAACGTTAAAAGAAAGGCATGAAATCTGGCAGATGTCCTCTGGTAATGAAATGCAAATGATTTGGGAAGATAAGAATAAAACATTTCCTCTCTATGCTAATTGGCCACTTCACAACAATGATTCCTATAGTTTTATAGATTGCATTCTGTGTTTAATATTTTCATAGCCAACCTGCTAGCATTTTAAGCTATCTCCTAAACTGTCTTCTGGGATGAATGTTCTGTCTCTAACTTGTATATTATTCTGAACTGACATTCAGTACACTCTCCTCTAGTCTAGCTGGCTCATGTCCAGCTATAGTTTAAAACATAAGTAAGACTTCAAGAGATGTGACTCAGATCAGACTTCTGTTGCCCTTAGTCTGGAATAATGACAAAATTTACCTTATACTACTTGGGAAAAGAAATCATAAGTGATTAGCTTTTCTAGAGCAGAGGGAGTTATGGAATAGAGATTCAAATATCCCTAATAATATACATATAATTGGGGCTGGATGCAGTATCCAGGAAGATGTGACAGCTAAGCAATAGTTTGCTCTGATTTCTTATATATTCAAGTTATCTGACAAAGCACAATTACCCAAAATGAGCATTGTGAGTGCTAACACTGTGAAGAAAAGAGGTCTGATAAACTCAAGGTCTGGAACCTTGAGTCATTCTAGATATTGCTGTAGGATATGTGCAATTTGTTTTTAGTCAATGCTTTGATGAACTTTTGATCGGTAAGATCACATGAAGTTTAAAAAACTAGAAGAAAAGTTGTATACCTAAAAGGATCCTGCACAGTGATGATTTTGTTTCTGCATCAAAGGCTATACATTCCTACTTTAAGAAAATAATTTTTGGTGCCCTTTGTTTTTCCTATAGCATAGTAATACAGTGCCTGAAGAATGTCCCTCTAGTATTTCTGTATGTTGTGGTATATTGAAGAACATTTAAACTTAGGGATAAATTGCATTTAGATATAGAACTCCTATGACATGTAATTTGTGCATAGCTGAAGTACTTCTCCAATACTTTTCCAATTAAGAAAGGATTTGCCACTAGCAACTGAAGTGCTGAGTTATGACCTGCTTACCTTCTTACTTTCCTCTTTTAAAAGTATTACTATGCTAATAATATGAAATAGCTTTCAAATAGTAATACCATTCAGCTCATTCATATTGCTCTTATTGCTTAAATATCAAACCACTTAACAATGTTCTTTTTGTGATTTGAACAAATCCCACAAATGAAACAAAAGCATTTTTAATAAAAACTGACTAAATTGCAGATTTGCAGGGGTAGCTACAAATGAGTGCAGGGCTGGGTATCTATGTAGCTTATATAAATTCATGCATACATTCTGTTCAAGATAGATCTTAGGTGTATTAAGGAAACTTTGTCCCCTTTCTTAATGACTGTTTTTCTCTTGAAGTTCTAGATCTACTCTGAGCTTCAGCTTTTCTAGTGACACAGTTCATGTCACACAGTACAACACAGAGTTTTGTCTGTCTTCTGCTTTTTAAAATTAAATCCTGTGCAATGCTTCCTGTATCACCCCTCAAGACCTGGGAGAGAATTCTCATTCTCTATATACAGCAGAAAGAGAGTAATATGCCCCAGACTTTTTTTGTTTCTGAATGTTTCACCAAAATTTGTGTAGCTGCGTACAGCACAGGGAACATTTAAGTGCTTTTGATGTGAATCATAGCAATGTGTATACCACAGAGAACTCACAATAATTGTCTTTTTAAGATAAAAGTTTTGTTTTCTTTTAAGTGTAAGCTCAGAAACAAATTGAGTGAGTTTTATATCTGTAGGTAAGCATGGGTCTGTGGAGGCAGGAGTGTTCAGAAGTTTGGAGATAAAATTTTAATTTTTTTCCAATATCATTTTTGAAGACAGACTTGCATTTCTATGGGCGACTGTAGTACCCACTACTATTTTAGCCACATGATTCCACGTTATCACTATTTTTTTCTAGACTCATTTTGTGGAAATAACCACTCTGATTTTATTTCATGTTTATTTTTTCTTTTTCTTAATTTCTTCAAAAACTTATTATCATTTTTGTATCTGTAAATTTCTATGAAAATAGATATAAACATTCAGGCCTCACTATTCAGATATACTTCCTCCTAACAGCATGCCTGTTAATTTCTTCAAGAATCAAGTAGTTTAAATAAAAGTAATTTCACCTGAATTACTTGATTCAGACTATCACTTTTTTTTACCCATATGAGATTAAAATTAAGGTTCAACATCTACATTCTACTATATTTAATCTTGTATTACATGGTTCACAGTTAGTTTTACTATTATAACACACTTTCACTGGTAACACACATTTCAGTGTACATGATAAACCTCTATCTGTTTGCTTGTTGTACGTACTCATCTTCACAATATCTTCACTGAGGTCAATCTTGCATCTTTGAGCACTTCCCTGGGAATTTCTGTTTTGCTAGAGATCAGCAAAAGCATTAGATGCAAATAAAAAACCATGCCCCATTGTGGCATTCAGAGTATCTGTTTAGATGTGCCTGTTGTCATCTTTGCAGGCTTTCAATAGCTGCATAATGATCTTTGTTAAATGGAGATCTAGTTACTGTCAGCAACAGAAGGCATATGTCCAGAGAGAACAAAGGAACACTTATTTTCCCATACCACTGATGATATTATGATAACAGTTTTTACATTGTCTTATAAAAGAATATTGTGCAGGTGCTGTTGTATTGATAGTAATCATGATTACAGTAAAATGCTTTGTGAAGGGAACTTTAATTCTCTTCATAAAATCCTAGGTTTAGAATGCCAGTCAGATTCTGTGTAATAATACTTTGCATGTTGCTGTACACAGTAAAACAATACAGTAGATTCCTTCTTGTTTCCAGTCTTGCATATTTTAATATTTTTCTTTGATACTACATAGAACTAAGAAGTTGATCCTGGCAGTTAGCTCTAACAGTCCATAGATAAATCAATTTGTTTATAATTTTTCAGTTAATCTCTTGTAACTTCATAAAATCTATGAAAGTAACTAGAGAATGGGTGGAGAAAGAAAAAATGTAACGAAGAGTCCAGAAGACTTACACATTGGTGAAGAAGAAAAATAAGATTCTTGGCTGAAAAATGCAGCATACAGATCACAACACACCATCTGTCCTGTCTGTACAGGGGGAGAGCATACCTATATGTATAGAAAATATATATTTGAACATACACGCTGTATTGGAGCCTAATGACAGCTGTCTACTTGTAGTCAAGGCAATATTTCCTAGTCATTAATCTCTTACTGCCACATATCTATACATATTCTACTGGCATGCTGTTCCACATCTACAAACTCAAACAAGGATATCTGAAGAAAACCTGTCAACTCCTAACTTTGCAGGTATTATTTGCACTGTTTCTGAAGGTACACTGCTGTTGAAGACCACAACCAGCTTCGGTAGTGACATGATATGTAATACGCAGTAATATGATATGAATGTACATAATAATGATGTACACATGCACATGATAGAGAGGAGTGTTTTTCTTCTCCATAAGTATATGATCCTGGTCTCAGAATGTACAGGAACTGGATACTGTCTTGGACAATGATGAACAGTAGGAACAACTTCTCTTGTTGAACTTGAGACCAAAAAACGAAAACAATGGATCCACTCCAAAACAAAGATGTCTCTATGCAGAAATACTACTGTTTTTTTCTAAGTAGGCTCTCCCTTCAAAATCCCCTAAGTTTCTGTCTTCTCTTGAGGGACGGAAGAAAATTGTCATACACCATACAACAGATCTGTGTTAACTTCTGTGAAAGGCTCAGAGATTTGGTGTCTGAAACTGAAGATCTGAGAGCAACTCTTTTCTTTCCCCTGGGACTGTGTTCTTTCAGCAGTGCTATAGCTATAAAACTTCATGCCCTCCAGTCAGTCAAATCATATAAATGACTCTTCTAATATTTAATCTCAGCCAGTGCTCATCTTTCACATATCTGAGAAAATCTAAGAATTGATTGAGAATCATTTTCATTTTCCTTCAATTATTTCTTCATTTACAGGGTGCTGCTGCTTATGATGTTCCTTTTTTAGGGTCCTCCTTTCCTACATATTTACTCTCAAAGATTAAGTTCTTTATGCCATCACTTTTAGTTGTACTTATTTTAGTAAAAGGAAAAGGTAAACAACTTGTTGAAGGAAAACAACTTTTTTTCCCCTTGTTTTCATCTGATTTCTAGAAAGCTACTCTGCTTTTTCCAAAAAGCTGGATTTGTGGAATTGTGTAAAGGAGCACAATGTGGTCATTCCTAAGAATTTCTTAAAAACCCTGCATTCTCATTGACTAATCCACACTTCACATGCACTGGCTTTTGTTTTCTAATCACAGATGGCAGTGACATTGACAAAGAAGAAGATAATGCTGCTGAGGATCAAGAAAAAGACAAAGGAGCAGGTCAGTAGGTGTGGATAACTTTGAGTCCACATTCAGTCATCTATGTGAAACAAGGAGGAAAGGTCTCTCAATAACATACTACCTTATCTCATGTTTTCATTTCTGTCACAGATAAAGAAAGGAGGAGAGCAAAACCAAGAACCAGAAGGGGACGTGCCAGAGGAAGAGCCAGGCATGGTGGTGAGGAGAATGGAGGTGATGAAGATGGGCCAAGAAGAGCTGGGCAACGCAGGCAAAGAAACCGGAGAGGACGGGGACGAACAGGTGGAAATGAGGGCAGTGATTCTGAGGGGGACCCTACAAAAGCCAGGAAGAATCAGGCAAATCAGAAATCGAAGGAAGATGATGAACAAGAGGAGGATGAAAAAGGGGGTAAGAGTGGGAAAGGCAAAAATGAGAAGAAACAGGACAAAAAGACTGATAAGAAAGGGAAAAAAGAAAAGGCCAACAAGAAGAAGAAGGACAAAAAGAAATCAGGATCTGGGTAATTCTATATGTATATATTAATATAAAACAATTGTTGCCTTATGTAAAACCTGCTTTCATTTATAGCTGTGAAATGCCAAGTGTTCGCATGACTCCTGTCGAAGCTGAACAGGTTTTATTTTATTTTATTTTTTTATGGAGTGAGGAAATTCTGACTGAGTGGAGTGGAAATTGTCCATAGAGCCAAGTCCACCATAGTGAAATGTGGTCCAGAGGCTGTCACAGGGCCAGGGTGGAACTTTTGAAAATGATAATACAGACAGTTCTGACACCACCGGTATCCTGAGGATTATAGACAAACATGGTAAAGCAGAACAGGACCTTCAGCTCGGATCCCCCTTACTGTAGTTAAATGTCCCAAGTTTTTAAGCTGTTCCTATGGTGTGACAGAGGAGGGAATAAATGACAGAGAGTGACAGTGAGATCCCCTACTTTTTTCCTAAGCAACCTAACAACCAAAACAAAACCAAATAAAAAGCCTGAACCAAACACTCTTCAGAATCTCAGGATCTAGTTCTATTTCCAGTGCAGAATAAAATTCTTGAAACTTTTGAGAAGATCAAGTTCTCATGTTCTAGCCAGGACTGAGTCAGCTTTTTGTGACAGACAAATGCTGAAATTTCTTGTGTTCAGAACCATGAACAGAGATGAAATTTTCCGAAGTTTGTCTACCACTTAACACCCACAGAAATTTTCCTTATCACTTTTCCAAAGTATGTAATGCAACCTGGAGTCTTTGGAAAATTACACTGACCTAGAACACTTCTGAAAACTCTTTATTCTTTTTCTGTCATCCTGGTGTTTTCTGGCAGTATATCCCTTCTCATGATATTTCAGGAAACAGTCTCTGAGAACAGTGTATGAAAGAGATAATGGAATTCAGCATGCTTTTATCAATGGAAAGGAACAGAAATTTTCTTTCCTCCATTCAGAATTTACTACAGCTGTTTGTGTTCTGAAAGGCATCACTTGAAAGCACAGCAGGAGTCAGGAGGGAAAGAAAATACAATGATATATGCTGCTGCATTAATTTGTTCACAGTCCCATTTCAATACATTTCTAGTTCACTTCCCTTTCCTAGAAGAATGACTAAAATCTTCCTTTGTGCTGGCTTTTCTCTGTGGTACCAGTTGTTCCCTATTGTGCAATTTCCTGTACTCATAAGCAGCAAGCTGGAATTTGCCAATCCATGTTCCTTTGCTTATTGCTGTTGTCATCTCTTGCAAGCATTTACTGGGTGTTAATTAAAAAAAAAAGCCATTTAAGGTATAAACTTGAATGAGGGTGTAATGTTTTGAAAATATTAAAAAAATCTGAACATAAAATATACATGTTTAGGCTGAGTAATCTTAGTTTCTACCTAAATCAGCACATTGCTCTTGAAGTAGAAAGTGCAACATTTGAAGAAAATCTGATGATGCTCTGGAAGATACTTCAAGAACTTTATATTCTTAGATACATAGGGGACAAGCTGACAAGATTATGCAGTAATAAATACAAGAATATTTAAAAATACTTTCAACAGAAGAAAAAAAACAACAACAAAATAAATTATGATGGTTAACTATCATTCACATGAAAGATTTGCAGACCTTCTGAACAGAATAGAATCATGTGAGCATAGAAATGTAGCCTGTTTCACAAGTCTGTGAGGCCCCACCATAGCAAAAGCTAAGTATTGTTTAAAAGTATGTAATAGAATCATAGAGTTTTTGAGTTGGAAGAGACCCTTAAAGGTCATCTAGCCCAACTACCTTGCAATGAACACAATCCAAAACTAGATCATGGTGCTCAGAGCCCTGTCCAACTTGACCTTGAATGTCTCCAAGATGGGGTAACTGCCACCTCTCTGGGCAACCAATGTCTCATCACTCTTATTAATGTCCTTTTTAATAGCTAAAATTAGAGACAAAACAAAACAACTACATAACAAAGTAAAATTAATATAGAGAATACAGAAGATCTGATATAATCCCACAGAGGAATATACAGAGAAGAATACAGGTATGTCGTCCTCAAGTGCAGAAGATAAGATCAGGAAAGCCAAGGCACAGACAGAGCTGAACTAGGTGAGGGATGTGAAAAATAACAAGAAGGATTCTGCAGGTACAGCCAGGAAGAGAGACCAAAAAGCATTCCCCCTCTTATTAACAAGGATGTAGAACTGGCTTCCTCAGTCATGGAAAAAGCTGAGGTGCTCAGTAAGTGCTTTGACTTGGTCTTCACTTGTGTCCAAGCTCCCCATGCCTGCCAGGACCCTTATCCTCTAGGTGAGAGGAACAGATTCTGTCCCACTGTAACAGTGGAACAAGCCTAAGACCTTCTCCTAAAACAATGTATTTAAGTCCATGGGGCCAGATAATATGCATCCCAGGGTTCTGAGAGAGATGGCTGTTGTAGTTGCTGAGCCACTCCATCATATTTGAAAAATCATGGATATCTAGTGAAATCCCTTGTGACTGGAAAAAGGGAAACTTTATTCCCATTTTTAAGAAAGGGAGGAAAGATGACCCAGGGAACGACAGGCCATTGAGCCTCACCTCTTTGCCTGGGAAGATCATGGAGCAGATCTTCCTGATTACCATATTAATGCACATACGATACAAAGAGGTGATCTGAGACAGCCAGCATAGCTGGTGGCCTTCTATGATGGAGTGATGGCACTGGTCAGGGGAAGGGGGATGGATGATGGAATTGAGTGCACCCTCGGCAAGTTTGTGGACAATATCAAGATGAGTGGTGCAATTGATACACTGAGGGGAAGTGAAGCCATCCAGAGGGATCTGGACAGGGTGGAAAAGTGGGCCTGTGTGAACCTGGTCACAAGACCAAGTGTGAGGGGTTGCATTTGGGCTGGGGCAATGCCAGGTATTTATACAAACTGCGGGAAGAACTCCTGGAGAGCAGACCTGTGGAGAAGGACTTGGAGGTCCTGGCGGATGAGAAGCTGGATGTGAGTCAGCAGTGTGCACTTGCAGAACAGAGTGCCAACTATATCTTGGGCTGCATTACAAAAGGGATGTCCATCAGGGAGGAAGAGGTGATTGTCCCCCTCTACTCAGCTCTTGAGAGCCCCCATCTGGAGTACTACATCCAAGCCTGGGGCCTCCAGCGCAAGAATGATGTAATGCTCTTGGAATGGGTCCAGAGGAGAGACACTAAAATGGTCAGACAATGAACAGTTGCTTTTTGGCTAGGTACTGAATTCAGTAGATTCTGCTTTTGTTACCCTTTTACTACATTCTGCTTTTCACCTTAACCAGGAACAACTCTTTGTAACTAATTTTGTCTGTTCAAAGAAATCCTAGCTGAACTTTGTGCTCATACATATTTTGAATCTTTTTTTTTTTTCAACCTGATTGAAATTTTGATCATCCCATCATGAGTTTCATAGGGTAATTCTATGGCAAAGAGCCCATTTCTGGATCACTGTTATAACTTCCACTCTTAGATGTGATTGGTATCTCTTAGTGGGGTGTGAGGAGGACCTCTATCATCCCCAAAATATTTTGACAAATTGCTCCACATAGTCTCTTTGAGGACCTGTGATATTTCTCAATTTCTGTGATTTTCCTAGGTTCAAAAGCGAGATTTTTGTTCTTTACTGACTTGTCTAATTGTGCTGATTGGTCTCAAATAGTTAGTATACCTGGTAGTAACCATTGCTTTCAGCTATACGTAGAAAGGTAATATTATATTCTCCCTAATCTGTCCATTTCTGTTTTTATTGCGAGCAAATAAACTTAGTTGAATTATTGGAGGATATGGAGCTTATGCAGAAGTCCAGAGGTACATGAAAGAATAAGGCAGTACTGGAACTGCATCTTTTGGTACTAGGAAGTGGCAGGGTGTGTTACAGGGATTATCACTAAACAGTATAATTTTCTCACACACAGAAAGAAAAACATAGTTAAATTTATTCAGTTATCACTCTAGTGTCCTATTGCTCTTTCTTCTGAAAATATCCAAGCTCCAAGAAAACATTTTTTGTCTTAATTTTCACTTCTACAAAACATCTTTTACAAAAAGCATAATAAATATAATTTAAATCCATATAAAGGAGATAAGACTAAAACCAGATCATAGAAGAATATTATGGACAGGTTCATCAAGTATGTCATTTAAGGCAGTGTCACTGATTTCAAAAGCTCTACAGGCTTAAGAGAAGATGCATTGCGGGTACTGAATTATAGTCAAGGAAAACAAGGATTGTTTAGGAATTAATGAGCAATCCTTTATGCTTTGTGTTACCTTGAAGGTCACAGTGATCTCTTCTAGCCTTTAGATGTGTGAGTCACAGTGTTTTGTGAAAGGCTGGGACTCTTGCTTGCAGAAGATAGAATTCTGCTTTCCTGGGTTGAATCTCATAGTGTCCAACCTCTGAATGTGTTGCAATAGAGTTTGATTATGGATTTCTTAAAGATGTTTTAAAAATTTAAATTTTGATTATTTTTCTGGTGCTAAAGGAAAGTTAAAAATCCAAATACAAATAAAACAGCAGTGGGCAATGGGCAAAAGAACTGATAATAATGTTGCTTGTGTTCTGCGTAGTTTCCTCTCCTTATTAAGATCATTGTTTTAACACCTGCCCCTCATTTTTCCCACTACTCTCACTGCAGTCTTGTACATCTGTATATTTCAATTTTGCATAACTCCGATATCTTCTCTTCTTCTGTCAAAGGAAGTCCTCAACACCAACCTTGTAGCTATCTGCTTTGTATAATGCTGAGCAGCTGATTGGAAAAATAAGGGTTTAAAGCTTTTCTTAAAGGAGTTTATTTTTCTATTTTTTCTCAAATGCGTTACTTATTTATTTATTTATTTATAATGTGTTAAAATTATATAATTGTATGTACATATACTTTTATTGACTTCATCCATTTGACCTATTCACTTTCTCATCACAGTATCAGAACAACTTTAGACATGTGTTTCTCAAAACACTTCAGAACCATCTTGATTTGTCTAGATTTATATTCTCTCACCTCTGTTTTACTCTTGTATGCCTGGAGTTTTTAAATTACCCTCCTGCAGTTTTATAATGTTTTCTTTTTCATAAAACCCAAAAGTAGATGAATAATGAGAAATTCACGTTTTCACATTACCTAATATTTTTGGTTTTGTTTTGAAACATTACAAATAGTTTTGCTGCCAAATACTTCTGATGACACTCAGATACTTTCAAGTCATACAAATATTTGACTACATATGTGTTATCAGTGTGAGCAGAAGGTTTCCAGAAGACTTAAAACCACTATTATTTGGCTTACATAGTGAGTCAGCTGTGACACTGGATTTTGAATGTTAAAGTCTTGTAAGACTGAGTTTGGGACTTTAATAAAGTTTGAAATGCTGTTAATGAAACAAAATAGAAAACTTTTTAAGTATTATATTTCAAAACATTCATAACAATAAAAAAGGGCCAACAAAACAACAGAAAATAGAAATCATCAAACTTTTTACTGAGAGCTTGGTTTGTGGTAGTCACTTTTTTAGGGCAGGAAGTCAAAATCTGGTCATTTCTAATTTAACATTATCCTGTTTAATCATAAAAGAGGATGACACACTTGTTGCTAGAGAGCTGGTGTATGCCACTGCATATGGTTAAATTGCTCACAGAAAAGGAGATCCGTGTGAATCTTTCCCATTTCTTTCCCATCTCTGAGAGGTTTCTGCTTTGGTTAGTGGATGGGCTGTCAACTGGTGTTTAAGCCTGTCTCCTCACTTCTGAGACACACAGAAATATGGTGAGGAAGGTTTTGGTTTTTTTTTTATGGTTGCAGTTATAGTCCTCATTTGCAAGGCTGGGGGGGCTGGTTACTCCTGCAGGACATGTTCCCTGAATGACTACTGCTCTTCATCTGTAGTGTGACTGCTTGTGTTGTAGTGCTGGTAAAACACAGTGCAGGCTTTGCCTTGGTAGTAAAATGAACAGTGAGTCTATTTGTCCCTTCAGTGCAACAGGGAAGTCATTGTTCTAGATCTCAGAATTTCTATTAATTTATACCATGCTCCCTGTAAACTTATGTCCCTCCTGATTTTTGGTTATGTTTTTTGTTCCCACTTTCGTTTGAAGCTCTGATTCTGACTCTGAGGAGGAGCCAATTACGGAGGAGGAATTGGCCAAGCTGAAGGAAGAGGTAGAAGAAAAGAAGAAGCTTATCGCCACATTACGAAACAAACCATGGAAGATGAAAAAGAAGTTGTCAGTTCTAAAGTATGGTTTGCATTTAATAATATCTATCTGCCATCCAGCTTTGTACTGTGCTACATTTTTCTGAAGTTTCACTTTATTTCTGGTTCTACAGACAAATTAACCTCAAAATCTATAATATATTTTGTTTTCTACAGTTGCTACGTTTATGCTGGCAATTGCTTTGATTGATAAGTTTGAGCCCTTATAAAGGAAAAATGATGCAATTTCAGAAATAACCCAAGATTAATTTAATGAGGAGAAGGGAATTTACTTTTTATTCTGACTTTCTTTAGAGAAGAATAGATTTTTTTAGAGTTAACAGAAAAGCAAACTTGAATGAAAACTGAGCTTGATTTCTTACGCATTTTCAAGCTCACCACTTATAAAACTGTATTTCTTCCCCAGCAAGTCTATCCTTATGTTTTCATTAAAGCAAAAAATTCAGCTAAATTTCCACCAATCACAAGAAACTACGCTAACAAAGGGAACTTTATTCTCTTGCCAAAGCTGCTGTACTCCTCTCTGTTTTCAGTAACTCATTCATTGCAGTACTGTCCAAACACCAGCAAAATGTATGGTTGCATTTAGTTAGGCAAAAGTAATGAAGAAAACATGGTCTCTCCTCCAGCCAGTTTTTGATATGGTGAGAAAACATGAATATAATAAGATGAGAGAGCATATGAAATATAGTGTGGAAAGTCTATGATTTTTTCTTTCTTGAAAGTAAAATTATTCTGGGGAGGAGACGGTTACATAGGAGCATACTGAAGGCATATTGAGAAAAAGGGATATATGGAACAGAGCAAAAGAGAACCGAGTGCTCCTTCTACAGGAGTTGCAAAACGGTGTTTTTATTTTAATGTGTTTTGCTATAGCCCTCTTTGAAGTAGGCTTAGAAACTATTAGTTTATTTTATTTGCCCCAGAAAAGAATGTTTTCCAAGAGAAAATGTCAGTTTTTCAGATAATCTTATTTGAGTCTACTATTAACTTCTAAATTATTAGCATATACATTATATTAGCACATTTTAGTGTATCTATGCATTTGTTTAAGGTTTTAGATTCTTAATAAACATTTGTCTCTTAATCAATAGCCTGATATATTGACATTATTCAAATGGAAATGGACAAAAACTGTCTATCTAAGTACCATAAAATTGTAAGTCACATAAGTGAGATTTGTATACTATCGTATAAACTTCTGGAAAATAATTTTTTAGCTAGCTAGCATTTGGGTGTGTCACACCCGAAGGCTGCACTACCATTCAAGAAGACCTGGACAGGCTGAAGAGTTGGTCAGGGAGAGGAACCTGATGATGTTTAACAAGAGCAAGTGTAGATAGATTCTTGCACCTGGGCAGGAATATCTGCATGTATCAGGGTGGGATCACCCTCTGAAGAGGAACTCTGTGGAAAAGAACCTTGGGGTCCTGGTGGACATGTTGACCAAGAGCTGTGTGTCCTTGTGACCAAGAAGGCCAGTGGTATCCTAGGGTGCATTACAAATGTGTTACCAGAAGGTGATCCTCTTTCTCTACTCTGCCCTGGTGAGGCCACGTTTAGACTACTATGTCAAAATCTGGGCTCCCCAGTTAGAAAAAGACAGGGACCTCCTAGAAGGAGTCCAGCAGAGGACCACATAGGTGATAAAGGTCCTGGAACATCTCCCTTATGAGGAAAGGCTGAGTAACCTGGGTCTGTTCAGCCTGGAGAGAAGAAGACTGAGAAGGGTTCTGTTAAGTGTTTATAAATATCTAAATGAAGATGGGAGGCAAGTGGATGAGGTCTGGCTCTTCTTGATGATGTGTAGTGAAAGGACGAGGAATAATGGCCTAAAACTCAAACATAGGAAGTTCTGTAGTAACGTGGAAGAACTACTTTATGGTGAGGGTGATAGAGTGCTGGAAAAGGTTGCACAGAGAGGTTGTGGCATCTCCTATGGAGATATTCAAGATCTGGCTGGACGTCTACCAGAATGACCTATCATTGGGCACCTGTTTAAGCAGGAGGGTTGGACTTGATGATTTCTTTAAGTCTCTTCCAACCCCTGCAATTCTGTAACTCTGTGAGGGATTTTCTTCCTATATCCTAAGGTGTAGAATGGAACAGAACATTTCTACATAGCTCCAGTGATAGTTTAGTGAAAAAAAAATATTTTTTTTCCTTTTTTTTTTTCTAAAATTGAGTGAATGGGAATTAAATTATAGAATGTAGAAGTAAAACTAGTTGCTTTGTAGAAAGTGCCTTCAGTCAAAACCAGACTGTTACACTCACTGTTGAAATAACATTCTAATTAGGCCAGCTCTGGTGACTAGTTTGTATCTCTGTCTAGAAAGATAAATTTCAATATCCCGTCTGTTCTCTGAAGAAGTGTGACTGATGATAGTCCTCTACAGCGGACCATCTCTCTGTGGTTTGGAGTTGAGTTGTAACAACACATTCAGACTCCAGCTTGATCTTCAGATGTCATGCTTAGGTCTCAGCAGGTCTGATGACGGGAAAGAAGGAGAGAGAAGATATGGAAACGAATGAAGGGATGCTATACAGCAAATAGCATCTCTCCCCTAACCAGTAGGCATGGCTGTAAGCAGACAATGTAGTAGTCTGTGCTGCAGACATCCTGCATGCAGTTTTTTTCTTATTTAATAGGCAAATCTCATCTTTCAAAAGTCTTTCTCATTTTCCTCTGTTTAGGCTATGAGCACTGCTGTTGAACGTTTTCTATAGGAGATTCATTGAGTCATGCATCTTTCCTCTTGACACTGGCTACTTGAGACAAAAGAAAAGTAACTAAAGACCCATTGGATTGTAAAAATCATAAGTTGTTATTTATGATGCTGCGATTTAGACAGAGGGTGGTAAGCTATTAAAAAGATTTTTGAATTAGAAAAAGGTACAGAAAATAAAAACAATGGGCCATAGCTTCCAGTGCTTCAAGTTGGAAAAACTCCAAGGAATGCTATCCCAATTTACAGCTGAGGTTTGATTTAGGTTACTTTATTGCCTGTCTGCACATTTTCCTTGTTGGGTTTTGAATGAGTATGAAGGAAAGGGAACATTCAAAACCCGAGCTACTATGTTAGGGTCCGGACTACTCATTCCCCTCATTAGTTCACACTCACTTTGTATAGGCAAATGTTTGTGCTGTAAAATAGTAAACGCTATCAATAATTAAACAGTTTATGTTTAGAAGAGAAGTTTATTAAGGTGCCTATAATATCGATAGAATCGTACACAAGAATCTGTAAGTGTGCCAACAGTGATATCAGTTTAGAACTGTACAAAAAAACAATTAACAAAACATCAAAGCAAGACAAATTACAGCAGGCTTTTGAAGGATTCCAGTCTTTCAAAGAAATTCCAGTTCAGTACAAGCTATTCAGAGAACTCTGAAAACTCAGTTTTTTAAAATAATACAAGGAGGAAAGCATTCTCATTTTTATATATTGGGGACACATTATAGTATGATGATATATTTTTTCTTTTAAAAAAAAAGCATAATTTATTTTATCACAGAATCCACCAAGACAGATCAAGTAGAAATATTATATTTTATAAGCATAGAAAACCCCAAAATATATATGTGTATATACATAAACCTCCTTATGTATGAGTATCTATAAATACATACTTACAAATAAAGTTGCGCAATATGTATCTTTGGATGTGCTATTCGCAGTCCAGTTAATCTATATTTCATATCCCTTACTATGGACATATTGGCAGTCTTGGAAGCCAGTGTGGCTGCCCTGAAGGCCAGATGGGTATTGAATAACACTATAATTCGCTCATTATTGCTGATGAACTGCTTTCAAGTGCGATGGACATGGCAACAGCTGTTTTGCATTCAGTTTCAAGCCAGTCTTTTCGGACTTAGAAAAGTCCTGAGTGATCAATATTTATACCACATTTGTTTTTAATGAGTTTTCAGACCTCCCTGAACTGTTGCTGAAAAATGGGAGCAATCCGCTTGAATCCTGTTCGTTAGCAGCAACCTCTGAGTGCTGTAATTTATCCTCTCTGTGCCACACTTAAGTGCTCAAAGTACCGTACACCTAGCACTTTGGGAGCTGTAACTCCACACCTCTTATTAATAATTAGCTCAGGCTTCTCTGGGACAATAATGCTGGACTCCATGCAACATTTATAAGTTCCTTGTGTCTGTAATTCAATTAATAAGGTTACTCCGAAGCTTCTTTAAATTCACAGTTAGCTAACAGGGCACACTTTGGCCTATCTCGTGATATAGATAATTTACCTATAACACATGATACCACCGATTACAAAGCTCAGTTTTGTTGCCCTGTGTTGCTTTTGACACGTCCTCATGTTAGTAAAGTTTCACTACTTCCAAGTGGGTGTACACATATATATGTGTGTATTATTTGGTGATTTTTGAGTTTTCTAAAAGAATTCTATGGGATTAAGACTAACTTATACTGCTTGATTATTCCATGTTTCCTCACATTTTATTTTTAGAATAAAAGAAATAGAGAAAAGGATGGAGTGTGGCAAAAGTCTGCTAGAATGGAGGCCTTTTAAGTGAGGTGGATTAAATATCAAGGTAGAAAGCTGAATTAATATTGGTTTATACTTAACAAAACAGAGTATGTGTCGCAAACAGGGAAAGTACAGTGAAGGCGATTTTCTTGATTGAATGTTGCCATGTTGTTTCTGAACTTTCAAAGCTAGGAAGCATTTTACAGATGAATTTCATTTATTTCAATGGCATGTGGATAGACTCACAGAATTATAGAGGTTGGAAAGGTTATCCTGAGAACATCGAGTGCAGCCCCTTACAGGTTCCCTACAGTAGGTGGCACAGGTGGACATTCAGATTGGTCTTGAATATCAGCACAAAATGGGACTCCACAACCTCTCGTGGCAACTTGTTCCACTGCTCTGCCAGTAAATACATTTTTTCTTCTGTTTGTATGGAACTTTCTGTGTTTCAGTTTGTTCCCATTGCCTCTTGTTCCATCTTTGGACGCAAATAAAATAGTCCGGACCCATCCACTTGCATCCTCCACTTCAGATATTTACAGTGATGAGACCCCCTCTCAATCTTCTCCAGGTGGAAGAGTCCTAGGTGTTCCCCTGAGGAATGCCACTAGTTACAAGCCCTCAACCAGTCTCTGCACTGCTGTTGATAACCTTGTGAGCTCTGCTGGTCAGCCAGTTCTTAACCCATCTCACCATCTACTCATCTATCCCATGCTTCCTAATCTTCATTATAGAAGGATGCTGTGGGAGACATTGTTAAATGCCTTGTGTTTAAAATGTAAACATCAAAAAACATATCATCCACTGCTCTCCCTCCATTAACCAAGCTGGTGATGACATTATAGAAGCTACTATGTTCATCAAGCATACTTCTCCCTTGGTAAATCCATATTGATTACTCCTGATAACCAGCTTCTCTTCCAATTGCTTAGAAACGTGCAGGCCAAGCAATATATGAAAGCAGGAATGGAGTTGCCTTATAGTTTGTTTATGAAGCATGAAAGAAGTTTTACACCTAGTGAGTTTAATTGTTATCAGGTATTGTCTGGTTTTGCTTTGCTGAATGATGAACTTAGCCTCTCGAATGCCTGTGAAAAATATGATAAAATTGTATTATAAATTAGTCCCATTTAGGGGGGTGGGGGAGGGTTATAAAAGTTCAGTAACCATCAAGTACTGGCACAGGGTAGTATAAGAGAAGGAAAGAAGGAAATCTCAGCCACCAGCAAAGTGAAAACACAGGATATGTTCAGGAACATCAGCAACATCAGCAACATCAGCCCTGGAGAATTGGGATCACCACTTCAAAAATCAGTTTTGGTTTGCTGTAGAAAGTCAGAAATGGAGTAAAAGTGAAATACTGAAACTCTTGAAAAATTGCTCAATAGAGAGTCGAGGGAGCAGAGAGATTTTTGGTTGTTGTTGTTTTTTAAGAAAAAGTTGACATTAGACATATCAAACAAGCAAAGACAAAGCTTAGATTGAGTTTAAAGTAAAACTTTTTATGGTTTCCAATGTGGAATATTCATTCTTGTTCTGTAGAAGTTGTTTGTGGACTACTTTGTTCAGCTACAGATGTTTTCCCCTTTAAATTTCTAATAAACTGCTTCATTAAAAACAAAAACAAAACAAAACAAATAAAAATCAAAAAAACTCACGCCAAAAAGATGCTCCCCAAATCATGTATTTTGAAATCTTGGTGTTCTGCATCATAACTGTATGTAGTTTTTGACTAGAAGCACAAGCTTTCTACAGTTCTTTAGGTTTCAGTTTCAGTAATTATTCATGGAGTAGCCCACTACTCGACTTATCTGATGACAGAAGGGGTGGTAAAACATTCTTCTCTTAGGTGAGAAATATGATGTGGTGACATAGGGGATCAGTGTCTGTCCAAATTGATCCTTAAGTGCAGCATATTTGAGGACGCTGCCACCTGCTGTTAAGATTGCCTTGTATCTCTGCAGACAGTGAGGTAAGATTTTAAATCCTTAGCACGTGGATTTAAATAGGACTCTTGTCCACCTTTCCTGAAGATGAGGAACCTGTTTTCTCTCCCTTGTTTGGGATAGGCTGTAGTAGTAAGAGCATAACTCTTTTGAGAGTCAAAAGGAAAGAATGAGATGTGAGCCAGAGTACCTCAGTAGAATTTGTATGATTTGCAAAATACACAGGACTCAATCTGATGTCAAAGGCAGCTAAAGTAAAACAAAATTTAAGATTCAGAATTTAAATGTGACAGAGAAGCACAGAGTAAGAGATCTCTAGAGACTTAAAAGGATCCTGAGGAACACTTTGAAGTGGTGAAGAGATGGTATATATGTCTGTGTATCTGAGGGGGTGGTTGGCTATTTTATCTTCTTTGAGTCTCTCTGTGCATTTTGCCACAGAGAAAAAAAAGTGAGGAAGGGAAAGAATTACTGTCTTCGGATTCATGTCTAAGTGTATAGCATCTTTTCCTTTTACTAACCTCAGTCTTTGAAGGAAAAAAAAAAAGAGGAAAATTGGTAGGAAAGTCTAATGTAATCCTGAGGATATCAGGACAACTGGTACTAGTCCTGATACTTCACCAGCTGGATTTAGGTGTGAACGTTTGGAAGGAGAGTGCTCAGATGGGATTCAAAGAATGAAAGCTGAATTCAGTAGTTTGCATAATCTTGGGAAACATAGATTCAAAAGATTAGAACTGGCAGTGAAAAAGAGTAGTGTGATTAATGTGTTGTTTTTATAGTTATTCAGAAGAAAATTGCATTTGCAGTTACTAAAATTCTACAGTATATTCAAAGACGTAGAGCACAACTTAAGAGGATTTACAATGTGATTGATAACCTTTTTCATATGTAACTTTCATTTTCCTTTATCACAGCTACTCTGCTATTCTGCTGTCAGGTTTAGCAGTTTGACACAATCTTTTTGTTTGCTTATATGAGTAAAATCTGTTAGCAGCAGGTGTGTGTGCTAATTCCACTGAATATATTTAGAACCTCTAGAGGAATGTATACATTTTTCCAGTAGTCTACTTTTCCTCAAGTGCTTACTGCAATACAATTAGACTTGTGGCCCTCCAGAACCTGAGGAGTGCTTATTAACAGGAAGGGGACTGACTTTTTATATGGTCTGCTAGTGATAGGACAAAGGAGAATGGCTGTTAACTGCAAAGAGGGGATATTTAGCTTAGATTTTAGGGCCAAGTTTTTTACTTAAAGTATGGTGAGGCACTGGTACAGGCTGCCCAGAGGAGCTGTGGCTGCCCCATCCCTGGAGATGTTTAAGGCAGGTTGGATGGAGCCCTGGGCAGCTTGAGCTGGTGGGTGGTAGTCCTGCCTATGGCAGGGGGTGGGAACTGGATGGTCTTTAAGACCCTTCCAACCTTTGCTGTTCTATGATTCTATGAATGATATTATATATAATGCTTTTTAATAATCCAGGTAAAAGTCATATAATAGTTGACCAGTCAGCATGCAATTAACATCTAAGAATTTTACTCAGTTTTTCAGTGGATTATATCTGAATGTGTGGCTCTTAGGGCCCATTTTCTACATAGAGGGATGCATGAAAGTCACATTTGTAAATAAAGTTTGGATGTAAGAGAGAAACATTAGTACATTCTCGGTGTTAGTTGTTTATTATTTCAATCCATGATCATCATATTCTTTAAAACAATAATAAAAAACAAACAAACAAACAAACAAACAAAAACCAACCTTCAGATTTGTATCATCAGTGTATTATTAACTTCCATATCTTCATAATAAGAATTTCAGTCTTTCTGGTACCACAGATGCTAAATTCTAAGGAATTATTCTGTTCAGTTAGTGAATATATATGCAAAAATACTCAAGAGTTGAATTAAACATGGTCTTGGGAAGTGTAGACACAGGGGAACCAAAGCACTGGCATATACAAATCTCCAAGGTAAAAAATGAAAATAATTTTCTCTTAGTCAGCTGGAACAAAATCTGAGATTTTTTTTCATAAACATTACTAATGGAACAAGGTTATACAGAAATCTACTCAATATGGAGTTAGAAAAATTACATTAAAAATATGTAATTATGTAATTGTAATCACCCATACCTCTCTTTTGCCCTTATTTTCCAGAGAAGCACAGCTTTTTGTTGAAAAATTTGAAGGTGCTCTAGGAAAAGGAAAGGGAAAAAAGTTCTATGCATACAAAGTGATGATGACCAAGGTAAATATATTACTTTACAAACTTCCTGTAATGCAAAAGGGA
Organism: Cyrtonyx montezumae; assembly: GCF_038088225.1. Lineage (NCBI taxonomy): Eukaryota > Metazoa > Chordata > Aves > Galliformes > Odontophoridae > Cyrtonyx > Cyrtonyx montezumae. The sequence goes on from NW_027072041.1 coordinate 4,143,969, forward strand.
AGCCTTTTGAAGATTGCTGCCATATGTGCTCATCTTCCAAAACGAATTTTCTTTTCTTCATCTGGTTATTAATACTTTTGTTTCCTCTGCTCTCTGTCACGCTCCAATATAAAGGAGGCAGACAAGGTTCTTAGATTACGTGTATACCTGGCGTGAGATTAAGAAACAATGGTTCAAATGTTGGTCTAACCAGTTTATTACCACTATAAACCAGGGAGATGGGGAAGGCGGACACTGTTAGGGTGATGGGGAAGGGAAGGCAAGCAATAGGAAAGATAGGAAAGAAGCAAGGGTTTGTACAACGTGGGGAAAAGAGTTGCAAGTGGCTCTGACGGTCCGAGGCAGAAGAGCAGGGATGGCAGAAGTGGGGAGAACAGCAGCAGCAACGGGCAGCCCTGAGCAGCAAGCAGCTGTCCTGGAGAAGCGGCACCGGGTCAGCACAGGAGAAGCAGCGTGGGGAAAGCACTGTAGAAGCAGTGAACAGTGATGAGCTCATGAGGGTTCAGATGGTAGAACACCTCAAAGGAGCGGCGAGGTCCAGGAGAAAGCAGCATGTCTCAGGCAGCAGGCCCAAGAGGGAGTTCAGCAGCAGGGATCAGCTCATGAGGTTTCTGATGGAAGAACACCAACCCCATCCTCATGGTGGTCGGTCTCTCTTTTATCCTCCTTTTCTCTTGCCTATGTGACAAATCCTGTGCTAGCATCCCAGGCAAGCATCTCCTGAGATGGCTATCTCCCCACGGAGATGAGTACTATACAAAAGAGTATTATGTGGCCACTGAGCTGCAGCTTATCTCTCTTTGTTGCCCCAGGACATGTCCATCTGCTTGTCCCTTAGACAAAGGATTTCACAACCCTTGCCCAGGACTAGCTAGGACATGTTGGGACATGATCATCAGCAAACTTTGAGGCAGTGGTATAAAATAAGTCTCTTACACTCTCACATGATACAATTTCTAATTAATCTCACAGGTGGATTGAGACATCACCAGTTTATTACTCATTTGACTAAGACAACTATCAATAGAAAAATCAGCTGTTGTACAAGAATTACAAAGACTCATATCTGGATACATCCTTTGGAAACAATTATCTTGGTGTAGATTATTTCTCTACATACTGGATCTTAAGCCTAGTCTTTCTCTTGATCCTGAGAATGATTAGAAAGTATCTTTTTGCCCACTGTAAAAATACCAGAGGCACCTCCATTGCGCCAAAATTTTATTACTCTAACTCAGATATATTCTAGGAAGCTATGTGGCTCTGTAGGAGTGCAATTGAGAGGCTGAGTAGTTGTTGCTGAGGACTCCATGTCCACATCATATGTGTTCTGGTCAGTTTTACTTTGATCCAGCTCCTGTGTGCTTCTACACAGTAACAGTTGATATGGATTTGTACACTTCTAAAGTATATTTTTATATCAGTTTTATGCTTTGATAGAGCTTCAAAGTAAATGTGGTAAACTGACTGGTTTGGGAGATTCATTTCAAAAGTATACTCCTACTCAAAATTCTGTTGCAGAATGGTAGTATGGATGTTTTGCAGGACTAATTATATTGTCCAGGTTTACCCTTCAGTAGATTGGTTTTTCTGCAGGCAGTTGTGTAGACTCATCTTATTAACGTTAATATTCACAAAAAGGGATTTGGCTGTAAAACAGCTGTGCACAGGAAGCTCACTTACAGAAGTTCTACTTATCAAATAGATAAAGTAGTGAGTAGAGTAATTGCAATTAAATGACACAGCTTGAGCTCCAAATCTGAACTGTGAATAGCAAAAGGAAGAACAAATTTAATTCCCGGAAACAATTCTGAAAAAATGAATGTCATGAAAGGAAGGGATTATTTAATCATTCTTCATGTGGAAGAAATAGAAACGTCACACAAAGGCAGTGGGAGACATATTCAGAACAAAAAAGAAGAGATGACTCTTCATAATCTAGTGCTTCTTTTGCAGTGCACTCTGCCACAGAATGATATGTATGATTAAGGGTTACACTAGCTAGCTTAAGGGGGAATAGAACATCTGGGGTCAGAAATTATTTTTTATCTTTTTGACTGTATGAACTTTTTCAGAAATGGATGAAATTCCAAAGAGATTTTGAGAATTTTAAAACAGCCTGCATACCCTGGGAAATGAAAATAAAAGAGATTGAAAGTAAGTACTTGTGAATGACAATAAAGTATACTATCTACTATCATCTCTCTGATGCATGCTAAAATTGTATATTACTTTTTAGTACTTTAGACATATGTCCCTGTTTAAACATACAGGCATTAAAGCAATGAGTATTTCTTCTCTCATTAATAGTTATTAAATTTTATATTATAGCCTGTTCAAAATGTCCTTGAGAGAATGTTAGGCACCTTATACATAGTGAGACCCAGGAATGAAGTTAAACTTGGAAAAGAGATACTGGGGTTTAGCTGTTGTCTACCTTCACTTTATTTTGTCTGCATATCGGAATTATTTATATGATATCTTTTTCATCATTTTTAGACTCACTTAAGAGGTGTTACAGATTTATCTATTTGATTTTCTATCATATAACAGAGTGAAAATTAATAGTCTTGGACATCACCATGTATTTAGGCATAAATATAAACAAATCAGTGTAGTTAATGCTACTGTTATGTTCGAGAATTCCACTGATGCATTCCTCTATGTGGAGGAAATCTGACTTCACGAGTACCTGAGTGAGGCTCTGCTACAGATGTGTTGCTGAGGATTTGAAATAGTGCCTGCATTTATAGAAATTGCCTTTTGAAGGAACTTCAACTTAATTGCATCTAAAAATAATTGCCAGAACAGCAAAAGAATCGAGAATTCACATTGTGAATTTTGTGGAATTCTGAACGCCAAAAAGACTTCTGTAATGTCCTTAAACATATGACATACAGACTGCTGAATATCTACTCAATTTAGATGTTAGTTAAAATCAAGTTCAGCAGTAAGATACATGTAATAATTTACCGATTGGGACACTTAGTAGACATTTTGAGTTTTTGTGAGAGCAGTGTTTCTGTGAATTTCCATTAAGAATCCTTGGAATAGGCTCTTCTGCTAGTAATGCTTGCTGCGTTTCTCTTTTCCTGTGAACTATGAATACAATAATAGAAAGGGGTGATCCTTCCAGTTTTTCTCGTCTATCAAGAAATTGTTTTCATTTGCAGTGAGTAATATTTTTGCTCTCAAAAGTAAAGCTCTCAAAATCATGGTAGGATAATACTTCATAATTTTAAGAGGTAAAATTGTAATGTTTATTCTTTTTCTATTACAACTTTCTTTTTTTTTCTTCTTTCTTTTTTTCTTTCCTTTTTCTTTTTTTCTTCTTTTTTCTTTCTTTTTTTCTTTCTTTTCTTTCTTTTTTCTTTTATCTTCTATCTTTTTTCCTTTTCCTTCATTTATCTCACTGAAAAGAACTATTACTTTCAGAAACAAACTACTGTCTGAATATTAGTAACTGAAGAAGTACAGTTAGTCTACAGTTGGGTCCAAAACTGTGTAGTCTTGAAAAAGGCATAAAGATACAAGTCTGAAATATTTAATAAGAAAATATTTAAAGTAGCTTTAAATAACAACTTAACTTGATTCTGGGTAATTCAAGTAGTAGTTCTCATCATGTTCATTATTTTAGTAAATATAAAGTACTTAGATCAAAGTCATACTAATGATGAGCCTAATAAAGTTGCCAAATCTCAGGAAGAAAAGGGTATCTTGATATTGAAAAAGCAGAAGTGAGAGAAACTGAAATAGAAGTAAGACAATTTGTGTATAAGGAAAGAGGAAATATTAAGGTGCACTGGGGGAATGAGACTGAATTTCTGCTCCAACTTTTTCTAAATATTTGATTAACAACTGAACTTTATATATGCACAGGATCATAGAATCATAGAATCACAGGGGTTGGAAGGGACCTCAAGAGATCATCGAGTCCAGCCCCACATCCTCCGCACACTTCTGAAAAGAGTCTGGCCTCGCCACTTTGTCCCCCACACCTCAGATATTTATAAACCTGGATCAGGTCCCCTCTCAGTCTTCTTTTCTCAAGGCTAAAGAGACCCAGTTCACTCAGCCTTTCTTCATAGGGGAGATCCTCCAGGCCCTTCACCATCTTTGTGGCCCTGTGCTGGACTCTTTCCAAGAGATCCCTGTCTTTATTATACTGAGGTGCCCAGAACTGGACACAGTACTCCAGATGAGGCCTCACCAGGGCAGAGTAGAGGGGGAGGATCACCTCTCTTGACCTGCTGGCCACGATCATTTTAATGCATCCTAGAATGCCATTGGCCCTCCTGGCCATGAGAGCACACTGCTGGCTCATGGTCAACTTGTTGTCCACCAGGACACCCAGGTCCCTCACTCAGCAGGTCTTCCCCCAACCTGTACTTGTGCTTGCAATTATTCTTCCCTAGGTGCAAGACTGTACACTTGCTTTTGTTAAATTTCAAGATACATATATATATATGCTCTACTGACTTTACTGTATTAAATTTAGAAAAAGTAAAGGACATTTTATTTTTTTATTTTTTTATTTTTATTTTTGGTGTTTATTTTGGCATTTAACAAACAGTGCTGAATCAAAGATTACCTTAGTCTTCTCCAAATTTTGGGTTAGCAGAGTTAGTACAAGATAACTTTTAAAAACCATTATTTTAATATCAAACTCTGGTCAAAACTTCCAGATTTAATCAGAAATCAAATACAGTGCATATTCCGCACAGCTTCAAGCTTGTCTGTGTGAACTCCATAAAATTAAATGTTCTTAATTGTTGCTATCTTTGGAAGTGCAATTGAGTTAAAGAAGTAACAGAAGCAACTCTGTGGGGGGAAATGTACTTCTAGATGGCTACAAACTGAACAAAGACGTACTTGCCCTTTGACTCCTATGTTGCAGCTCCAATGGCTTTCTTTTTCCAGGTTAAGTTTAATTGGTTGTGAAACAACGACACTACTGACTTAAGCACATAATAGGTCATGCTAAAGAAAGCACAGTAAACAATCTTGTTGGCACAAAATACCTTTCATGTTTACCCTGTATCTCTCAGAATGCACAAAAGTATGAGGAGAGGTGAAAGAAAGTGATTGAACACTAGGACTGTACTCCTGGATCAATACCTAAAATATAGATATCATTATTAAGACACCACTGTGGATGTGAGTTCTTGACCATGTTAGCTCCAAGGGCTGACGTTTTTTGGCAAAATATAATTGCATTGAAGAATTTGACCACTGTCTACTCAACAGTTCATTTCTGGAGAAGACAGTAGAGTAAAAAAAGCACCAAATGACATCAGACTGTGGTGGGTATAATACACTGTTTGGACTATTCTTAGAAATCTGATGCATTATATAAAACACATATAAAATGTGTCGGCACAGTTCACTGCTTCAGAGTTGTGTCTGTACAACTGCTTTCCATATTACTACACAGTAGAGCAAGTTCAAATTAACATTTATTTTTTTGATAATTTTTTTACCATCAGGGTGCAGAAAAGTATCTGGTATATTTTATTCACTAGTTAAACATACCCGAAAATAAATGATTCTAAGTATCATCTGCTCTTCCAACAGAAATAATAAGAGATTATAGACCCACAGCTTCTTGTTCCAAAAAACCTAGGGGTCAAATTTTAAAGTCATGTTCCACGATAACTGCTAATATTATGCTAGGAGCTATTTAATTTGAACTCAGATATGGCCGCTAAGCACAGAAGTATAAATACTAACAAAATGCAGTAGGTGATGTCAGCAGCACATAGAAGAGTTAAAATTTATGAAACTTCAAATTCTATTTGACTGTTGATCCTGACTAATAGGATGTGTAAGAAGCGAACTCATGAATGGAATAAAAGCCTGTCATCTACAAGCAGTATACTCTTTATAGGAGACTTCCCTGTCTGTCTGAATACATTTGTATGATGGAGCAGTTAATGGTCAGCAAATCTTAGTTGTTAGCTTCCAACCTTCTTATTTTTTAGCATAAGTCATTTATATGCTCTTACATGAAGATTATTTGCATTTCCTCTTCTCAAAATGGGCTCTTTATAAATGAATTCAAAGTAGGTGAGGCAGTAAATGTTAACAGTAGGCAGTAAATCAAATTTTCTTACCACTGAGAAACACTTATTTTTATTCTTCAGTCCTTCTAAAAATTTGCAGTTGAACAAGCAAGTATGATTTGTCTCAAATCAATCTTTGCCTTACAGATTAGAATTAATGCAGAAATATAATGATCACTCTTAAACTAAAGCCTCATATTTATTTCCATGAAAACTACACCAGATAAAAAGAGCACAATAAAACTATATGATAGAGCAAATTCTCAGGTGAAAAAAAACAACACTGTTCTTGTAGCCACCACCACTATGCATTTTTTTCCTTAAGATGAACAGGAGCATGCTGCACTCACACACAGGTCCTGATAAACTTGTGTGCTATGTAATTTCTGTTCTTGTTGGAGCTTCTGGGGGACCCACCTGATGTGCCAACATTGGCACCATCACTTTCAGCACTCTGAAGCTGCTATTCAACTCTGTACAGTTCCCAGGTCACAATCTGTTGATTTGCATGGATGAACTGATTGAGACACTTCATTTTTATTATGTGACAGTTGTGCATACCATCTGAACTGTGCCTTGTCTTTCACATAACTGTCACTACTGTTGAAATGCACCACTCACTGTCTCACTGTGCTCCCATCCACTGTTTCGTCAGTGGGTATCATTCAGTGACACACCTTCACTTCATACACACTTCCATGTGAGACTACACCTCTGCTGTTATCTGTCTCATGGCAATAAAATGTAACAGAATATAGGCAGAAATCATGGAATCATAGAATCACCATAGTTGGAAAATTCTTCCAAGATCATCCAAACCAATTGTCCACCTACCACCAATATTTGCCCACTAAAACATGCCCCTTAGAAAATTGAAATGTTTCTTGAACACCTCCAGGTGACTCAATCACATCCCTGGGCAGCATGTTTAGCACCTGACCACTATTTTGGAGGACAAATTTTTCCTAATATACAAGCTGAACCTTGCCTGGTTCAACTTCTACTCCCGCACCACCACCATTTATCTCTGACACTGTTAAGCCAACAGATTAAAATAAGAGGCATTACTTTCAGAGCAACACTCTTGAGCACCAGTTTAAAAAAGGTTGACAAGCCGTGCATTGATAATACTGTACAGGTCTGTCCTCTTTGTGATGCAGTTCAGAAATTAACATGTAATAAAGGCTCTTCTAAAAATCACTTGATGTGTATTACTGTAGTGTCGTGGAGGTCTGCTCTATTCCTCAGAGCAGTCAGGGTTACAGAGAGGGTGAGAAGGAAATGTAAATGAAGGTCCTAAATGATGGTAAAAGATCAATTAGGAAATACTGAGATGATTACTTTAATAAGAAATACTGTACTGGTGAAACAAAGTTAAAATTATTAAAAGCTTTCACTCCTGCAAACCGAGAAGCACAGGTAGCCATACTGCCCTATCATTGCCAAATGATACTGCCAACTTGGTGAAAAAAAACCGCTGCAATAAACACACCTTATGAGAATAATAGGACTATTAAATTGCCATGAAACCAATAGGTACAGATTAATGTAAAAATATGTCAAATGAAAATTGTGTTGGATGAGGGCAAGCAGTGTATCTGGTTTTATATAAAGACCACTTGCAGCTACCTAAGATCATTCTTGATCATGTCAAATCAAATAATTCAACAGTCATAGTACTGTGAATCAAGCTGTGTTTGTGAAGCAAGGGATTTCTTTCTCTGGAAAGATAAATCCAGTTAGTCCCACAAAGAAAAAGAAATTACTTGCTTTGTATTGTTCATCAGTGGGTCTAGTATGAATAAATATCATAATATTTACAGGACCAAAACGGTTTGCAAGAGTAGTATTTTTTTGTTTGTTTGTTTATTTCTCTTTTTTTCTGCCAAATAGATGAATGCATTCTGGAAAACAGTTATTAGAATAGTATTAGTAAAGAAAATGAAAAAAATCCTTTGATTTAATTTTAGAATAAAAATCTTTGAACAACTTCATCTTAAGGTAAAGAATTATATGAAGACTAACTGGTCTTCCCTTTTTTGACATCTTACATTTTCATAGGTCACTTTGGCTCATCGGTAGCTTCTTATTTCATATTCTTACGCTGGATGTATGGAATAAACATGATTCTCTTTGGACTGACATTTGGACTTGTAATGGTGCCTGAGGTGTGATTTTTTTAAATTTTCATTGAAGATTGGTATGTGAATGTCTGTCTTTGCTGTGACATTTCATAGGACATGACCTTCAAATAATTGTGTAATCTCTTTATGCTCTATTAAAAACTAGTACGATTAACAAAAGCCATAAAGGTATACTTTATTTGTAGAAGGTTGTCTTTAGAGAGGTATCTTGAATTAATCTTAACAGAAAAATGTAGGTAAGATTCTGTCCCAGAAGTGGTCTTACATTGCCTGAAATGGTGCAAAACTTCAAAAAAGAGAGTTTATATGAAACTGAAGTTATTGTTGTCTACTCACTTTCACTCCTTCACAATCTATTTTCTAGTGACCAAGTGGGAAATTGTAAGCTGGAAATTTCCATTTGTTCCTTAGTATAACAGTTCAGTAGTGTGATCCATTTTCCACTAGACCTAAAACAGAGAATATGTCCAAGTATTCACAGGGAAAGGCCTGGAAGGTATCCCTTGAAGACATATTCTGTGGCTTGGCAAGCATATTGCCAGAACACTGGGACTCAGAATCCAAAAACTGTATCCCTCACAACTTCCCCTGTATTTAATTTAACTAACCAATGAAATCCCACTTGACAAGAAAAAACTAATCTTTTGGCCTTGTCTTTAAAACAAACCTTACTGATTAATTTAAACTTCTTCACTGCCTTTGACATACCGTGGTAACACTTTGATGCTAGTGAAATGTCACTTTAAAAGTAGAAAATATCATTAATTCATTCTTCAGGCATAGTTTCAAACATTAATGTGGGAAGCAATGAAGACGTGGAGAAGTAGGTCATTCTCATTAAGGTGTTAAGGAGCACAAGAAAAGTCTTCCTAAGAACTGGCAGATTACAATCCCTTCCCTTTGTTGGTATTTAGCTTTAAAATGTAAATTGCTATCATCTCTTGTTTCCAGGCTCTGATGGGAAAACCATATGGCTCTTTACCTAGAAAAACTGTTCCAAGAGCTGAAGAAGCTACGGCTATGAACTTTGCTACTCTTTGGGATTTTAGTGTAAGTGAATAATCTTACAATGTTGCATATTCACATGACCTTTTGATTATTAAGAACTTTGTCTTCATTATTTAATATTCCAAGTTTTAATGTGGAATATTTCAGGAAAAAAATGAAAGTAGAACTTTTTTTCCCCACAAATTCTGAATATAGATTTTTTTTCCCCTAGAGGTAAAATTTATGACAAAGCTCCACATAGACATTTCAGTATTTAAAGCAATGCAAAGACTCACTGGAAAAATTGTCTATACCATATCCACATCTCTGGATATTGACTTAAAGATGAAGCTAATCATCTGTATTTATTTATTCCTAAAGATGTCATACTCCCTTTTCACCCTGAAAACAACTTGTCTGATGTTGCACATGATATGTCTCTACAGTTGACCTCTTTGCATAAAGATGATCCAACTTGGTATAGGGCCAGCTGATGAAAATTTTTGTATTGCAACATATTAGTTAGAAGGTTGTTAGAGTTCTCTATAGACTGTGGTCAATGTAAGGTACTTTTCACCTGTGAAATGGTGGATCTAGTTTAGATTTTCCTTCATATTGTTGGAAGTGGCATCTATTGAGATAAGAGTAATCTATCTCTAAATCTGCTGCGCATTCTCTACAAAGAGCACCAAGACTGTAAAGACTTATCTTCTATCACTTGAGTTTTAGCAGTAGAAAGCATGAGCATGATTGCAAAAAGCAAATTCATTTCTTGAGGAAATAAATTCAAGTACAAATTCCTCTATCTTACAGCTCAGTGTGTCCAACCTTTAGCGTACTGACTTACGTTTAGAAAAAGCCTGTTTGTATGGTTTTGGTGCCTTTGAGATCCCATCCCAGCTATGCTGGTAGCATGGAACAGTCCTGGATACTGAGCTCTGCGTGAGCATTTTCATTAGGGTACAGGAATATTTTTGTACCTATCCCCATTCCAGCATTAAACTATCTCTGATCTTCCCTGAAAACACACAAACAAACAAACAATTAATCAAAAAAAAAAGAAAACAGAAATGTACAGTGATTATGCCTCTCCTTTATATTACCATTTTTGACTATGGTTAGGGTGTACAGAGATCATTAATCTTGTGACATCTAGATCTCAGTCCTTTGTAACTCAATACTCTTAGGTATAGCCTCAAATGCCTTCATATTTTGGCTCTTTCTTGGCTCAATTTTAAATATTAAGCCCAGTGGTGCAAATCTGGTAATAATACCACAGAACACAGGAAAATACTTAACTTGATTAAAACATTTTCTCATTTATAAGCAAAATCTTTCAGGCTTGTTAAATGCAAAATACTGAATTTTAAACTAATGTAATAATATGTAGAAGGTACATTGATTGCCTTTTTGACTATAAATACGTATTAAGTAATCAGATGACTTCTCCTTTACTTTTCTCCACATTTTAAAGTCTCTCCTTGTAAAGATATGGATTGGAAGTGAACATTACCTTTCTAAGAAAACATCTGTATAACATTTTCTTATGACTGCTGCATAAAATGACATTATATTTGATTCATCAGGAGTTACACACTTGAATGACAGGAAGAATATGTCTAGACATGTTGCTGGGAATTTAGATAATGATGACATTTTAAACAGAAATTAAAAAATCAGGGAGCTATGGGAGAAATGTGAATTTTGTAGTGAGCTGAAAACTTTATAAAGAGAATACAGACTAAAAAAGGCTTATACAGCAAATAGGAATAAAGTTTTTAAAATAAACAGGGCTGAGGAAAGATGAATGTAGACAGATGGTGGAAGGAGGAGGAAGTTATAATAGCTGAGAGAAACAGGATCTGACAGCTATGAAGAAAGTTTAGTAAATAAGAGTAGCAGTTAACATGAGGAGCAAATGCAATGGAAATTAAAATAGAATAGGGCAGTGAAAGGAATGAATCCTCTAAAGTACTAAGGGTAAAAAAGTTTTCTTGAGGAATGTTCTGTTGAAAAATATTCCCTGAAGATAGTGACACCTTCAGTTAAGCTGTGTAGGAAACAGTACCTTTTATTTGGTAGTGACTATTGGATGTTCAAAGTAATTTATGAGTATTAATGTATTTATTTCTTATAGTTTATTTATATAATAATTATTTATGATATATTCATACTTCATTTTCAGCTAATAATTGCAAATCTTTTTTTTTTTTTAGTTTATACTATGATTAATTTCAGTTGTAGTGAGAACAAGTATAGATGAACTGCATGTTGTATGTTATGATGTAAAGGAGAGATGTTATTTAAATAATATGAGATAGTGAACACCAAAAGGGAAGTAAACATCTCTTTTCAACTAACAGAAACCTCCTACTAATGTATTAGTGTCAAAATAATGATTTATCCACTAATTACATTTTGTCTGAACACTATACTTGTCTTGAATTCATTGCATTCAGCTGGAGCTGCTGTCAGAAAGTTTCTGGTTACAATCATCTAGGAAGAGATTCCTATTCTAACCTGAGGTTTATCAGAAAGCCTCATTTATTTGAATTGTTTTAGACTCCCTCAATTGTTTATAGTTTACCATGTACTAGTGAATTACTCTGAAAAATCAGAAAACTGATCTGTGAAGAGAAGGGGATTCTTATTCTTTTAGAAAAATAGGAAAACTTCTAAGTGCTGAAAAGAAAGATTCGCCCACCTCACACTCTTTATAGCCTTGGAGTTTAAGTGTATAAAAAACCTGCATACTGAACAATCATCCAAAGAATAAGTAGTTATGTAATGACTAACATACTAAATGATCATTCAGTGAACAGAAAAAAATGTTTCTAGACAAAGAAGTTATGAGAATGTAATGTCAAATAAGTTTCACAAAAATATGGAAATGAAGCAAAAATATTTCATTTTTGCTGCAAGTAATCTATAGAACAAAATATGAGGATGAATTTTTTTTATTGGAGATAGAGTTGCCATGAAAAGTTTTAAAGAGAAAAGGTTAGAAAACTTAAATTAAATATTCTGTCTTTCTAAACTTATAAAAAGAGGGATTTTTCCTTCCTGTTAGCTTTAATATAGTGATATTTATGACTGTTCTGAATGCACTGAAAATAATGCTTCATAATGCTGCTATTAATGAAATTCTGATTATGTGCATATCTAACAGACCTGTGATGTTACATTTTTTTGTTGAATTTTCAGGGCTTTGCACAGTATTCTGTGCTTTTTTATGGCTACTACAATAACCAGAGGACAATTGGATGGCTCAAGTTCAGGATGCCCCTTTCCTATTTCCTTGTTGGTGTTGGGACTATTGGCTACAGCTTTATGATTGTCATTCGAACGTGAGTTTATGTAGGCTCTGAAATGAAGTACATTTGTAAAAACAAGAAATATCAATGTTAATCACTGAGACTTTCTTTTAGGAAATACTCTTTGGGATGTAGCAATCTGAAGAGCAGGACAAATGCAACACCAGTGGAGCAAAAATGAAAAGAAAGGCTGACTTCTTTTAAAATTTTATAAGATTCCTTAGGCCTATAATTATTTATTTTTGCATCAACTGTCTTTGTGGAAGTACGAAAAACCCTTACTGAAATACCAACACTTCCCTCCTGTGACTTCAAAGTGTAAAATGACATCATAACATAAGGAACAGAACTGTCAGACCATCTTTTCATAATGCTCTGTATCTAGCATTAAGTCAGTTAACATTAAGGACATTCAGCTGTTCTTTCAGTGATACCTTATGTGAATTAAATTCGTTTACGAAGAAAGAAGGCAAAAAAGGAAGAAACATATGGCAAATTATTCTCTGTGTAATTCATAGTCCACAGCAAACAACTCTCCTCAAGGCTATAGAGGTTAAGTCACATTTGCACAGTGGTTTCATAGAATACTATTGGTCATAGTAAAGATCTAATGCCCTGTGGCAAACATCTCCAGCAGTGTAAAACTGTGCTAAATAAAATGTTACAAACATGACTTTAAATCAGTAGGAAACGTGTAAATGAAACTGGGCCTAGGCAGTACAATTGTTGAGACATTAGGCTTTCAGCTCCCAGATTCTGGACTTGAAATTTGTCTTAGGACCAGAAATGGATTAATTCACTATTATTTTATAGCCAAACACAATATTAGAGTAAACAGTGATGATTCTAACAGTTTCAGAAGAGATACACTGCTAGTAAATATAATGTTTAATAACCTTGATTCACGCACAGTGAACACCTACCACAAAAAATGCCATTTGCTAGAAGTACAGCTTTATAATTTTCTTTGGGTGGAATAATTGGGAAGTTACAGATTGGGATTGTGGGACACTTGTGAATTTAGAGAAGGTCATTGTTAATCTATTCCAGTGTTTTGTGATGTTGACAATATTTTTCACTTTCATAAGCACCAGATTAAATCATGTTCTATTTTTCAAATATTGTGTGGTTTCTTGCATTGGGCAAAACCAAAAGCATTCCAGAAGAAAACAATCAAACAACAGAAACAACAGACAAGCTTCAATTATACATGTATTTTGGAAAACAAATATCTGCTTTGATAAAAAGAGTCATTAATTTAGTTGGAAAATGTCTTTTAAAATACTTATTTGATCATGTGTTTGTGAAGATTAGAAGTCTTAGTTTCTGGGAGTAATATTTGACAGACAAATAAAAAATAGACTAAAAATTATGCTAGCAGAGAACTTTAGAGAATAAAACAGAGAAATTGTGCTGTATCTTCCTTCCCACCTGGCCATGTGACATTACTGCTGGTCTGTAACCTGGTGATCTTAAGAGCCGTTCTTGCAGTCTTCTGATTCATAAGTTCATAAGTTCATAAGTTCATAAGGTTGGAAAGGACCTATAAGATCATCTAGTCCAACCATCCTCCTATCACTATCTCTACCCAACTACTAAATTAAGTCCTTTAGCACCTCATCTAAACGCTTCTTGAACAGCGCTAGGGACGGTGCCTCAACCACCTCCCTAGGCAGGCCATTCCAGTGCCTGACCACTCTTTCAGAAAAGAAATGCTTCCTGAGGTCTAATCTAAATCTTCCCTGGCGCAACTTGTGGCCATTCCCTCTCGTCCTGTCATTACTTATCAAGGAGAAGAGGCCTACCCCCTCCTCACCACAACCCCCCTTCAGGAAGTGGTAGAGTGCAATAAGGTCTCCTCTGAGCCTCCTCTTCTCCAGACTAAACAATCCCAGCTCCCTCAGCCGCTCCTCATAAGACTTGTGCTCCAGACCCCTCACCAGTTTTGTTGCCCTTCTCTGAACACGCTCCAGGGCCTCAATGTCCTTCTTGTAGTGAGGGGCCCAAAACTGAACACAGTACTCGAGGTGCGGCCGTACCAGAGCTGAGTACAGGGGGATGATCACCTCCCTGCTCCTGCTGGCTACACTATTTCTAATACAGGCCAGGATGCTGTTGGCCTTCTTAGCCACCTGGGCACACTGCCGGCTCATGTTGAGCCGAGCATCAACCAACACCCCCAGGTCCTTTTCCTCTCTACATTCTTCAAGCCATTCTGCCCCAAGCCTATAGCATTGCATGGGGTTATTGTGGCCAAAGTGCAGGACCCGGCACTTGGTCTTATTGAACCTCATCCCATTTTGCTCAGCCCAGCTGTTCAGCCTATCCAAATCCCTCTGAAGGGCCTCCCTACCCTCAGGCAGTTTGACACATCCTCCCAGCTTTGTGTCATCTGCAAACTTACTGAGGGTACACTCAATTCCCTCGTCTAGGTCATCAATAAAGATATTAAACAAGATGGGCCCCAAAACTGACCCTTGGGGGACACCACTCGTTACAGGACGCCAGCTGGACTTAACTCCATTAACCACTACCCTCTGGGCACGGCCCTCCAGCCAGTTCTCCACCCAGAGAAGAGTGAACCTGTCCACACCACGGGCTGCCAGTTTCCTTAGGAGAATACTGTGGGAGACTGTGTCAAAGGCCTTGCTGAAGTCCAGGTAGACTACATCAACAGCCTTTCCCTCATCTACCTGTCTGGTCACCCAGTCATAGAAGGAGATGAGGTTGGACAAGCACGACCTGCCCCTGGTGAACCCGTGCTGGCTGGGTCTGATCCCTTTATTGCCATGCACGTGTCGTGTGATCTCCCTCAATATCATCTGTTCCATAACTTTCCCTGATACCGAGGTCAGGCTGACAGGCCTGTAGTTCCCCGGGTCTTCCTTACGGCCTTTCTTGAAGATGATTATTCCTGTTCTTCTAGAAAGCAGTGCAATGGGGTGCTGTCCTGTTGATTGGCATCTGGGAAAGAGAAAACATGCACGCATGAAAAAGTGAGGAGTATAAGTGATATTATTATATTTAGAGGAGATATCTACAGCTTCACTCTACAGCTTATTCTATGGAAATGAAATGGAAACACTTCTGGTCTCAAGGAAATGACATCCTGAGCATAGGATTGTTCAGTATTTTCTTAGAGACTCTTTATAAGTAATTACCTTAGTCTAAGATTACCTCAGTCAAAAAGCAGGAACAGAGCAGAGTCTACCAAGACAGTTTCATGATATGCCATTCTGTAAATAAGCAGTAACAACAGCTACTACAGCAACAACAAACTGGCATTAGATTATGCCAGCTTAATAGAATTTGCTGTATCCCTTACTTATAATTCTATTCCTCTGTTTGAGAGAATGCATTTCATTGGACAGTTAGAAATGTGTTACAAACTATTTATTGACATTAATAAAATATATCTGCCGCATTAGTCAGCTTTATAAAAAGGATTGTGTTTCTCTGACCAAAAAGCAATGCAGTGTCCAAGGTTAAATGATTTATGTGCTACCAACAGACTCCATCCTTCTGTTTAGTGGGCTGAATTAAGTGATAAAGCATACAGATACAAGAGCACTATTATTATGTGAATGACAACACTTTGAAAGAGTAAATTTAGCAGTCAAAACAAAGTGAAATCAATAAAGGAAGAATTTGATGTTTGTAGGAACGGTTGCAAATCTTATTTAAAATGAGGTTCAAATCTTATGAGATGAGAGGCAAGCATGAGATCTTTTATTAGTGATTTCTTTATTTTGTTTTGGCTAGTTATTTTAGAAGACTTTTGTTCCTTTTAATGAAGGCTCTAATCAAATCTACTGCAACTTCATCTCTGACAGGTCTACCTAATGTTGTGTTTGAGTTTCTTATTCAGCAGCATTCCTCTGAGATGTTCATGAGGTACCTTCAGTCCTTCTCATGAAAAAATATTATGATCTGATACATTCTCTAAAAATATCAAAATCTCTGTTGTTTTCCCTTGTTTCAAGAAGCAATGCCTTATTTTTATATTTAGATATAACATGACTGGTTACAATAATAATATAAATATATTTCAGAATAAAGCTAGATATTTAGGAAGAATTTAAAAAACAGACTCACAGAACATAACTATTTCTAATTGATCCTTTCTGCGTCTTTTTGATTTTTGTAGAATGGCAAGGAATGCAAATGAGGAAGGTGGTGGGGATGATACTAGCTTTAATTTCAGCTGGAAAATGTTCACAAGCTGGGACTACTTGATTGGCAATCCTGAGACAGCAGATAATAAGTTTGCTTCTATCACTACCAGCTTTAAGGTAAAACAAAGATCACTAAAGAGATGTAATCTGATTTGTCTTTCACATTGTTGTGAATCAGATGGTACTAAGGTCAAGTATTAACTTTGCCTGGAGCCTAGATGCTTAAACCAAAGTGGGCAGATCTAAATGCCTCTGATTCTGAGTCCTTACACATTTCCATCCTGCTTTTCTGTTTTCTATGACTGCAGAACTAATTTTAGCAAGATGGTTCTATTGAAAAAATAACCCATGCTTTTTCCTTGTTTCTGATAGATTGCAATTCCTATAAAGCTTATACCTGAAAAACTTGTTTTTTAAAAGGCTTATTCATTCTTCTTTTGCTACTCAAGAGATACCATGAGACTGCAGTAACAAACGAAAAAACAAAAAAGTGCCTATTCATCATATGAGAAGAATTTTCATCAGAATTTTGAGTGTATACTTGCTTTGCATAAGGAAAGTTTTTGTTTTTGAATTAATTATGAAACACAGCCCAATTTGTAATACTAGACTTTGATAGGCCTCTGATCAGTTTGAAGTGCATGACGATTTCAGCACTCATACTGTGAGTATCTAGGGCAGGATGAGAGATGCACTGCTGCAAAAACAATGCAGGGAAGTATTTTGTCTCTTGAATGTTAAATAAAATGTTTCTATATAGGGAAATGCCAGTGCAGTGTATAAAGAATAATTTAACTTTCCAATGATATTTGGAGAATACACTGGCAATGTGTTGCCAGGTAATGAATAGGACACTAGCCTTGCAACCATGATGTTAAACAGCAGTAGGAGCTGGAGGACCAAGCATTATCTATACTGTCCTATCATATACAACATAATGATATAACCAGTTTGTTTCTCCATACTGCTCACCCTCCCTACTGTAGGTATAAATTTTTTTCTGCACTCAAGATAAGTGGAAAGAAGAGGTCCTCAGAAAACAAATATGGACAAAATAACTAAGCACTGAATGTCTGTGAGATTTCCATGTCTGACAATGAATATTAGCTGTAGAATGTCATTTGGAGAACATAAATCAACGGAGATGGAGATTTATTTTTGAGATATACACTCGTGAACATTTACTGCAATCTTTGCCAAAAAAGTGGGTAACAAAAAATGTGAAGCCTTAGCTGTGCTGACATTTTCGAAGTTTTGCTTAAGAGTTGCTGCAGTCTCCTTTCCTTTATGTAAGGAACATGACTGTTAGGAAAAGTATGAATAATAATTAACAAAGTAATTAATTACTACAATTCAGGAGTCCAGCTTCCCTTCTGGACAACTGATATCTGTACCAAAATAAGAAGTTGTAACCAAACTTCCTTCTCATGAGGACATTTCAGACAGAAAACTTTCCACCAGCCACAGCAGGAATCTGGAGATTCCATTTACAACAGAGTCATGGCCAAGGATAAATATCAGGCAAACATTTTGTATTACAGTCTTAAGCTGTATAATGTTTGTTTGTTTTCTTTCTGCATTTCTACATGTAGACACATAGAAAAACTCTGAAAATAAACTTATTTGCTGTTTTATCACAAATGTGAAATTTTTTGAAACTTTTCTGGCTGCTAATCACATGTGTATTACTGGTGACAGCCTCCAAAGCACCTCACAAATTGACAGTGCTGATTTCTTATTGACATGTGAGTGAAGGTTTAATAAGAATTTAGGTACAGTAAATGTAAGCAAAGTGAGATCTGGGGATCCCAAACCCCATGATCCATAATGGTCCACAACAAATTTTCTGGAACAATGTAAGTTTATCTGAAAATATGATGCCCAGGTGTGCATTTGCTTTGTCACAACTTATTTAGCAGGAATTCTAACTGGACAAGCATGTTGGGTATTGACCATTAAAGTACTGATAATACTCTTTTATTTCTAACAAGCGCAGGAAGCTATCGTGGAGGAACAGGAGAGCCGAAAAGAGGAAAATATTCACTTGACTCGGTTCCTGAGGGTTCTTGCTAACTTCTTAGCTCTATGCACACTTGCTGGGAGTGGCTACCTCATATTTTTTGTTGTGAGAAGATCCCAGAAATTTGCCCTGGAAGGTCTGGAGAACTACGGGTGGTGGGAAAGAAATGAAGTTCGTGCTAGCACATTTCTAAAATAGATGTGGTTTGAAACTTCCTCTACTCTGCATGTTGCCTTTTTTTTTTATTATTATTATTATTTTTTCCTGCAGACTTAAGTACTTTGAGTATGGGTGGTAAATGTGTAACAAAACAACTCTTCTAGTCCCTCCGCTTCTATTCTTTAGCTTGTTCTTTCAAATGTTCCTTCAGATTGAATTTTCCTTTATGGCCTTAACTTTTATTTTTGGGAGGGCTCTTAAAACTGTCTAACCACTCTATGGTCTTGCAATATCTCTTCAAGGAGCCTGTTCTCCTGTTGCTGGTCCAAGGAAAGTGACTTGTATGTGGCCATCTCCAACACTAGTTGGAGTTTCAAAGATACAGTTCTGCAGTGTAACAAGAGTGTAACATGTCTTCCAGCTCCATCTGCCAGTCTAGGAGTCCAGTATCTTTTTTTTTCCCTAGAGCAAAGGGAGTTTTGTTTGTTTGTTAGAATAGTGAAAGTGATTGTGTTTGTTGTAACAGTACGCAGTAAGCACCTAAAGACAGTACTGATGTATAAAAACCTGGGCAGGCTTTGCTTTCTTAACAACCACACTAATTTGTATGTTATAAAGCTAGCTGCTTGTTGTTTAATGCTCTGTGACAGGGTGTAAAGTTGATTTCCAATTTACAGTAAAGCAAAAAGATGCTAGCCTCGCAAATCAGATGGGAATGGATGATGATGGAATTAGGAAAGTCAGTCTGTAACTCAGAACACCAAAACTTCACACAGAAATTGAAATATGAACTCCAACAATCTGCCTGCAGAAAGCAGAGAAATTGGCCTGATTAAATTGGATTTAATTACCTTAAATACTCTTTTTGGAACAGTCATATACAAAACTGTTTTGCTTAAGGAAAAATGTCACATCCAAGTCACTCGTTTCATTTCACTGAAATAACAAATAAAAAGTAGCATTGGAAATACACTTGCCACTGTAATCAATAATAACATCTTGCCTCTTACATTTTACTGTAAACTTTTGTTCTTTTTTCTTCCACTTCCCTAGGTAAACATGGTCATGTCACTTTTAGGAATGTTCTGTCCAACCTTATTTGATGTAATCAGTTCTCTGGAAAACTACCATCCTCGAATAGCTCTAAGATGGCAGCTTGGACGCATATTTGCTCTTTTTCTTGGCAATCTCTACACTTTCATTATTGCCCTAATGGATGAAATCAATCTCAAGGCAAGCTGTTTACTTCTCTTCACTATTTTTACTATATACCAGGTCAAAGATGTCTCTTTCCAACTATTCCACAGACATGTTAGCAAAAGATGGGGAAGTCTTGAATTAGAAGGCATTAAAAATTTGGCATTATAACCTCATTATCTTTTCTTTTTTTTCCCTGATTAATTAATTTATTTAGTTGGAAGAAGAAAAGATAGTCAAGTATAATATGACAATATGGGAAGCCAGTCTGTACAATGGCACCATTCCAGAAAATTCAACTGCTCCTCCAATACAGGTGGACCCTGCAGATGTTCCCAGGGGACCATGTTGGGAAACAATGGTAGGCCAGGTAATATAACTTATTTGAGTTCATATTTGAAAAAAATATAGTGTGTTGTAAGAGGTCATGTCAAACATATTTATTCTGTGTCTATAAATATCTAAGAAGGAGGCAAAGGGACAAGGCTGGACAATTCTCATCAGTGTGTGGCGATAAGATGAGGGGAAATGGACACAAACTGAAGCATAGGAAGATCTGTACATATATTCCTGGGAACTTCTTCACAGTGAGGGTAATGGAGCAGTGGCACAGCTGCACAGAGAGGTGGTAGAGTCTCCTTCTCTGGAGACGTTCCAGACCCGCCTGGACACCTACCTGTGCAACCTGGGCTAGGGAGCTGCTTTGGCAGGGGGGTTGGGCTCAACAATCTCTAAAGTCTCTTCCAACCCCTACAATTCTGTGACTCTGTGATTCTGTGTTATGCTCACTGACAAGTGAAATAAAGAAGTGAAAACGTGAGAAAATTAAGATGGAAGACTATTTTTCCTTTCCTTTTTTTTTTTTTTTTTTCCTCAAACAGCAAAGCTTAGAAACAGCTATTTCAATTTTTTTGAATAATTTCTCCTAGGGATGTCCCTCTGCATAGATCATGGCATTGAAAACCTTTTTCTTTCTTTTTCTTTTTTCTTTCTTTTTTTCTTTTTCTCTTTTTCTCTTTCTTTTTCTCTTTCTTTTTCTTTTTCTTTTTCTCTTTCTTTTTCTTTTTCTCTTTCTTTTTCTTTTTCTTTTTCTTTTTCTTTTTCTTTTTCTTTTTCTTTTTCTTTTTCTTTTTCTTTTTCTTTTTCTTTTTCTTTTTCTTTTTCTTTTTCTTTTTCTTTTTCTTTTTCTTTTTCTTTTCCTTTTTCTTTTTCTTTTTCTTTTTCTTTTTCTTTTTCTTTTTCTTTTTCTTTTTCTTTTTCTTTTTCTTTTTCTTTTTCTTTTTCTTTTTCTTTTTCTTTTTCTTTTTCTTTTTCTTTTTCTTTTTCTTTTTCTTTTTCTTTTTCTTTTTCTTTTTCTTTTTCTTTTTTCTTTTTCTTTTCCTTTTCCTTTTCCTTTTCCTTTTCCTTTTCCTTTTCCTTTTCCTTTTCCTTTTCCTTTTCCTTTTCCTTTTCCTTTTCCTTTTCCTTTTCCTTTTCCTTTTCCTTTTCCTTTTCCTTTTCCTTTTCCTTTTCCTTTTCCTTTTCCCTTTCCTTTTCCTTTTCCCTTTCCCTTTCCTTTTCCTTTTCCCTTTCCCTTTCCTTTTCTTCTTCTTCTTCTCTCTCTCTCTCTCTCTCTCTCTCTCTTTTTTTTTTTCCCTGTTCATGGTCAGGATTTAGCCCAGAAACACAACTTCTGCTTTCGCACACTCATTGTGGCAGTCTTCCAGCTTGTCACTTATGCTCCCAACTGACAGCATGCAGCAGAATGGCAGGAAAGAAACAAACACTGTACTCTTCTCACAGATGCAGCATGATTAGCTAAGAACACCCAGGTCTCATCATTTTAAGACTGGAGAGAATAATAATAGCTTTTTGGGCAATTAGATTAAGGCCTGAAACAGTAGTTTATTGGTAAAATAAACTTAGTGAAATAAAAAAAGAGGACTAAGGATTGTAGAATTTTTTATTATTATTATTATTATTATTATTATTATTATTATTATTATTATTATTATTATTATTATTATTATTATTATTATTATTATTATTATTATTATTATTTATTAGACTCTCCCCAAAGTTATAGGAATCAAAAGGGGTGTCTTCTATAGCAGCAATATTGTCTGGAAATCTTTGTCAGATTAATCATACTCTAGGACCCTGGAAGTGTCATTTGTTATGAGCACAAGAAGAAGCAGAGGATATCTTTAACAGATGTGAGGCAGTCTTTCTCCTGGATTTCACAGCAGCTGAAGCAAGAGAAAAGAGCCTTTGACAAATTGTAGTAGAGTGAGCACATTTAGGGACCTTGTACAGTATTTTGTTACTATTGTAACTATTATTGCTTAAAAGTATTCTTAAAAGGAAATATTACTTTAACAGGAGTTTGTACGGCTGACGGTCTCTGACACGATGACAACATATATCACAATTCTAATCGGTGATTTCTTGAGAGCTGTCTTTGTTAGGTTTTTCAATTACTGCTGGTGCTGGGACTTGGAATATGGATTTGTAAGTATCTGATTTGTTATTTTAAATATTTGTCAGATCATCACTCACATGTGTGCATACTAATATATTATTTATGGGTATTTAATTCATTGCTCATATTCAGTGTACTCAGTGCTTACAGCTGGAAAATGTTCATGAATTAAAGAGAGGTGAGTGAAGACGTGGAGATATCACTGCAATCCATGAATGGCACTCGCTAAATGAATAACAGGTTAGAAAGGCAGTGTTACTTTTTTGCAGCACTATGGGCGTGGGGATCACTGCTCCTAGTTTGCACATCCAGGAGCTAAGTCACAGAGCTATTATACATTTTAACATGTGAATATTCACACTATTTATTTAAAGAACCCTCCTATTCTTAGGATTGCTATGGTTATTAAACTATAACACTGTGCAAATGTTCCATTAATATGGAGTTCTTGCTAGGATCTTTGATAGTCATGAGGTTCCAAAAGGGTGAGTTATCCAGGCAAAAGGTCATGTTTTATGTAGTTCAGGTCCTATATTTAGTCAGTAAATTATTTGCAAAATGCTTGAGTGTTGGCTAAGTTTCTAATTAGCACTTCAACATTGTTATGGTGCCTATATTATCAACCCTAGCATAGTAAAGACAGTGTACCTCCTCAAGGCTTGTGCAATGTTGAAACTGCTTTTAGGCTTCAGATGTCCTACTGATTTAGGAAAAACAACCTTCCCTAGACAGACTGCTGAAGACTTTGAATGAATTGCTAAAGGTTTTGAATCAGTAGGCTAGGTACCAAAAATTATTAGAAGTTTGTAAAAACAGAACAAAGAAATCAAATGAGTGGTTTAGAAAGAGCAGACTAAGTAATAATTTGACAACCATTGTTATGTATATATACAGGAGACAAAGAATTATGACAATATGTTTTCTTTAGCATATAAAATGATATTGACTCCTAATGGATGGATCTTGAAGAGAAAATCAGTGTAAAGCACACTCAAATTAGAAATAAGATATTCATATTAAAGTGGAAGGCAAAGTAATGATCAGAGACATCTATCAGTATTTGAAGTTAATTATTCAACAGTGCAATTGCTAAATTTAAAATTTGAAACATAGTTCTATCATCTGAAAAGGATTTGAATCTTAGCAGCCTCACATTTTTTTTTGTGAGGAGACCATCAAATTCTGACTAGCCACTCCAGTGGATAATTTATGGATTATTGTTTTAAAATTTAGCCAGTACCCAGAGCTCTAATTTTCCAGTAGCATCTTCTTCTAAGCAAAAAGCTAAAAGAGATCATCAGAACCATTCTGCAACCAGTATCAAAGTCTGTCTGTTTGCCTTCAGTCATCTTCATTTGCCTCATTATTCACTGATAATATGCAATGAGCATCTTTGCAAAACAATGCAAGTATTACGCTGCTGTTAAAAGTGATTGTTTTAATCTAGTTATCTTAAAAACTTTTGTGCGAGTCTAATGAAAACATTTGTGTTATTTCTTTCAGCCTTCATATTCAGAGTTTGATATAAGTGGGAATGTGCTTGGACTGATCTTTAATCAGGGCATGATCTGGTAAGCGTGCCTATGTCTCTAATGTGACTGTGCATCAGCACTCTCCACGGTACTGCAGTACCTAGTAGTATCTGTGAAATGTCGATCTTGTTTTACTGCTTTAGTTTAATGCCAGTGCAATGCAATACTCTGATATATTTCTAAACTAGCTCTGCATAGTTGAGATTCTGGAACTAGGTACATCAGGCTTTTATAGAGAGTTTTGTAGTAAAAGGCTGGGTGGAATCCTGTTTTATTGTTGATTGTTTTCTAGTCATTTGAATGCTTTGAAACTGAAATATCTTCTAGCTTATTCCGACGCACCATGTGCAAAGGTGCAAATATACATATCTCTATATGAATGTGAGTGTTTATCAAATGTTCCTGATGCAATAGCAGTGAGCAGCCCTTGAGGAGGAAAGATCTAAATTTCATCCCATTCTTGGAACGTAGCAGTGGGTTAAAGAATGCTTGTCATAATGTAAGATGCTCTGCCTTCAGAAGAACTGCCATCCTCAAGCATTACTTACTTCTTGATTCTTTCCAAGGCCCAGTTTTTTGCCTTTAACAATTTTCTGCTAATTACAGTTTTTGCTTGAGTGAAAATTTCCACTTTTGTAATTTCCAGGTTATTTTATTTATTTATTTTTGTCCTGTGCAGCATTAACAGAGCTGCACATACACTCCCTCCTTTGCATACACAGGCTTATTCCTCCCTTATGTGCTGCTAGAAATACCCATTTCTACCCTACTCAGAGTGCTTCGGTTCCCAGCATCTGTGGAAGTGAGGTTTCTCTGGCACCCTGCACACCCATTGTGCCTCTTCTGCTCAGGCTCCTCATTTCAGTGTCCCAGCCATAGCACCACAGTAGCTTATCACTTTCAAGCAACCTGAATGTCTTTGATTTTTCACTTGGTCCCTGAGTTCAGGCCAGGTCTCAGCATGGCTGCAGTGGTAGGGGAAGGGCTGAGTACAGTCGGAGACAGCTTCCTGGGCTGAGCTGTACCTGGACACACCTCACATAGTGTTATTTAGGCTCGATCCTTGCACTGAGAGGAACAGAGGCCCTGGATTCACTGGCCCTGAGCTGGATTTGAGTCTCTACAACCAAGTTCCTCTCCCAGTGCCCTGGCATCACCACTCTGGGCCTGCTTGTCTGGAGAATAAGTTGGTGAGGATGAACATGACACCAACTGTGACATCATAATGTTGTCACGCTGTAAGTATATAGCTTGAAATAGTCAACCACTACTGCTGGTGCACAAGGGATCTGTAGAGTTCTCTGTGCCCAATATAAGCAGCTCACCTTTGCATTCAGTGTGCTCTTATCTGTCATTAGACAAGCATCCTCACTTCTGGTAAGAAGTATTCACAGGCTGCTGTACATCACAGTAATAAACTGAAACTATAAATTCTGCTTACAACTTTTTCTCAGTTGATGGCATTCATTTTCTATTGCTGTGGTTAACACTTCAGAAAACATATTAGTAATCATTCTCTAGCTGAAAGAAGCTTGTGGCTGGTTGTGGGATTTGTTCCTGATTATTCTCTAGGATAACAATTCTATAAATTCTTTTAATTTTTACACTTACATACAAACTATGTGGGCTTGGAAATTGCAGTGCCCCAATATTTGTGATGCTGCACAGAATGTGTAACTTGCGCATTTCTGATGCAGTCATTGTGATACAGCATCTTTCTTGCAGAGTGATGAATTGAATATACCAAAACAGAAAAAAGTTGATTTAACAGTAATGAACATATACTGCCAAAACTGTATTTACCATTACTAGGTACATAGTACACATTCATTTCTGTTTTGTCCTGTCTTCTCAAATTCTGTAGAGCATATTTACGTTCATCTGAAACATAATAAGAAGTGCAGTTACAACTGGTACATAACTATAAGGGATGAGAGATGTATGTGTGCATTTATTTTGTGAATGAAATAGACCATGAAGATCTCCTTTATTCGCTTTTTTTCTGTGTATTCAAAAAATGATTGGGATGCAAATCATTTGCAGCTCTTCTGTGTATTAACAATCTATTGGCAAGATTTTTTCTACCTACAGTAATGCCTAAATACTTTAAATACTTTAAATACTTTAAATACTTATGCCTAAATACTTTAAAAATATTTGTTGAAATTGAAGAGTATATTGCAACTAACACATTTCACATGGGTAAGTGCAGCATCTGAGTCACAGACTCAGATGTGAACAATCCAAATAGTTTAAGTTCTAACATCCCTTATATACATTCACAAGTTTTCTCTTTTAACTTTCACACTCACCTTTATATGTGAACAAAACATTCCACAATCACTCCTTGACCGTGCATACAGGCACTTATCCAATCAGGATTGTGAGTTGTTTCAAGCCACGTGCTCTTCCTCCAATCAGTGCCATCATCATGTGGCTATCAAACAGCTTAATTGACTTTGTTTTTCTCTTCTTCTGAAAGTGTCCTTGGTTCTCAGCCTTGCTTTCTTATGCTATTTATCTTGCTTCACAGCTTCTGCTTTAAACAATCTTTCTTGTATTCCCACAGGTAAGGACTAGGGCCATGTGGTGCTCTCTGCCTTGAATCATAGCTGAAAAGCCTTTATCTTTTCACTGAATGTACACAAAAAGAAGAGGGAAATGTAATATTGTAATCTGACATGTTATCTCTGTACTCTGGAGGTAGTTGATGTATCAACATTTCTTTCCTAAAATGCTGCTAGTATATTAAGAAATACAACAAAGAATAAAGTAGATTAGTATGATATTACTTAGCTTTACTTTACTACCTAAACTAACAGTACAAATAAGAAGTGAGTAACATTTCATTAAGTGATCGTCTCATTTGCAGAGAAGGATGAGTTTGGAATTTTGAAACAAAAACTACATATGGAGAATTCTGTCCATATGCCTCCAGTACGTCTTACAGCTAGGAAAGACAAGACCATTAAAATAAAATAAAAAAAAGTGTAAACAAGGTTTTATGAAATATTGTGCAGTATACATGAATGCCAAGCACACTGAAGTTGGGAACAGGTGGTATACCTTGGCAGTTCTACCGAAAATGTTGTGAGGTTGTGGTTGTTCTTTTGTTTGTTTTTTTCTAGGATGGGATCTTTCTATGCTCCCTGTCTCCCTGCAATCAATGTGTTCAGACTCCATACTTCAATGTACCTGCAATGCTGGGCAGTGATGTGCTGCAATGTTCCTCAGGAGAGAGTCTTCAAAGCTTCCAGATCTAACAACTTCTACATGGCCATGTTGCTTTTCATTCTCTTTCTTTCTACACTGCCTGCTGTGTACACCATTGTCTCCATTCCACCATCTTTTGACTGTGGCCCTTTCAGGTCTTTTCCATTTTACCTTATGCTAATGATATGATCAACTGCGTCACCAGTAAATGATACAGTAATGAAAATAAGTTTTGTTAATAAGTATTATACTTGATATGCTGTATTTTTATTGTGTGACGTTTATCACTGTAAAAATTCTTGAAGCTGGAATCCTAGAAAACTGGTTAATTATTTAGAAAAGGTTCCTTTATGTATAGAATAGAAAATCTTTTATTTTAGTTAGCTGTAATGTAAACATTTGTTGTTCTTGCTCTAATTATGCCAGAGATTACTGCAGGAGCAGTGGCCAGTTATGCCACTACGGTCTTCTGGCTCTAGAGTGATGACTTTCAGTAAATGGTTATGTATGCCTTGTAGGAGGGACACGTTAGAATGCACATTGTTGTGCTGAAGTTGAAGGAGGTGGTACAGACATTGACTACTATGACATCTCCAGCTGACACTGTATTTCATGCTCCTTTATTACCACTGGATTTCTGCATACATTCCTCAAGTTCTAAAGACCTCCATGTTAACTAGACCTTTCTAAAAAATTAGGCCTGTCTCATGCATGCAAACATGTGCCTTCCATACAAGCTAGCTTAGATAAAGCCATACTTTCAATATAAAGTTCAGGACCATTTTCAGCATCTTTACTTGATAGTTTGCATGGCATATGATTTTAATGAACACACAACAACAATCGATACATAAAATTCAGATTTTTTATTATTTTGGTATATTCGTCTAGCTACTTGGTTTAGTCACAGTGACCTAAGAGGTATAATAGCATGACACTCTAAAAGTTTACTGAGGAATAACCTTGCTTAAATTTTACAGAGATGATGGTAACAAAACAAGTGGTGCAAAGTAAGCTTTCTTATTATTTAAGTCACAGCATGGACCCTGATAAAATTGATCCAAGTACTGAAGGAGTTAGCAGATGTTTTTATCAATAATTTAGCAATGGTTTTGGAAGGCTGGAGAGGTGCCTGCCAGCTGGAGGCTGAACAAGATTATATACATGAAGCATATGAGAGAAAACCCAGGAAAATATGGACCTGCTACTTTAACACCATTATTTTGCAAAGTTATGGAGAAGATTATGCTGGGTACTAGTGTGAAAGACAGTTACAGAATTTTAAGTTTTAAATAATGCTAACATATAGTTTTTTGTTCTTTTACTCAGATTTGGTGTGATATGTTTAACTTTTATATGCATACTACTGTATTTACATTGTCAAAATATTTTAATTCGATATATTGATATTTGATATATTTATTTTCTGTCTAATAGTGGGAAAACGAGAATGTTTGAAGTCATATCAGAAACTTTGGAGCATGACTTCCCTTCTTGGTTTGGGAAGGTATTTGGTTATGCCTCTAATCCTGGACTCATCCTACCTTTTATATTACTGATGGTGTACGTATAGAATATTAACTTACATCTCGCTTAATACTTAATGAAAAGTCTATTCATTTTCTTTTGCTCTGAGTCTTAACAGTCTAAATATCTAATTAGAGTACTGATTACCCTGTGATGTCAAGTCTTCTCTTTGGTCATCAGTAATGTGCTTTTCCACAGATAAAGATCTCTTTTTGCTTTTTTGTTCCATGGCTCTTTTGTTTGTTTGCTTTTGCTACTCCAATGGAGAACCTATCAAAATGCAAAAGGTTATGGGATCTGAAGTGCTGTGACCTTGATCAGCTTGTCTAGTAGGTTGAGCTACACTTCATAAATCCTTAACAAGTTCAATACAAAGTTATTAGAATTATGGTTACCGTGAAGTAGACATGTTTCTCATTAACTTTCAGTGTGTCTGATCTTGAGTGCCAGTGCCCGTCCTTGATAAAAATTGTATTCTTTGAGATGGAATTGAAGGGAGAGAGAGAACTATGGAGTTATACTATGGAGATATTCCAGTCTCAAGTATTTGTCTAAAACTCTCTTACGTCTGATTTCTTGTTATGGATTTTTAATAGGTCAGTAGCAGATAAAGAGTAATGAACCTGACTAGTCTTAAAGACTGTATTTAGTCCTTGACAAAGGTAAA
The DNA here is from genome assembly GCF_038088225.1 of Cyrtonyx montezumae. NCBI lineage: Eukaryota > Metazoa > Chordata > Aves > Galliformes > Odontophoridae > Cyrtonyx > Cyrtonyx montezumae. Next base: position 4,173,427 of record NW_027072041.1, read on the forward strand.
CTAGCTTACATACATAGAACATCTTTTAGCATACTGAACTAAAAGCAAATTCTAGATAGAAATGGACAGGGCTTTAACCCTACACTGTAGAACTGCCAGAAACACAAAGAAGATTACAAAATAGAACAAAAATTTGCAAAAAGATTTTACATGAAATAAAAGATTCTGAGATGAAATTTTACACAGATTCACTTAATTCTCATGTTTTACCCTTAGCTAGAACAGCAGAGACTAGATTTTCCTCTTAAATGCACAGTTAGTTTCTGATGAATTATTCTGAGCACAATTCATATTTTGCTGTGCTCTGAGGCAAAAATAAAAATAAAATAAAGGTGTGGGGAAGTTTAAAAATATATAAAGCAAAATCAGGAAAAGCAGTGAAAATAGGATATGTAGATTAATGATTTACTACTTAGTTTGAGAAGAGATTTCACGTCAGAATTCCACTAACATAGTAAAAAATAATTATTTCATAGAGTTTTTATGAAAGTAATTCAATTCATTAAAAAATGAAAATTGCATTGTACAGGGATATTATTGTTAAGTAGAATGGGATTGTGATTTTTAAAATTAAAATGTATGATTTTGGCTATTTTTCTGGCAGTACTTCAGTTTGTTGTATTAGAACAAAAGATTTTCTAAGTATGGCTACTCATTTTTAGAGTATATCATACATGTTAATTAAATTTTATTCAATAACTTATTTAACGTTATTCACTGCAACTTACTTTGTAGTGAGGCATAGCCTTATGCAAAATTGTCCTTAGCTACCATACTTATTTCTGCTTTTTATTTAATTATTATTATCATAATTATTTCCCATGAGATAAGTATGCCTTCTTCATACTCCATTTTTCACTGTCAAAATGCCTCTACTGATTAGGAAAAATAAATAAATGAGGAAAAATACAGTTTTGGTATAAGCACAACTATAGTTATTACTATAGGAATTTTGCAAGATTCTTTGTATTCAAACCATTATCTAACAAGTTTTTTTCTTTTTCTTTAAATTTAGCCTGAGTATTTATTATCTCAATGCTACATCCAAATCCTACAAAGAAGCTAACCTGGAACTCAAAAAGAAATTACAAAGTGTAAGGAATGGGGAATCAGTATTTCTGGTTTTTACAATTGTTAGAAAATCATTGTTACTGAAAATGCCCTTTCTATTTCTCCATCATTAGCAAGCAGAAGAAAATAAAAGAAGAAATAAACAAAAGGCACAAAAATCAAATGGACAAGAAGAAAATCCATTTGAGACAGAGCCACCACAGTCAATGCAAAAAGGAGACAAGGAAGATGAATCTAATGCAAATCAAGGTAAACACAGATTTTAATTTCTCAACATGAGGATTAATTGTACACTGGATCATAGGCTTCATCTTTATCTTAACTACTTCCTTTGCCATGATATCTTTAACAAATATTCACCATACTGAATGACAAGCTTTAACCAGTTCATTTTTCTTTCTTTGACTTATTTAAGAAATACCATAACATCATTCCATATCAGGTAAAACCTTCTATTAAAGTAATAAAACTAATAGAGTACGTGTTACAGCTTGTTCTGAATGGCACTGATTCCACTTGTCTAATAATAAATCTGTTGGGATAAAATATTGCATCCTCCTATTGTATTCAGGATAGCTATGGTTGTAAGAATGCAGTGTGGTAGTAATCCTCGTCATGAACACTAGCTTGTACAGACAAGTTTCAGGTGGATTTTAAGGATTTCACGCTCTCTCTTCACCCATTAATGCTACTAGACTTTTCCCATCGTGTATGCCACTCTACCAATGTATTCTCAAGCCTAGCAGAAAAATGAAGATTAGAGATGACCATCCGTGGAAGAGCTGCATGGACGACAGGTCTGCAGCCTGAAAATCTGCCTGCTTGATCTTGGAACTACTGACCTTTGTCACCATTTTCAGATGATACCCTCTTGACAGTGCATCTATCTTATTGGAAAATACCTCTGCTTCCCTTCCCTGTGTTTTTTCAAAAAGGAAGGATAATGAGATCCAAGAATCATGAAATTATGTTGTACCATTTTTCATAGAATCATAGAATCCTTAGAGTTGGAAGGGACCTTTAAAGATTGTCTAGTCCAGTTCCCCTGCAATAAACAGGGACATGCACAGTTTAATCAGGTTTCCCATGGCCGGATCCAGCCTAACCTTTAAAGTCTCCAGGGATGGGGCATGAATCAAATTTAGAGAAGATCTGTTCCAGTGCCTCACCACCCTCACTGTAAAATACTTTTTCCTTTTATCCAACCTTAATCATTGCTCTTTAAGCTTGAAGCCATTTCCCCTTGTTTTATCACCACAGACCCTGCTAAAGAGTCTGTCCCCTTCTTTCCTGTACCTCCTCTTTGGATATTGAAAGGCCATTATCAAGTCACCACAGAGCCTTGTCTTGTCCAGGCTGAACAAACTCTGCTCTTTCAGTCTGTCCTCATCGAAGAGGTGTTCCACCCCTTGGATCATCTTTGCAGCCCTCTTCTAGATGTGCTCCAACAGCTCTGTGTCTGAAGGACTCCACATCTGTACACAGTACTCAAGGTGAGGCCTCACCTCACCAGCGCAGAGAAGAGGGGCAGGATCACCTCCTTCAACCTGCTGGCTTTTTGATGCAACCCAGGATCTTTTGATGCAACCCAGGATATGGTTGGCTTTCTGGGCTCTGCTTTTCACCCTTGTCTGTGAGGATAGCTTCCCAGGGTGTTTTGTTCATTAACTCCCTGAAGAGTTGGAATTCAGCTTTCCTGAAACTTGGCATCCTGATTCTACTCTTTACCTGTCTCATTCCTCTGGAGCATGAACTCAACTGTAGCCTGGTTATTACAGCCCTGGTAGCCTCAAATCCTGATGTCACTAATCAGTTCATTTACACTGTTGAGAAGTAGGTTCAGTATTGCATTCCCTCTGGTACGGCCTTCAATTTATTGACTCAGGAAGTTATCTTCAGTGCATTCTAGGAACCTTCTGGGTTGCCTATAGCTCACCATGCTATTTTTCTGACAGATGTCTGGGTGTTGGAAGTCCACTGGCAGGATGAGTGCTTGTTTCTGTGTCCTTACCTCATACAGGATGTAGAGAAAAGATTATCTATGCTTTCAGTTCCTTCAGCTGTTGTCCCAAGGCACTGGAGTCCCTTTTGATAGCCCTTGACCTATGTGCAGATGATTCAACTCTCCCTCTATGGAAAAGCAGTAAGAGGCTGTGATCTGCTGTCCATAGCAAGCCAGGTGGTTTCCTGGTGACATTCTCATTCGAGCCCCAGGAAGACAGCAGACTTCTCTAGGGACAGGTTCTGCTCAGCATATTGGTTGTTCAGTTCCCTTTAGGGAGGAATCAACTACAACTAATACCCCTCACTTCTTCGGTGATGTAGTCTTGATGTTGTGGGAAGGCTGTTTGTGGTTTGGTTTCATTAGTTTATCTAGACTGAATGGGCTGTTATCACCCACAGACGAGCCTTTCATATTCAGGGCCTTTCACAGCTAGGACCTTAGACCTGTTGTAGGGAACACCTGTGGGGGTGGAGCAGGCAAGGAGTTGTTTGCAGCTTCAAGCACAGACTTGCTTCTATCCTCTCCTTTAATTTGTATTCTTACCTTCAGCCTTCCAATTTTTTCCTCAGACTGATGTGATACAGACTGCCTTGGGTTTTTTGTTTTTTCCTTTGAAATATTCTGTCCTTGCATGGATGAACTGTGGTTTCCCTGCTCCTTCTATTTGCATCCTATGACGCCTTTTAATCTATATACTTCATCTTGCAGCCTAGCCACAAGGCAGAGCAGATCTGCTTGCACCTTACACAGCTGTTGGTGCCTTGGGCCCTAGATTTTCCATCATATTCTGGAGTAAATAATGTGCTGCAATCTTTCCCTCAGAGAGATTTTCTGTTCCATATTGTCATTCCTTAACTCTATTCCCTTAATACATTTCAGATAATAAGAAAGAACAGAGTGGCAATGAAGCAAAGACAACAGGTCAGCCACAGGAAGCAAGTTCTTCTCAGGCACTGCACCATCCAGGAGCTGCCCCAAATGGCCACTATCCACCACACGGCAGAGGGGGAAACCTTCCTCCCCCACCCATAGCTGTGACACGGCCACCTGGGCCACGTGGGTTTGCAGCACCAGGCTACCCACTCGGACACCCACGCTTTCCAGGGGTACAGCCAGGAATGCCCAGAGGTCCTCCCCACTACAGATAAGGAAACAGTCTGATGTTTTCTGCTTTGTGATAAGATGAAGGGACACTGAGAGACAAGAGTGATCTTGACTCCCAAAAAACACCTGAAAGTGCAGAACTCCATTGTGTTTATTATAAAACTCTATCTGCATATTCATGTGCTTCATTTTTTGAGGGATGGGACATCTCAGCAGAAAAAAATGCATCTGTCTGCTTGCTTTTAATGATATTGCAAAAATGTGTTAGCTGTGTCAAAATGTCACAAAACTTAAGGTATATATTGGAAAACATTATTTTCTATTTTGTTGGTTATTTTCTTAAAAGCTTGCAAGGCTGTCTCTAATAACTCTTTTCCTCAAACGTTTGCTGAAAACGTAACTTAGAAAGAGTATTGGAGTCAGTTTCTAAAACTGCATATGGCTTGACTTCTGCAGGCAGGATATGCTTAAACAAAGAGTTCTGATTTTGCGTGATGAAACTGCAGTCATTTCAAAAGTTTGGTGATTATCTCTAAAGTCTTTGGGAAATTGCTTTAAAGGTAAAAAAGAAACAATATTCTGCCTGTTGCTATGAAGAAAGTTTAATACATATTGCAGTAGTACTTTTAGCTAATGCAGCAATAATGAGTTTTATCACTTTTGGAAAAATAAAAATAAATGTAAAATATGATTTTGAGGAACATAGGTAAGACCGTCACTCGATGTTTTTCCTCAGATACTCACCAGAATTTTGTTATTGCACAGACACATTTATTACTGCATAAGAATATGTGCTATTAATCTTCTCTGTGGATTTATTAGTGTAAATTTTTGTTGATACTAGAGAGCCCTGTCCAGGACAGATTCTCAGTATGATAGTGTAGCAGAAACACAGAATAGGTGCATGTTCATTTGCAAACTGTTGCTACTTCTTCCAATGAGACAGTTATATTTTTATGATCTGATTTTATTTCACTGTCCAGACTTTGGACATTGATGCTTATTTTAATACTCAGAAGATGAATAACACCAGTATAGTCAAGAGACCATCTTCTGAAAAGAAAATGCAATTCTATTGGGGATTTTCTGTATATCAGTTCATTTTGTACAATGGAAAAAAAGTTAATCATATCTCAGTGTACTGCAAGTCTGTGGTATCAGAGAAAAAATTCTGTGTAATCAGATTGTGGAACCTATTGAAAAAGATTTACATAAAACTATACAGCCTGCATATCTCCTTTATGCACAGTCAGACAGTACAAATTCTAGCTCAAGCAGGTCTATAAATCAATTTCCAGATTCTAGGAGGACAAACTAAAGAGATCTTCATTTTATACTTAATTTTTATACTGCTCTATAAGCATCTGCTATCAGCTAGTGATAAGACATTAGATCAGTGTCCATCAGACCTTTAGCCAGCATCAACATGGCTGCTCTGTGTACAAGCACCAAGCACTGCTAAATGAATCAAGAGATAAGTGCATTGCAATAGGTTCATGAGGAAGTCTTTCCTAGCAAAAAATTATAAATGCTACTAACTGAGTGGACAAACAGATTAAGACTGGATCCCAAGACAGGTTCTGCGTCTGGGGTACAGTGATTCTTGTAATTTAAATCAAAAAGTACATTGTAGATCTTTTCATCTTTGGAAGATAAGATTTTTAAACTGTGGAATTCGGATGTTTTCAGAAAGTACACTAATTCAAACTTTGCAAAACAGTAAATATTCAAATATTAAATCGGAACATGCTTTTAGTCCAGAAATACATCAGCGTGTAAACTAAAAGTAAGCTCCAGTGCTCTAGAGTTTTGCCTCATCTGTGGCTTTAGGACAAACTTTCCAACAAACAAGGAAATGCTTGTCATGAGGTATTACTTTGAGACTTTCTACTTTGAGACTTACTTTGAGACCTGCAACAGATATTTAATATAAAAAAATTCTGGATATTCCTTAGGAAAAAAAGATGATTCTAGCTACAATCAAGGCCATGCATTACATCATGGTTTATAGAACAGATGAATAAACTGATTTTAAAGATTCTTTGTGTCCTGGTGATCCACACAGAGGAGAAAAGATAAAGCAAAGTTTTTCAAGGTTCTTGAAATAAATTGGAGTAACAAACTGGTTATGAAGCAGTCTGGTTACATGCAACATAGAGGCCTTAATAAGGATTCCTAGTTCTTTTAGGAGTGCATAATTTCTGTGGTTATTAAAGGTGTCTTTTGCTTAGGGTCTTTAAGTCTGCAGAATGGTTTTACAGCAAAAATGGGTAAGAGAATCCACCTGCTGAAATTATTCTGTTACACTAATACGCTGTATGTTTTCGGCAACATCTTCAACAACAAATGTCTTCTCAGAATGCAGCTGTAAAAGTAGGGATGAGCATGTAATAGCTGGATGGATGTTTCTTATTTCCTGTGACTAGCATCAAGCTGCAGTGACTGTAAACAAAACAGTTCTTATTCTTTAATGTACCTAAGTAAAGACCTTTAATCACTGTTTTATGAAGCTTGGTTGTCAGTGCTTCCTAACTTAGTTCTGTTTAATTCACTGACATCTTACTAAGAAAATAATATGGATTTAACAGACAAGATCTGATATTACGCCATTCAATGATCAATACTAAATCCACATTTAAGAAAAGATGCTGTTTACTTGTTAAAAGTAACTTGAAAGTGTTTTAAAGCAGCATTTCCTTCCTATATTTCCTTTCTTCAGCCCTTCCATATTTTGAGTATTTGGTTCACCTCCACTTTTTTTTTTTCTTTTTTTTTTTTTTTTTGACATTAAAGAATGTACTGGGTATTTAATTTGGAAGTTGCACAGGCAACAAGAATTTCCAAACCTTGTGGTTAATTTTCACCCTTAAGGTCTTTATTATCATGTCTGTATTTCTATCATGCAGTAACTAGTGATATTTGCAATCAATTGTGTATATCATTTATTTTTTGACTTTTTTGTCTCTCCCTTGTTTTCAATACTTCAAAATTTAAAATCAATGTGAATAACCACCATAGTGTTCTCTCCCTCTCTTGCCTTGAATTAGATTGGAAAATAAAAAAACCCAACAATTTATCATCTGTAGTCAATAACGGCTATAAACCATTATCTCAGATACTACAACAGGAAGCAAAATAGTTATATTATTTACAGATTAAATTACTAAATCCTATACCAAACAGTTTGCAGTCAATGCAATCTCTCTTCACTAGATCTATTAATTATTTTTTTTATTTTTCTCACTACAAAACTGTACCCATGCTCATCTGATATGATAATTTCTGCAAACGTAAGGCTATTTTTACGCAATGAGATAACCAAAATAGAATCAGATGCATAACAAGACACAAAAACCATATTTTAAAGCTCAAATAAGGAACAAATCTGTTTTTGACTAGATAAAATCTTTGTTAAGATAAACCTTGACTAGATAAACCTTAAAAAAAAAAAGTGACAAAGAAAGTAAAAATAATTTTAAAAAATGTACTAAGTTTGAAGAAACACTTTTAAAATCCCTTCAGAAATTCTCATGGCATGGGGTCTAAATCGCCAACAGAAACAACAAGGCCCACTGTTAGGATGCTATCAAAATAATATAATAATATATATTAAAATAAAAATATATCTTATAATGTCTTATAAAATGTAATACTTCAATGCTTATACTCTAACACACAATGGTTTCTTGTCTTACTTTCAAGCTTCAAGTCTCTTGAAATCTTGTTCCTTCCAGTTCCCTCTTGCTAGCTGTGGACTCACTTGATGTTTGGTTTCCCCACTTTTCACTCTGTCACTACAGTCTATAGCTTCATAGATCATAATCTGTCACTTAGGTATGAATTTATTAAATATTTTCAAGAATTGCAGAAGGATGTCTTAGAGCATTTGTACTAACTTTAATAATTGTAGAACTGAAGTTAACATTAACTCCTGAAAAAAACCCTACGATTTTACTACTACTGGTTGTATTTGCCTCTCCACTCCCTTCTCATCTATTTGTATGACTTCCACAGAAGAGTTACTGCAAAACTTACTAAGATATTTGAATCCTATTAAAGCAAACATCCAGAAAACATTTCTCCATTTGTTCTGCTTATAAAACTTACTATAAGATCCTTTAACTTCTGCTTATAAAATATACTATAAGATCCTTTAGCCTCCCTTTTAACTTATTTTTATAATTGCCTAAGAACAAAACAAAACCAAACAAAACCGAAACAATACCTTATGTAACTTGATCTTTCTCCAGCAGAGGTCAGAGCAGCATAACATATTGCTCTACATCCGCGTGAGCTACTGCCCATGAAAAGATCAAATATCATTTGTACCTGTAGAAGCTGACAGAAATAAGCATGCTGGTAGAATTTCAGGTCAATTGTGAATTTGCAAGGAGGACAGAAGTTCACTGATGAAGTATTTGGTTTAGTGTCAATAGCATAATCTTTTCTGATTATGAATAAATTTTTGCTGAAATGTATTTTGGATGAATGAAAATGTATAATTTAATTAACATTCTGAAATAGATCATGGGAAAATTAAAAAAAATCCAATATTTGTGAATGTTTCAGATATAATAACTAGTTGTATTATTACTTGGTAATAATTTTATCAATTTCTGTTTTTAAAGATACATTGTTGAATCATGTTCTCTGACCTTTAGGTACTTCACAGGCCAAAATCTTTAGTCATGATGACATGTAACGTTCATTCAAGGGGACGGTTGTGAGCACTATTTATAAGCATATATAGAAGCCAAACTGCAACTTCCCCTGAGCTTTCAAGTCAGAAAGCTCTTTCTGGAAAAGAAAAATAACTCTCTCTCACTTAAATGTTATGTAAAAAATCTCTTAACAATGTTTCCATATTTTGTTTGTTAAATTCACAAACCCGTGGCAATACTCAGTTAACAGTTGAATATCCCAGATAATTTGGAAAATTAAATTTGTTCAGTCTGGAAACTTGTTACTTCCCCAGTGAAGATAGCAAATTTTAAGAATTCTGTCTTATGGACCACCTGTAGTAGTTGAAATATCACAATAAAGTGAGATCACAGGCAGATATATAACAGAAGAGAAAGTCATAGCTTTTGGAAATGATAAGAGAATATCGTGGAGTGAGTGATTCAGCCTCACACAAGCTGTGAAGTTAAGTCAAACGCAGCTCTCAGGCTGAGAAATCTGTTGCAGGAGATTATAGGTACATACTTCTTCTCTATACTATTAGTGAACAGGAGCCAGGAATACATTTTTGTTCACCAATACCCTTCCCTCTTCAAACACTAAATATGAGAGGAAGGTCTTACTTCCAATACATGGCAATGCAGAAGTGCAGCCAGGTTCTATGCAGAGTAGAGGCACATCTAACTAGTATGTCATTTAATCACAAAAAATACACATTGACAAATAATATTCCACATACACAACATCTGTCATTGCATTAGGAAATGATCAGATGGCTGGAGCACCTCATGTATGAAGAAAGTTGAGTGGAGGTTGTTATGCTTGGAGGAGAGAAGGCTCTAAGGAGACTCTAAGGAGTCTGTGACCTTTCAATATATAAAAGTGGCTCATAAGAAAAATTGAAGAAGGCTTTTTACTAGGACATGTAAAAGAGCAAGAAGCAACAGTTCTAAACTGCAAGAGAGTAAAATCAGAATGGATCTGAGGAAGAAATTCTTCCCATGATAAAACACTGACACAGGCTGTCCAAAGAAGCAGTGAATGCCCCATTCCTGGAGGCATTCAAGGCCTGGTTAGATGGGTTCTGGGCAAAACGACCCAGTGGCCATGGCCCATCATTTGAACTAAACCATGTATGTCCTGACATTTGGCTTGCCTGGGCTGCACTTAGTGAGTAGAAATTGTCCTGCTCCACATATATGTAGGTCACTCCAATGTAATATCTGCTGTTTATTTCCATGGAAACCTAAATAGCTACTTACAGCACAATAAAACTATTTGATAGAGCAAATTCTCATCTATGAAACATTATTTTTCAGCATATTCACCAACACTAGCTTTGCATTTTCACCAGTGATGAAGAAGAGCATGCATGCCGCACTCATGACAATCTGACCCACTAGCATCACTGCTGAAACACACTACTCACCACCTCACTGTTCTTGTATTCACTGCTTGGTCTCAATAACAATTAAGAAAGCATCAGTGAATGTCAATGGATGCAATTTTTTCTACACGGAGGAGTTTAATTCTACATCTTTGCTTCATATGAACTTCCATCTCAGATGCCATTTTGTCACAAGAGTGCTCTTCTGCTGCCATCTGTCACAGAGCAACAGAATGTGAGTACCAGTGTGAAGGTTTTACCTCTACTGCCATACCACTCTGATATTAAGGGCCAAAACAATAAAATAGGAATTACTTCCAGAGCAGCCCTCTCAAAGTATACAATACTTTTACTATGTAAGCAACAAAACACTTTAAATTAAAATATTTTTCTTAAAACATCAAATAAAAAAAGACATAAAACAAGTTATCCGACCTTGTTTTTGTGAAGCTAACAAACCAGTCTGGTTCAGTAGCAGTGACTGCAGTTCTTAGTGAGGTCTCAAGGTGTTCATAAGAGAATTCTGCTAAAATTTTACTCTGCCTGTATTTCACCCTTGACAATAATTGTTCAAAATATGTGTACTGACAAGAAGTGATGACACAAATAAGGTTGAGACTGTGAAGCTAAGGATATATAAGGGTTATGAAAACCTGGTAAAGAGACATGATCAGACTTTTGAGTTAAGTATCTATACATTCAATTTGAAAATCTGCAGGTCATGTATTTATATCAGTTGAAAACGGCCTCACAAATGTAAACTGATGATTTATTTTTCTCAGTCTTGAAACCCCAGAGTGAGGGGTGCAGTTGTCAAACCCCAGGGGAGGATGCCATCCAGAGTTAACTAGACAGGCTTGAGCAGTGGGCCCAGGAGAATGTCATGAGGTTCAACAAAACCAAGTGTAAGGTCTTGCATATGAATCAAGGCAAATCCACTACCAGTACAAGCTGGGGGATGGAAGGATTGAGTGCAGCCCTGCCAAAAAGGACTTGTGGGTACTGGTGGATGACAAGCTGGACATGAGCCAGCCATGTACCCTCAGAGCCCAGATAGCCAACTGTATCCTGTGCTGCGTCCAAAGCAGCGCAGGTAGCAGGTCAAGGGAGATGATCCTGCCCATCTACTCTGCATTGGTCAGGCCACCTATGCCCCAGAAGTGGAGTCCTCAGTACAGGAGAGATGTGAACCTGTTGGAGCACATCCTCAGAAGAGGATTCAGAGGAGGTCCTCAGAAATGATCTGAAGGATGGAACACTTCTATGAGGACAGGCTAAGAGATCTTGGGCTGCTCAGCCTGGAGAAGAGAGGGTTCTGAGGCGATCTGATAGCATCCTTTCAGTTTTGCAAGGGGGGCTATTAGAAAGAACTGGATGGACTCTTCAGCAGAGTGTTGTGAAAGGACAAGGAGAGATGGTTTCAAGCTTAAAGGGGGACTCTGAGCAATCTGATCTAACTGTAGGTGTCCCTGTTCATTTCAGGAGAGTTGGACTAGCCGCTCTTAAAAGATCCCTTTCAACTCTGAGGATTCTAAGATTCTGTGATTCCATTTTGAAATTTCCACATCAAATCAGCAAACAGAACTATGTATTCTTTGCTGTTTTAAGCCCTGCTTGAGCCAGTGTATCAAGATGCATACTATAGTTGCCATCACTTGAGTCAGCACTGCCCAGCATTGCCCTCCCCATGCCCTGCTTTCACAACATTAATAGTAGTTCACTGGTCTTTTGGCAGTTGCTGAGCAGTGGGTGCATGCCCAGGAATGTGCATGGGGAAGAGACGACTTTACCATGTGGGTAGGCTGCATTGCCCGAACTACACAGTCACTTCTAACTCAAAGATTTTTGTGACTTTGTGATTATATAAAAGACAAAAGTTGCCTTAATTCCAGCTAGCATCGTGCAATGTGGAATAAGCACTTTCTGATCTTTAAAGAACCACAGAATCACAGAAGTAATTTTCTTCACTGTATCCATTGTTGCAAATATTTTTTTACTTATGTGGGGCTATTTCTCAGTGGTGTTTTATGATGCAATAAAGACGTACAATAGAATCCTAAATTTTACATGTCAAGTGATGGCATTATCCCTGAACATGAGGTGAACTTTACTTATACTCCAACCAGACTACAGGAAACTGCTGTATGAAATTGTCATTGTAATCTGGTTTCTCTTTCTTGAACTGACCTGTAAAGGAGCATTTGGCTGTTCAAAGTGGTTCAGTTGAGATCTCTCTGCAAGACAGACAAGGACTTATGAACTTATGAATAAATGACACTTCTCCTGTATCACCTCTAGATGAGACATATAAGCTAGGGATCTGTATAAACAAGGACAAAAATTTAATTCCTACTTTAACTGATTGTAGGAACAACCTCAGAATAAAAAATCTTTTTCTTGTTGCCTTTCCGGTAGTTATCTGAAGTTTCTGTTAAAGCATATTTTCACTAGGAAGTTACTCTGGTGTGTGCAGGCCTGATTAAGACATGATCAATATGCATGACAAATGCCACGTCACCTGGTTATTCTGATGCCAGAATTATCTAGGAAGTAACAAAGTCAGACCAAAGTTTAATCACATCACGTTTAGCATGTGATTGTTACAGAGCTTGACTTAGACTTTGTGAGTGGTCAGGCCAGTACTTGTCTTAGGGTCCTGACAGCAAATAGACTTGGTTGTACAGCAGTTCTGAATATCTGGTTGTACACCAGTTCTGAATATCCAGACTTTTCCCAGTTTCTATGCAAGAAATGCTGATATACCTATTTGCTCAGTAGATGGCAGTTTTTCCATTTCTCCTGTAGTCTTGTAGTAGAACAGTCCTTATATCAAAGAGTGAGACAGAGTGACTCCAGACCCCAGAGGCTGTAGAATCTACCCCCTGTAACTGTGGGAAGTTGATCCCAAGTCTGTGCCAGGTTTAGTCACAATGCTGCTCCTGACTATTCTGTAATTGTTGGCTTAGTGCAAGATTTTTATTAATTTTTCATTTCTAGATTTATTTTCTATATTCTTATGTCTGTTTGGATACTGAAATCTCAGAGTACCTTTTGGAAGAGTTCACAGGTAGAAGAGTACTTTCCAGTTAGAAACAGCAGCTCTGAGCAAGGCAACTTCTATGCATAATTTTACTGTTCTTTTACACATAATTTCTATGATACAGTGGCTTAGAAATCACTATTTTCTGTCAGGCAAATGAGTAAATTAATATATATATATAAATATCCTGTATTAAAAAAAAAGGATCCTTCACGGTTCTAGATTGCTCACTGTTCATTCGTATGCTTCTTATTTCTCTGATAGGTGAGGCAAATTAAAGCAAAATTGTGCCATCAGCTTCTTCAGGCTAGGAACATTTCCCTTATATAAATCCTTCTGCAGATATCCTTTTGACGGATGATTTTTATTCATATATGTATACATAGATATATTTTTGTTGAAAAAGTGTTTGTATTGTATTACAGCAAAGGAAAAATACATTTTCTGTGAAAACAAGATCCATCACAAATGTCATAACAACAGAGTCAGATTTCATAGGTAAACCATTATTTCATGCTTTCTTGAAATCTTCATTAATATCTACATCAATGTTTAAGCTGAATGGCATCCTACTGATAAGCAGGTTATCTGTGAATGACTGCATTTCTACATAACAGTTTCTTAATTATTAACAAAAGGTAAGAAAATACAAGATTCCAAAAAATAATAATTTAAACGTCAATAAATTAATTTATCTAACAGAAAGAATTTCTCTAACCCTCTACAGAGGTTTTCATATACTTCATTCTCCTTTGCTTAGTGCAGAATATCTGCAGTTATTGCAGAAGTTTGGGAGTCATACTCCGTCTTTTCTGCATTATTTACTTGTATTTCTCTTAAATCTACTCTTAACCATGAATTATTTGCCTATTATGCTGAGTTAGTTCTATGCAATTTTTGTCCTAAATTTTAAATTATTGGGTTTGCAGATCTCTGGCATCATGGTACGTATATTTCTTAAGTAAATAATGAAAAAAAGTTTTAGAATTTAGGAACTGGCCATAATATTCTAAATGAACTTATTTCCCAGTATTTTACAAAATTTGAGGTATTTTTTTCTACCTCATTAATAAGTTCAATATATTTTTCTGCCTCAGTTAGCTTTCATATCTTTTCTACTAACATATATTTTCCTTCTCAAAAGGGATTCTTAATTTATTTTATAGCCACTCTTTTTTTTTTTTAAAACCCGAATTTATTTCTTAATTCCATAAATATTTTGGGAAATAATATCTTCTCCACCGTACTCACCCAAAAAATCTCTTTCTTTGATTACTATGAACAAGATTTGACCTTGACGTGTATTTGCTAGGTGGTTGTAATATATGTGCAAACACACACTGACATACACACTCGTGGATTTGTGCATCAGTACTTTAGAGAAGCAAGCTTTCTCATAGAGAGCACAATGACTAAAAAGTAAACAGATATTTTCTGTTTAATCATGTAATGTCTTATTTATACAATAAGAATTTTAGTTTTAAATATTTAACTTGTTTCTGGATTATTTCAACTGGTGTGCTCTTTTTTCTGTCCTCACATTTGTTATACATTTCCCTGGCTGAATGTCATTATTAGAACTCTCACCTTCAAAATAATTTATTCTATGCAGCATTCGTGAGAAAGATTATTATTGAAGTTGTCCATTTGATTTGCTTAAAAATTAAAGAGCTAAAATGCATCTTACATGTAAAACATACTTTTGGAAGTCAAAGCAGTAATGTCACACAAATAATCCTGAGGCAGTAAAGCAACAGACCACAAGGAATAACTCATACTTTTGTTCAGACCATAGAGATGCTCACAGAAGATGTTTACCTGAATTACATGGATATCCGGAACTGCCAAAAGTTATATTAGTGACAGATGACAGATGACCAATGGAAGTTAACAGTTCAGGCTGTATAGATCTAGGGGTAGATAAAAAGTGACAGATAATACGCAAGATACAAGATCTCCCTTAGTGGTTGTTAGTACAACACATATAGCAAAGAAAGCAATAACGAGATTCCTGAGATACTTTGACATGATCAATTTTGTAACAGTGAATAGTGTAGCACATGGCCATTTTGCCTTTTGTTAAAAGTAATTAAGACTTCTCTGAAGAGAAGTACAATGACACAACTCAAGCTAAGGGTACATATTCTGAGCGTAAATACACACCCTAAAGACAGCTTTCTTTGTTGACCATAAGATTTAGGTTTCTAAGATAATTCCTTAAGGAGATTAAGCTCTGTTTTGTGCTAACGTCACCAGTTATTTGCTTATGATTGTTCGCTAAGGTCCAGAGGAAAACATTATATGCCCTAACTTTCTCATCTGCATGTCAGTAGAATGCAAGATGTATATATGCTCTTTGCTACACTGTGAAGTATTTTTGTCTATAGAGAAAACTGATTCTTTTCCTAATTCGTATAATACCATGACTAATTTCCCACATAAATAACTCTACTATTGCATTTCTCAATTATATTAAAGTTATTACTTATGTTATTCAATATGTAAAAATAATTTTACAGTAAACATCTCCTTTACAGTGCTGTCGACATAGAAATAGCCATGCTGTATGGGGGAATATGTGCATCAAGAAAAGGAGGTTGAAGTGGTAGGAATCTAACTGCTTTTCCCTTTGCACATTTGGTGAGAAACTAATGAAGGAGATATATGTGTTTTTCTGAAAAGGTGGATTTTAAATATTTGACCTAGCAGTGATCCTCTTCTCTGTCTTCTTACTGATGTTTAAATTTTTATTACTCTCTCTGACTTGTGGACTTATGGTCATCTAAGAACAGACAGAAAAAGCTGACATCTAGAAGAGACTTTGAACCCAAAAGTTCTTTGTTGATCTCTTATTTAACTTGGTCTTGTGAAACATTTCATCTATTTCAACTCTTTTTAAAATTTATTTATATATCTACAAACACAGCAACATTAATAGTGAGTGATTATGTCTTCTTCCTCTTTCCCCTGCCAAAGCAGCTCCCTAGCCCAGTCTGCACAAGTATGCGCCCAGGCGGGTCTTGAACTTCTCCAGAGAAGATGGGAGCTCAAAACCTATGATAAGGGATTTTTAAGTTAGCAATTGATTTTACTCGTTCCAAGTTAAAGTGTCAGAAAGTATTACCGCTTATGTTTGAGGAAAGAAAAGTTTACCAATACATTAGCAACTCTATTGAGAAGTTAGTAAAGTACACTAAGCACTCTACAGAGATTGACTTTTTTTTTTTTTTAGATTCTTTAAAACTGAATTCCAGTAAAAAACCTTTATTGGTCAGAACATTCAGAAGTGGAAGCTAGCCAGAAACTGTCAAATTGACAAGGAGTATATTAAGGTTTTTTTTTAAAATGTCAAGCAATATTGCCATTATTTAGTAATTACACTTTGTATAGAACTATAAAAATTATGAGGTATACAAAATATTTGAAAATAAACCCAACTGCAAAGAAACATCTTTTTCCTGTTGCTCTCCCTTATAGCTTACTTGATCCTACTTCCATTCTGCTCCCATCCAGTACAGCCTTCTTGTATTTTGGTTAACGTTTATTAACCAACAGTCTGGCTAACCTAAATCTTTCTTCAGTATCTACTAGCAATATGCAGAAGTAGCTGTGGTCTCTTACTCTTGCATGGCCAGTTTATTATTCTATATATGAATCATCTTTGTTGCTGCCCTTTGATCAATTTCAGAAGTCAGAGTTTCAGCGGTCAAACCACTTGATACACAATTCTGTTTACTGGGTCCTTATGCCTATCTAAAGTATTTTTTTTCATGCAGCAGTCGATTTATGCCCTTTCTACAAGACTACACAGCATTTTATTTGACTTAGTCAGTTTATGTTGTGCTTCCAGATCTTTAACTTTTGTTTCCAGAGCAGTATATTTGTCAAGCCACTGTTTTTCTCTCAGCATAGCAGAGGTTATAATTCAGCCCTTGAGAAGAGTCTAAAATATCAGGCAGGCCTCCCACCAAGTTAACAAGGAACTATTCCCAAGTTTTCAGAGATTCCTCTTTGCTTCTTTATTTTAAAGTGAACCTTTCCAAATAAGGATTTTTTAAAATATCAGTTTTCAGGAGAAGGATAAATGGAAGATAATTTTAACACCAAGAAAACTCGGAACTAGAATGTGGAGAACAGAAGAATCAGTCAGTGAAAACACAATCTGACAGTAAACATGATTGCAGTGGGAGTGGGATGAGTTGGGAGCACTTAATCTGTTCAAACTCTTCGCGTGAACTCTTAGAGAATTACAGTGAGATCTTACAGAACCTCAAGATGACCTTAGCTTTGCTCTAACTCTTTCTTGCACTTCTAATTCTGCTATTGCTCCTTTCCTTTCCTCCTATTTTTCTTGCACTTGACTTTTCTGCACTCACTTTTTGTGTTCCAGACAGAATATCCTACTCTTTTCCCCTCAAACTCTTTTGCTTGCCAAGATCTCACATTTTTCCAATTCCTCCCTAAAACCTTCTTCATCAGGGAATTTTCACTCCTTATCCAACCCAGATGCCTTTCTTGCCCTGAATATTTTTTCCATATCTTCTTTTGTCTCTTAAGAACTGAATATCTGGCAGTCAAGGATTAGCAGTAATTTTCTTTCTTGCGACAGAATGAGAATTCCTTACTGATTCATTGTTTTGACAGAAATATCTTAAGAGTCCTTCTGTCTTATGGTTGCCATTCAGTAGTTTTCCTTCTCTTTAAAACTTACTGCACTATTGTGTGCAAAGATGGGGATGCACCTGCCGTGGCAAGACTTTAAGGACTTCAGATTTTTAGGACTTGCTTTTCCATATGGTGTAAAATAATAAGAATGACATAACTTTCCAATAAATATGCAAAAATAAGTTCCCAGTCACTTTCAGGAAAGTGGAGGGAGTGCATTCAATAGTGTTACAATTTAGAAATTTTTATGTGTGAACGGAATCATCCCACTCAATACAACTGGGATTTTATAGTAGATTTTTTGCTTAGGCATCCATTGATACATTTAAAATATCACTATTTCAATCAAAACAACAACAACAACAAAAAAACGTATATTCAGGAATTGCTACTGATTATGGAAGTCAAATTTCAGGATATTTAAAAGGAAATGCAGGAAGATCACTTCTATTTTAAAATTTTATTCTCTGTGAAAGGCTAAGCAGAACTTTACTAAAAATTATGAGCAATGTTTGTATAGAGATCAACTATTTTTCTCATGTTTTTCTCATGTTTTGTCTTAGTAAATTTCAATGGTGTAACATGATAGTAATTTAAGCCCAGAAAGAAAGGGACTCAATAATTACTGTGTAATACTTGCAGAGTTTAAGTCATCATTTATCCCTTCCCAGACTGGGTGATTGACTGGGTGACAATTCACTATACACATATGCATATATATTGCACAGGTAGCAAAGAATGGAGTCTTCAGTAATGCAAGCACAGTTATGAACACTTTCAGCTGTGAAAGGGCTCATCAGTAGAACAAACTTATTATTTGTGTGTATATATGTATGTGTGTGTGCACATGCATTCACAGACTGTATTAGTACTAACAGTGTGTGCATTAAGGAGAGAAATACACTCCTGAGCTTCACTCTGCATTAGTAATGAAGTGGTTGTGGAACAAATGGGGGACTGTGTTTCCAAAAATCCAGGTACATCTTTGTCACGCACCAAGAACTGATTTTCTCCTATTGGATAAACAGGATTGTGAAACTTATCGAAGCCTTGGTGTGTCTTCCTCAATCATATCCCAAATACTGTAGGCAAACGCACATATACTGAATTCTTTAAACTTGTCAGATGCCAAAAGTATACCTATTTTCATTGGCATCTCTTTGGAAAAACTTCAGTGTATCACCAGATTAATCGAAGCATACACTTGGCTTTGTTGAAAATGTTGGTTATTCCACCGCAGTTGAAAGGCAGTCTTTGTTTTCATTTTCCCTCTCTCTCTCTCTCGCTCTCACACACATGCAGTACACACATTGACACACTTCTCTGACAGAGGACTTTTGCGAAATTGACCAATTGAAGTCATTATTAGATGTTTCATTTTGATCATATTGAATCATTTAAGTTGACAAAACAAGAATATCATCAGGTTTCTTTTGCCTGTAAATAAATAAATGATTGACTAACAATAACTAAAACAGATTCCGAATGTTTCTGAGGATAGTATTAAAATTCTTTGAGAATCTTAAAATATAAAATAAACATAAACACTAGTGTATGTATTTGCAGTCTTGTATTTATTTTATCTTTTTTTCTCTACTTGGGTTGCATTTCCAAGTCATTCTTTGCTCGTGCTTGTGTAGCATCTAGCATAGCCCAGTAGGACTGGATTTGCAGTTGTGTGGTGCTGAAGCACCATTCTTGGACATGAGAACCAACTTCATGTTTACTGTGTAAAAATGTGTGTTTTATGTGTGTTTTATACTTACAAGTGGGCAGAGCTTGTACATAAGGGTATAAGTAAAGTTTTGTTTCAAACTAACAAACTGACTATTGAGATGAATTGGAACTTTAGTGAAGCTTAGACAAAACATAATTCTATTATCAGTGGGCTATGCAAATCCTATAGTTGATATCTGCAGACAGAGCTTTTCTGTTCTCCGATCATGGCCAGCAGCTGCCAGAGGATGTTGATGGCTGAGCTAGCAAAGAATTGTGGGGTACCAGAAACACACAGGTGGAGTAGGACTTTATGTGGTTATAATCAGACTGGAACACCTATGTCTGCAGGGGGCCTTTATCAGAGTATACACATGTACAATAAAAACAGAAGAGTCTAGGTAGAAAAATTAAAGAAAACAGATGGACTAGAAGAGGGAAGAGGCAGGAAAACTTTGAAGTTATATACAGATATAGGAGTACAGGGAAAATGCAGCAGATAGGAATCATAAAGGAAATTCTCATCTTCCTTTCTCTCATTATTTCCTGTTTGTCATCTGTTAAGAATTTTTTGATGTATTTATCACTACAAAGCCAAATGCTGCCTCTTAGCAAATGGGCCAATGTTCTGTATGTTCACATCTTTCCATTTATGACACTCTCAAAGAGTTAGGGAGTTTAGTCTCTGAACCCAGTGTTGTACTTACAGTGACCTAAACATACCACTGAGACAGTAGTGCATCTTTTAGGATGTAAAATATGTTCCACGCAACAGTCAGTATAATAGAAAAGCCTAAAGAAAAAGTACTCTCAACTTTTGAAGTTGCATTTTGTCATTCTTTAATATTATCCAGATTACATTTGTGTCATACTCAATTTAATCAAAAATTCAGCAGTTGAAGAAAGTTATCTAGAAGTATACTATTTTTGAAAGACACAAAGACTATCTACCTGCTAGTTAATCGTAAGTGCTTTTGTTAAGGCCACAAAGAAAAGATAGCTTTCCATCTAACATTTAGAAGACCACATAAATTCATACAGTACCAGCAAGATGTAAAGAAAAAGGAACATTCTCATAACACTATGGAGAGCTTCCACTGAAAATAAAAATAATTCTTAATATGAATTTCAAAGGAGTTAGTCATTCTCAAAACATTAAGTTTTCCCTTTCTCAGTAAATTACATTAATTTTTTTTCTACTTTATTGTTTATACTGTTAATATAAGCAAGTTTTGCTTTTACAATCAGAAAGTTAAAAGGTTAATGAATAATTCGGGACTTAAAACATTTCAGAATTCAAACAGCTTTTTCAGGTTCATTTGAAGACTTAATTCTGCACATCAAGCAGCATTATGAGTTCTTCTGAGGGATTTTGATTGTGACAGTCTTAACTTCAGTGTATTCTTGAAGGCCATATTCTCCCCTAGACAAAAGAGAATCAAGAGCAATACAGAGATTAATAGGTTAATACTTTTTATATGAATTATGTCCCCAATGATTTCTTTAGTGGTGCTGTTCAATTGAGCAGATGTGCAACAGGGATAATAGACATATTTGTAAGACATCTGTGCAGCTAGACTGCTTTCGGATGCCTTTCAAAAAGCTGTAACAATTGTTGCCTGGGAAAACTGGGAAAGAGAGTGGTTTCATTTCTGTGCAAAAGAATGGCATTCGATCAGTGTAGTGCATTCTAAACTGAGTTTCTGTGCAACAAATCAGGCATGTGTTAGGTCTTTGCAGGCATACTCAACAAGCCTTTTGTCAAAGCCTTCCTCAGCTGTCAAGAGTCTTTTCCAGTGTCAAACAAATAAAATCTTAACCTCAAATAAATTGGAGTGATAATTAATCCTCTGTGAAATCTCCCAGATAGTGAAAAATACTTAATCTTACTGTTATGTTCTTAACATTATTCCACCTTTATGTTTTACATGACAAGATGAAGCTACATGTGTGCCTAGCTGGTTGGCATTTGATGCAGGAAAGGAATTTAGACATAACTTGATTACTTTTTAGAACAAATAGTTGCTGCAATGCAATGCTATTCAGTTCCCAGAAGTCTTACTGGATACATATGTATGCAAAACAGATATCTGTACTCAGGACTCAGTGTTGTGGGAAAATGAATTCCAATTTTCTTACTGTTTCAGAGATGCATTCTCTTAATATATGAAATGTAGTAGTTTACTTAATAATGGTGTTAAAATTCCAAGAACTATCTAGAGATTTTTATTCTGAGATTCCAGGAAACTGATGGCTGAAACTGAAAATTTTCCACACATATTTCTGCCACTCCTACAACTGATTCCCACCTTCTTACAAAGCTTTAAAATTTTCTTTTTATTCTCTTTCTTTATTATTTTCCATGTCAGACCTTTATCTGGTGCTTACTCTTTCCTTGCTTTTCAGTAGAAATATTTTTTTTATTGGTGCACTAGTAGCTGTTTTGGACCATACATTAGGAAGAACTTCATTTGCAGAAAAGCTGAACTCCTTCAAAATGCACAGTAGTTCATTTCTGTGATATTATTTATTTCCAGTTTTCTTTTCTTTTTTTTTCTCCAGCAAATAATTCTTCAAAATAATTCTTCAAAAGTCTATCATTCAGAAGAGAAGATTTCCCAATTTTCACCATTCAAGTGCAAAACAGTCTATGTTAGTAATGCTCTAGATGTGGTGGGGTTGTTTTTTTGTTTTGTTTTTGTTTTTTTATCATTTTGTTTGTTTTCATTTTGACATTTTCTGATGCTCTCAGCATGGGTACAAATTAGTTCGCTTTGAAGTTGTTAGGACCTAATTTGCTGTCAGGAGCATATTGAATCCATTAATAAGGAAGCAAGAAAGCCCTAGGTTTTCTCTCTCATAAAATAGGAAAAAAATAGTTCTGATGGATTTCACTTGCAATTCTTAACAAAAGACTGCTGTGATTTATTCTCTAAAAAGCTCCAAATAAAAAAAATGCTATAATGTATTAAAAGTTTAGGATATCTTATCTTTAAATTTATAGTGCATGATATGAATCTAATGCTAATATGAACATCAGAATGAATGTAGATTAAACAAGACCTGATTCAAACCGAAACTGGATTAAATCTTGCAAGTCTGAAACAATTTGATTAAATTTTCATTTCTATAGACTGCTCCACTTATTTTCCCACTTTTCTGGGAAAAGACCAAAAGTCTGAAGTAGTATTGTGTAAACAGTTATTTTTGACATTATATTTGATCAAGTTGGTTAGTAATTTCAAGGATTTCAAAATGTCTTGCACTCCTAAAATAGGGGCACTTAAAGGGTATTCCACAAACTATGCATGATTTCTGTGTACATATATGCATGTAATGACACTTTCTATATCATGCAAAAACTGTATACCATAAAAACATTGATTAGTTTTGCATATCAGTAGACTGCAAACTACTACAAGCAGTTATGATGAAAACTGGCTTTTTAAAGGAATTCTTTTCTTGACATTTCACCTGACAACATGAGATTTCTGAGTATTGCACAGTTTGACAAAATCTCAAGATGGGGATTCTAGGTGTGAATATTAATAACTGTAGCTTGGAATTTAATTTTCTGTTTCCTGTGACTCTACAGTGTCAAAATCGTTTACTTACAGTTCTCTTCCATTTCCTGACATCTTAAATCCTCCAAAAGGACACTGAGCTGACAATGCACTGTAACAATTAACCCTAAAAGAATTAAAAACAAGTCTTTAGAAAAAAGTCTTTTTTCACTTCTGAAAAGTCACTGTTGTACCATCAACTATAATGCATTTGTGGTGATATTTGTAAAATACAAGAGTTATGTATTTGCAAGAAATATGCTACTAGGATGAAGGCTCTAACTTATCAAATGCCTTCAAGCTGAGAGAAAGTCATATCTTTCTTTTTATAATAACAATGAATATCCTTCCTAATTAATGAATCAATTCCCAAACCAAAGACTAAGTACAGATAATTCTTCTCCATGTATACTTCCAATAGGTAAATTCAGATCATTTTAATATCTGTTTAGGAAGTTTTGTTTGATTCTTCTCAGTGTTAAACCATTCTGTAATGTGGCTGAGAAAAAAAAGAAGCCAATGAATAAGGATGGAATAGGAATTTATACTAGGAAGAATTTGGGCAGAATATGCATTCTACTCCGTAGCTGAGGAGGTCTTTCTATATTGCAATATTGTCAAATCAGATATTCTCTGTTTTCACGTCTTACAGTTTTTCCACTGACAGTCTAATGGTTTATTATGAAAAGAACTGGATATTAGGAAAAGGTTATTTATCAAGAGGGTGGCTGGGCAGTGGAGAAGACTCCCCAGGGCAGTAGTCAAACCTGATTGAGTTCAAGTATCATTTGGGCAATGCACTCAGACATAGAATTTAAATTTGGGCTCTGTTGTGTAAAACCCAGAGTTGGACTCTATGATCCTTTTGGGTTCCTTCCCACTCCACATATTCTATAACTCAATAAAGAAGTTTCTTTTCATTGTTAATGATTCCTAGACAGATCAGTACTATTACTATGCAATGAGAGTTGAAAACTAAGATTTTACTTTTGTTAAAACCTTTCTTACTTTTGAAAGAATATTAGTTCAAATATTAACTTTTATAAAAGGTATGATTTCAGGTCACAGTACATCAGCAGGAATTTGTACTGGTGGCATATCCTTTCAGATAAAAAATAGGAAGTACACATGCTTTGAGTTCAAGTGTAATTAATTGTTCACTTTCTGATAGGGAAATGTAAACCTCTTTGTCAGTCATTAAATAGTCTGCCGTTTCTTCAGGTTTCCATTTTTATTCCCCCAAGCCTTTGCTTTTTCAGTTCCATGTAGGTTACCTTTTCCTTTTCCATTTCTACATGAAAGTTTTGCATGCTTTTTCTGCCTTATTGTTCCCCTTAGCATCTTTTCCTTCCACCTTGTAACAGTTCTTAGAATGAAAGAATCATATAACCCTTAGAGTTGGAAGGAATCTTTAAAGGTGACCTAGTCTAAATCCCCTGCAATGAACAGGGATGCCAGAGTTAGACCAGGTTGCCCAGGGCCTGATCTAGCCTTGCCTCAATAGTCTCCAGGTATAGGACATAAACCAAATCTCTATGCAAGCTGTTCCATTGCCTCGTCACCCTCTCTGTAAAGACTTTTTCCTTACATCCAAACTAAATCTCCCCTCTTTAAGCTTGAAGCCATTTCACCTTGTTCTATCATCACAGACCCTGCTTCTTCCATCCCCTTTTTTTCTGAATTACATTTTATCAGCCTTTTTGTTCACAGGAAGATATTTTGAACACATTAACAGTCAAGCGACTTCAAGTAATGGATTTATGTGCACATTATAGAAAATGATTCCTTCAGAATAAGTGTGTATTGAGCTATCCCCAAATCCTGGGTGGAAAAGAGGACAGAAATTTTACTGTATTTCCTCCTGTTTTCTTTCCGTTCTATCAAGTACATTTAATTTTTTCAGACTAAGTTTACAGGGCAATTTTGTGAAGACCAAGAAGAAGTCTTTACGTAATATCTCAATAGGTGTGGACAAGTAAGTGTTGAAACACAATAACATACCACCAGAAGAAGTTTTCACCTTTCTAAGTGAAGATTTAAGTGAGTCATGACTTACCATACTGTCCCAGCCTGAAGAGCAGCTGCAAATGTCAGTGCTTTATCAATGTCTTTGGTAAAAACTGCTGCTGCTAAGCCATAGGTAGTGTTATTTGCCCTCTTGATAACTTCATCAATAGTTTTAAACTTCATGATTTGTTGAACAGGTCCAAATATCTGTTTTAGGCATATACAAATACGCAAAGTGGACTAGCGTATCTCATTATCACAAACAATTTATACATAATGAAAACAATTTCTTTCAGTCCTGTTCCTAAATTAATTCAGTCAAGGGTATACAAGTTAGAGTCCTAAAAAGGGTTATAAATTAACATAGAGTTAAGATTTTTATAGCATGGAGCAAATCAAGTTAGCCTCGTGTAAAAGGAAAAAAAACCCACTGAATAAAAAAATAAATAAGAAAAAAAAAAAAAAAGTAAATAGTAAGAAGAGACACCTAGCATAAAGGTATCTGTCATGGAGTCACAGTATGTTACAGATCTATACTGGTGACCAGCCAACTGATATTTCTTTGGGAAACTAAATTTCTCTCTCCTACATGTTTTATTGGACTTCCATCTTTGCAGATAATGGCACAATTAAACATACACACCAAGTGTATATGTAAATTCTTCTCTCTTTCTGGGTTCTATATGAGAAAATACTTGCTTTCTCACTGCTGTCTCTCTCTGTTAGCAGCTGTATATGACTGTGACCTACTACTTCATGCTAATGCATTATAGGGTAGGGGGGCATTGCTGCATCTAATTAATTTTGTTCCCATTGTTTATTGTTTACTTGATTTTATTGGAAAATCTTTAGTCCTAGTTTCTAATTGGTGTCGGAAGGAATTATTTACAAAAAAAAACTGAGATTCAAAATCCAAGTATTCTTTAAATTGCCTTTGCTCTTTGCAGTTTTGTTACTTAATAGAATCAAAATATTGTCAGACAATCAGTTCTTACTGTATTGCTGAACTAAAGGAAATGAATAAACCTGCAAGGAAACATCTCTGCAATGTTTTCTACCTGTTCTATAGATCAGAAGAAACACTCAAAATTACTTTCTGGGCAGCTTTATTCTGTCCTTCTCCCATTTGCTATTAGCTCTCAGTGCTCTGGTGTTCATTTTAACTTAGCCTGTTGATTTTTTACTAAATGTACTTGGTATGTGTAGCCGATTGCATTAGCAGTCTTGCTGGCAAAAAAAGTAACTCTTAGATTTCTAACAATTTTGAAGGAGCCTTCTAGCATGAAGAAATATAATCAACAGTAATTGCACCAGACAAATGAAAAACAAAACAAAACAAAACAACATAGAGAGTGAAGAGGTCACAACTTCAGTTTGAAAGTTTGCTTACAGAACTGATTTGCGGTCATAACCCTCTTCTCTCCAGCTAGTCTCTGCTGACCTAGCATCATTCCCTTAGTTGGTTCAGTACAAGCCCTTCAGTGCTGTGTGGGTACTTTAGAAAGGAATTTAGATTAAGCAACACTACAGGGGCAAAAGATTTCTTCACTGTAATTGTCACCAAGCAAAACACCTGTGGAAGCACAACTCATTGCAAAATAGCTGTTTGGTGCATATTTGTGTCAAAACCGCAACTTGAGCTGCTCCTTACAGAGTGCAGAGTTCACAAACTGTTTTCAAAATTTGTTTCTCTGTTACAGTTACCATAGCTGAAATGTGAGCCGTGGGCAGTATGGAGTGATGTAATTAACAGACCCAGCCTTAACATTTCTTATCTCTTACCAGCTTAAGGTGGAGACTTTGTTGTCAGGTCAGCCTCATACTCCTCTCACTGACCTCTAATGAGCTGGTGAAAGGGGTATAAGAAACTAAGAAAAAGACTTTAAACAGCAGCCTGGAAACACATTTACTTGGAACATTTTTATATAGTCACTTGATCTTCCGAATGGATATATTGTACACACATTTAAACATAAAATCTCCAGTACTGACTGCCAAGAATTTATTTACCTCTTCTTTGGCGATGCGCATATCATCTGTAACATTAGAAAAAACTGTGGGCTGGATGAAGTAACCCTTGTTTCCCCATGGACCTCCTCCACATTCCAGTTTGGCTCCTTCTTTTTTCCCACTCTCAATTAGATCCAGGATTTTTTGAAACTGCTCCTTATCAATCTAAGTTAAAAGAAATACAGGAATGAAAACAGTGTCTAACCCACAACTTAACAATGTTCCAGCATTGTTCAATTGCATACACTGAAGAGAAACATCTGGAGAGCCTGGCACACATTCTTGTCAATAACTTCTCAAAACTATTCAGTAATCTGAAATTTTCACACAGAGAAATCAGCTATACAGGGAGTGATAGTGTGTGCATCTTCAGTATAAATGAAAAAAAAATCTATAAAATAAACATATTTGATACTTTTTCCAGAACTATCCTCAGCTGCAAATGATTAATCCAAATGACAACTGATGAGCTTGTTTCTGCATTTATAACAGAGCAATTGACCTAGCTTGCAAGATTCTCCTGTACATCACTGGGACTGATAGTCTGGCCCTGCTGTTTTCCTAAGCCATCAAAGAAAGTTAAGAAGCAATAGTACAATATTAGTGAAATTCAGTGCTATTTTCAAGTCCTTTTGAGTTCTTAGTAGAATGTAGACTTTCAGCTTTATGAAACAGATTACAGATTTTTTTTCTACTGGATGAAGCCAATCTCTGCCCTTCTTCCCCATGTTCACAAAGCAAGACTGCATATGATAAACACATAACAGTTTGGCTCTATGGTACAGCAGATTGCAGTGTCTTTGGCTAGAAAAGGAGTTTATGATGGCAGTTAATATTTCTCTGACCTCCTCCAGTTTTTAGCCACAAAAGAGATAAAAGAAGATATTGTAAATAGAATGAGAAAGAGCACATGTGCTTTTCTCTTCCCTCTTCCAATCAACTAATCAGCATTTTATGCATTAGAGAAAATATCTACAAAGTAACATTATTTCAAGAAAAACTCAATGGTAAGGCTTGTTTGGTGGAGACATACAACACATATATTTATTTATTTATAGCATCATAGAATCCTTTGATTCAGTAGGGATCTGTAAGGGTTGTCTAATCCAAATCTCCTGTAATGAACAGGGAAATCCACAGCTAGGTTAGATTACTCAGTGCCTGGTCCAGCCTAGTCTTGAGTGTCTCCAGAGACAGGTCTTCCCCCACATCTCTGCATGCTCCAGTACATCACCACATGCACTGGTACAGGTTAGGGGGTGACCTGCAGGAGAGGGGCTCTGAGGTGAGGGACCTTGGGTTCCTCGTGGATGACAGGTTGGCCATGAGCCGGCAGTGTGCTCTGGTGGCCAAGAAGGCCAATTGGATCCCGGGGTGCATTAAGAAGAGTTTGGCCAGCACGTCAAGGGAGATGATCCTCTGCCCCAGTTAGGCCTCACCTGGAGTAGTGTTCAGTTCTGGGCTCCCCAGTACAAAAAAAGACAGGGGTAACCTTGAAAAAGTCCAGTAGAGGGCCACAAAGATAATGAAGAGCATGGAAAACCTCTCTTATGAAGAAAGGCTGAGAAACTTGCATCTGTTCAGCCTTGAGAAAAGAAGTCTTAGGGGGGATATGATCCATGTCTATAAATATCTAAGGAGTAGGAGGCAAAGGGATGAGGCTGGACTCTTCTCAGAACTTTGTGGTGATAGGACAGTGAGAAATGAACACAAACTGAAGCATAGGAAGTTCTGCACAAATGTGCATGGGAACTTCTTCACAGTGCAGGTGATGGAGCACTGTGCCCAGAGAGGTGGTAGAGTCTCCTTCTCTGGAGACGTTCCAGAACCGCCTGGACGCCTATCTGTGCAACCTGGGCTAGGGAGTGCTTTGGCAGGAGGGTTGGACTCGATAACTTCTAGAGGTCCCTTCCAACCCCTACAATTCTGTGATTCTGTGATTCTGGATAACTAGAGAAAAAAGTTCTTTATAATGATTTCAAGACACTTCATTCTTTCAGAGTTCAGCCTTTCAAGCATTAGCTGATGAAGACACTAAGATTACTTCTAGGGGGACCCTTGCACAGACGTTGCTTTTCTGTGATCATATTCATCAGCCAGTAAAGTAGACGTACATCTTATTCTCTTATTCATGCAATAAGAAAGGTGGCATTTCATTTAAACAATAAATAGCATTTCACTCATACAATAATATAGCATTTGAAAAGATCTGGGGATTCCTGGATGTATATTAGACTAAACCTGTATTCAACCAAAGCTGTGATAAAAGCTTATAATTTTAAGGATATTTATTTCTAAGGATATTTATAAGGAGGTGATTTTTAGTTACATGTGCTTCCCTTGTCATTATGCTTTCAAACAATTGCCTTAGTGCATGTGGGAGACAAAGTTTCTGCTACCCTGGTGGCCAAATATCTCTTGTGCATAAACAGCACAATGTGAAAATGTTTAGATGACACAGTTCAAATTGTTTTCAGCAATTCCTTTGTTATTGTTATCATCATATTTTTTCTTAATAATGTGTGAATTATCATATATGTGTTATTTTACATTTCAGCAGGGCTTTTGCATTTTCCCTCTTGCCTACTGTGCAATGCGCTACCCAAACTTGTGGCCTGAGGTAGGTGCTGCCCCTGAGAGTTAAGAACTGGGGGAAAAATTTGTCTTTCAAGGAGGCTATGTGACTCAGGAACATAGTGAATCAGTTTGCGTTTTGAAAGGAAGATGTAAAGAACAGCATGGAATGTAATACAAACATATTTAAAGCAATTACCACAAAATAAATTAATCTAAACTGCACTGCTGTATTTTTCCTTTATAATGAGACTATGTGAACAACATAATAAAAACAAAAACATACAATTTTAGCAGGAGAAACTTTGATAACCTATGAAAATCTAAAGGTTTCTACTAAAGCTTGCTAAGAGAAAAGAAGAGATCAAGAAAGGCAAATGTATTCAGTAATTCCTTTTTTTTCCCCAGTATTTAAATGTCTGCCTTTAAGTAAAATTTTACTTTTCTTTTGCATTTAAATTGGTATTATGAATTTCATACTCAGTAAAAGTAACAATCGTATGAAATTGGATCCCTGTTAGCTCTGTGTTAGCTGTACAACAGATAGATACACATCTGAATTCCTTAAGATTCAATGTTAGAAACTTCCTGCCTTCTGACATGTAGATTTAGTTAGCTTAATATATTAGTTCATTAGCTAGACACAGTGCAGAATATAAAAATATTGTTTTTTACTGCTTTTGCATTCTCCAAACCTTTTATGGCTTAGAATGCAATTTTCTAATTTAGTAGTTCATTTTTTCTGATAACA
The DNA here is from genome assembly GCF_038088225.1 of Cyrtonyx montezumae. Lineage (NCBI taxonomy): Eukaryota > Metazoa > Chordata > Aves > Galliformes > Odontophoridae > Cyrtonyx > Cyrtonyx montezumae. The sequence goes on from NW_027072041.1 coordinate 4,204,000, forward strand.
TGACTGCATAAATCAATGAAGAATTACAGAACATTATCAAATGTGAAGGACTTCCTTTGTCTCAATCTTTTGCTTAATCTCTGTTACAGTTCCCTTCTTCTGTGGTGATCAAACTTGTTTGTAGTTGTGCTGTCAGGAATTTAAATATCCTATAGTACAAACTAATATGGGTGTAAGACTTAGGATGAAAATGAATATTCTGTATTCAACAATATTCTAATGTGATCAACAGAATCCACAAATCCAAAGCACTATGATAATAATGCTTTTTAATGTTGTATTTCAGCCTCCGTTTAATGGGAAAGCTGTTGGCATAATCTTTTAATACAAGCAGGAGAAAATACAAAATCCTGCTTTTTAATTGTGTGGTATTCTAAAATTGAGATCAGTATAATGAAAACTTAGCACCTTGAAAAATAGTGAGAAGTGTTTTCAGCTTTATTTTTCTCAAGTTAGTCATATACTGAGGCACCAATTGAATATAATATTAGCACTATAACATGGGTGATCAACTTGTACTTTTGCAGCTGTTGCATTGGAGCTTTATCAGTGCATTTAAATTCTGTATAACTGTCCCCTTTCCATATAAAGTGGATCTGGAAAAGAGAACGAAATCATACTCCTGATTACAATACTAATTCTCTGATGGTAATACAAACAATCCTCACTCCGAATTTTTCCCCTGATTCTGCAGTCTAGTCACTGGACAATGGTTCTCAGCCTTAACACTAACATAAGAACGGATTTAGGAGTACATTAAAGTGTGATGTTCTGCCAAAATTAAATGAGAGACATATAATATTACTCACTTGAGGGCCTTGCTGAACACCAGGTGACAGAGGATCCCCAAGAGTGTACTTCTTTGCTCGTTCAATGCTCCGGCGAACAAACTCATCATAAATAGGCTCTTCCACAAAAATTCTGGATCCTGCTATACAGCACTGTCCTTGATGGTAGAACAGACCAATATGTGCAAATTCCACAGCTTCATCCACTGCAAAGAAATGCAGAGTTCGTAAGTCATAAATTTGAGTGGTCACCTCATTTTTATATGCAAACTTTTGTCATGCCATCTCATTTCTCTTTTTAGTACCTTTTATTTTCATGACCATTTAAAACATAAGTATCTATTAATTTCATTGATGTCCAAAGCTACTCTTATATACAGTAGCACAGCATTCTCAATCAAAACACATTCAACTGTTACATGTCAAATATTGATTCAGCATTACCATGAGAAGTCCACTAGGAAGTAAATAAACCATCTATCTGGATTTTATTCTGAATTCTTTTTGCATTAGAATCATAGTTATAATAAGTAAGTGTTGGCAGATGGACAGACACTTCAATCCAGCCAAACAGCCAGAAATTGCTAATGACATTTTACTTTAAAATTACAGCACTACAAGAAACATAGCAAGAAAAGCACACAAAACTCTTCCTTATTCAGATATGAGTCATTTTTTACAAAATAAAAAGTAGTCAATTTATATAATGAAAATGCTACTAACAGTCTGCATCTGCAAATATGATATTAGGACTTTTTCCTCCAAGTTCCAATGTAACCCTTTTCAGATTTGTCTTCCCTGCTGCTTCTTTGATCAGTTTGCCAACCTGAAAGAAAAAAAATGTCACTTAAAAAAGATTAATATGACCCACCCACACTCAAAACTCATAATCACAGTACATAGTTGTAGTTTCTCCTTTATCAGAGACAAGGAGATCTGAAAGAAGAAGAGGTACTGCGCATGAATATGCAGAGAGTCTATGCTGTTTCTTTCAGTTGATGGCATCAGTAGAGGAATTTTTTTAAATGTGAAAAATTGCAGGGAAAATTGTGAGGGAAGATGCTTGTGGAAGTTGCAGCTTTTGCTAGTGTGTTGCAACCAATGGATGACATCCTTACAGTGACAGTCTTCCTGATTTCGGGAACAGAATTTCTTCCTGATAAATTACACTTTCACAGATAAATGACAGGAACCAACATCTAGAAATATGTTCCCCTGTCCACTTGCCTTTGGAGCTATACTGGGCACTAGGAATTATAGTTGTTACTGTCCCCTGGGAATATCTGTGGAATGGTTCTTATATCTCTTTGCTTTGGGGTCCTTTTCCCACAACTTTTGCTGTCAAGGTTTCTGGGTTTTCTCAGTTTGTACTGACTGTTGATATGAGGCAATGATATTTATCTTTGGAATGTACATTCAAGAAGTTAAAATACCAATTGGCAGTATTTCTATGAAGTATGCACCCAGATAGATAACATAAAGTACACCAGTAAGGACAAATTTTTTTAGTGCCAGAAGGACAAATCTTCAGTTATATCTACAACTGCTCTTGAGAGTAAAAGTTCGGGAAAATTAACAGTGATCTTATCAATTGTTGAACGGATAAACATTCTAATAAACTTCTAAGAACTTCCCAGTCATCATCTGTATTATTCAAGTACAGAAATGTCATTACTTCACCTAAGTGTGTGCAGGTCCAATGACAAGATTTCTGAAGTAAATTGCTACCATCGTGCTGTTATTAAAGACAATACAGCTCAACTTCTTTAAGTTTTTTTTTGCATTTTTATATTATTTTTATTAAGAAGTAAACAAAAAAATTATAAAAATGTTTTGTCTTTAAAGGAAAAGCCTTAAAATAGCATTAATATAATAGAAGCTATTGTATGTCATGATGTGCCTTTGTTTGAAGGGTTTTCCTGCAATACAAAGATTGTTTAAATACTCTTAAAAGAAATGGTAACCAACAAATCATTTAACAGACTTTGTTTAACAAACCAGCAGCCAAAAGAAAGGAAAAAGTTAAAATAGTTACACAGAAAAAGTTAGACATTAAATCATTACTGGTAATCACTGGGGCACAGTTATATTTTCTTGCATTCGTTATACCTCAGTGGAGCCTGTGAAGGACACTTTATCTATGTCCATGTGGTGAGAAATTGCTGCTCCAGCGGTGGGTCCAAAGCCTGGCACAATATTCACAACTCCAGGTGGAAATCCTGCCTGAATTGTAAAAGAGAACCCCATAACATCAGGGACATGGTAATGACTAGGAGAATGTATCTTATAGACTGACTTTAATTCTCAGTTCTATGTAACTTTCTTTCCCACATAAATAAACTTTTTGATATTTATTGCTAAAAATAATAGAAAGAATACATTAGATTTTTTTTTTAAGTTATCCCACTGTAACTAATCTAAAAGCATTTTCATTGAAATACAAAATCCTAGCAGTTAGTTCAGTCTTAATACTCATTTACTTTGTATGAAATAGCAAACCACAGCTTTGCTGAATCATGGTTTTGAAGCAGAAAAATAAAATGTGCTAAGTCATTGTCAGTAACATACTGCAAGGTTACTGCGCTGGTGACTGCTGAAGTCCACGCTAACTCTTCAAACATGTTAGATTACATTTGTTGATCTTATTGGGAAACAAGATAGCTAAACTATTTAACCGTTCTTTGGGTGTTTACTGGGCTAGGTACAATAGCCAATGCCACTTTGAAGCCACTGGATGAACTATAACATTCCTTGTGTTCAAGAGCACAAAGTGTATTCTGGCATTTTCAGTGTGAAGAGAGTTCACAAGCTTGGCATCACTCAAGCAATGAGGATTTACAGCTCTCTGTTAATTATAAACCCAGGCGGGTGAAAGGTTTGTTCAGTTAAAAAATAATAATAATTAGCTGTACAAACAGGTTCTTTTCTGTGATAACTATGCTAATAAAGTCCTTGCCACTCACTTCTAAATACCCTACTCCTGACTTAATGTTTACTTTTGACTTTGAAATGCACTGTGCAAATATCTTTGCCAAAGAATGGAATGGGGTTTATTAAATTAGTATTGTAATTTTTTTTCTTTTTTTTTTTTTTTTAACTTTTTAAACTCTGTTTGTGGGAGTGTATGAGGCTGTGTATATGCATGCTTTTGCCCTGAATTTACTTAACTGGTTACAGTAGGTAAGTTCCATAGTACAAGGCTAGACATGTAATGAAAAGTACTTTCAAAGGGCAGCCTAGCTTACATTACCTATGTGGCATTTCAGCTGCAGTGTTCTATTACACATCTGAGAAGGGCAAAAAGCTATGTTGTTACCAACTTACCTCTTTAATTAAGGATCCCATGTAAAGGGCACTCAGAGGTGTTTGTTCTGCTGGTTTGACAACCACCGTGTTTCCACAACAAAGTGCAGGAGCGATCTTCCAGATAAACATAACCAATGGGAAGTTCCACTAAAAGGCAAATGAGAATGTGTATCCGATTACTAACACATAACCAAAATGTCTTAGCTTTTTTCTATGATTGTAGCACAGATTGTCAGCTGAATGATCAAACTTTTTATTGTACTCTTTTCAGTGTGAAGATATTTTGAAAAAGCAACTAGCAAACCATGTACAAATTGATACTGATTGGTGATTTTGGTATATGTGAGTCCAAGCACAGGAAACAGCAAGAGTACACCTCTAACAAAGCTTCAGGATTAGTAGTAAAGGTGTCATTTTTGTTATCTTGTTTCTTAAATGATCTGTCATCAATTCAGTTTTCAAAGAGAGACAAAGTAATAACGAGTAGTATTGCCTCTGCACTCTTCCCTGGTGGTTTAACTGTCATCTCTCTATTGTGCTTAGCTCAGCTGGAATGGAGAGCACTGGCTCCTTTGGATCCCATATTCAGCAGTGTAAGGGATAACAAGGATGGGGGAAAGAACTCCACCCCTTTGAAAATAATTCTAGTGGCTTTTTACCATTGTGCCTGTGAAAATGCAGAAAAGACAAGGGAGAAAGTAGAGGAAAAGGCAGTTAGCAGTTACCTATTGTCTCGGAAATGCTTGGAGAAGTATACATACATCTGTTCATTATCTCTCTCTGGTTATCTACTTATTCTCACACCACCCCCAGAAATAACAGGAGCATAAATAATTCAAAGTAAGGGATTTCATAGCTTTCTGAATCTTTCTTATTGAAGCAGAACTGTACGAGTGGAAGGGAAATGCTAAGCAGACAGAAGTATTTTACAGTGTTCACATAATCCTCCAAGGTTGGTTTATGTGCAGAACTTGAACTTGGCTGTAAGTTTCATTTCAGAGAAAACAGAGATATACTGAGAAGTTTTTGAACATTCTATACAGTAAGCTAGCATATGTACCCATATGCCCATAGTTCTGGGCTGCAGTTTTACATAAAATGTGTCTAGTTCTTTAGCATATCTTAAATCTGCTTTACATGAAATATCTTGTGCCTGACTTACAAAAGAAATGAACAATAGTTCCTCAAGCTCTGAAAGAATCTGAATCCAAATGATGTTTTCCAGAGATGTTCTCTAAACCAATTTCGTAGTCTAAAGATACAGCAAATCTTCAAGGTCAACTGAAAGATATCTGGAACAAAAGTGGGACCCACATGGCTGAACCTGCCTGGCAGACAACCTGACTATTTTAGAATCTTGTAAGCTGTCAAGCAGGTCAGATCAGACTTCCCAAACCTTTCATGTGTGCAAAGACATGAGTGGATTAGGAGTGTCTAGTGCATGTAACCACTGTCCCAGCTACCTATCAAAAGTATGTAAACCTCAACAAAGGTTTGATTTGCTCATTGTTTTGGATGCTCAGACTCAGGTAGGCCTTCTGAAATTTCACTTAGAATAAGTAAATCCAGAACAGGAAATTTTAACATTAAGAGCTTGGGAACTTGTGGCTCAGTGCTCATCAAACATACTTTTTGCATTGTTGCATGCACTGTCATCAATGTAACTAAGTCATAACTAAAAGTTGTTGTAGCCTAGATGCTCTACTAAAGAGAATAGATATTCCAGGTCCCAAATAACTTATTGCATATTGGCTATAATTATTATCTTTTCTACCTAGTTTATTTCCAGTTCTTTCTGTTCCAACAGAACACAGTCCTGTTTTTCAAACAAATTCTATCTTTTGAGTCTGAGCTCCATAATACAGGGAGTAGAGAACCAAGGCTTAACTAGACTCCATTTTAAAGAGTTTGAAGAATACTCGATAATTTCTACTTTTAGGAGCAGAATGTTTCTCACTGGTAATGTATTCACAATCTACAGAAGCTCAAAAACATGTTCATTTATGACAGTAACAACCATGTTTTACATAAATGACTCCAACTTACAGGAATAATTTGTCCACACACACCAACAGGCTCATGCCTCGTAAATGTGAAGAAGTTTCCATCTAGAGGAAGAAGGAATAAATTAGAAATTCAGTCAGAGCATTTACGAAAAAGTTAAATTAAAAGAAGATAAAGTTGGACACCAAACAGTTACATACAATTTTACTTATAAATTTATTCTCAAAACTTAACTGTGCAACAACAACAATAAAGTGCATCTGGATTCAATCTCTGTTTTCTTCATAGCTCCAATGTTTGACTCTATCATTATGACTGACTTTGCAGTAATAACTCTGCATCTCAAAGTGGCATGCACTGCATACCAATGAATATTTTTCATTTATTTTTTCTCTTATCACACTTTTTTTTTTTTAAGAAAATACTTTTCTAAAAGCTACTTGCAATCCTTGGTACATATCAGACATTTTTTTAGTATTAGATTTTATCTTAAATGAAATCCATTAAGTAAAATAAATTCTCTTTGATTCAAATAAGCATATGCTCCATTAAGCCTGGTATAGGGATCTACATTGTGCCATTATTTGGTAGTATTCATCACTACAGTTTTCCTTAATTCCTTCTTTATTGCCATTCTTTGTACTTCTGAGCAAAGTCAGCTAGAAATAATGTTATTGTAGAGCTGCACAGTAGGAGAGGAGGCAGAAGGAAAATTCAGAAAAACAAAGGAAAATTTCCTCATTCTTAACTCTTATTACTCTTCCTAATAAACTATCTGATAACTGAAGCATATATTATTGTTGCTGCTAGTCTTAACTATAATAAGCAAATACTTGACTTTAATTACTATACCATCGCATAAACAATCCATTGCTATGCCAAAGTAACCAATGAGACTTCTTAGATGTACATATAGGCTAAAATTTTCCTAGACATTAAAATATACTGTGTAGTTGTACATAAAAAAATAAGGTAACAATAGCAATAACTACACTGAATGTTTAAAACTAGAATTATGATAGATTTTTAAATAAGGTTTTTAAAAACAGACTAGAATATATTCCATTAATCGTTTTTATTGGTATTACACAGCTTCTAGATAAATATAGTTTTTTTACAGGTAACATTTTTTCAGTTCTGTTCTTTTGTTATCTTGAAACTACTCACCCATCGGAACAGTTCGACCATGGATTTTATCAGCCCAGCCTGCACAGTAGCGTATTGTTTTAATGCAGGCACCTAAATCCATTAGATAGGCAGTAGAAAAGAGTTTACCACCATCAATAGCTTCCATTGTCTGTAGACAACAGCAATTACAAAGTTAATATCAAATATTGATAAACTTTCTTATATCTGTACTTTGTCATCTAGCATGCGCTTGTTCAGTTCAGAGGTTTTCAGCATGTACTATAATGTAGAAGATTAATTTCTACCTGGAAGAAAAGCCCAAATTTTAATCTACAAACAAGGAAATTTAATGGTTTATTCTCAGTGTTCTGTTCAGTTGGCATGACCATTTTATATTTGAAATGGTGACATGTTCTGAAAAAGAATAACATTTTTCCCATCTGAAATCAGTTAAGATATTACAGCTTATATTAAGTATTCTACAAGTGTAGATGGAAAAATATACTGCTTGGATTCTGTGGGTTAACTAATTCAAACAAAGTGAGTGACCAGCGTATCTTAGCCTATGTATACTGACAATCAAGATGGATAGTACTTTCCTAGCAAGTTCTGCCACATTAGCTTTGGATTTTCTGATTTTTAATTATGAAGGAACATATCATGCTTAATGGATGCATGACTGACAACTTATCTAGGTTACCTCCTGTTTATTTCCATGGACGCTACAACAGATCTGAAAAGCATAGTAATACTGTTTGATAGAGCAAATTCTCAGCTACAAGACACTGTCAACATAGTCACCACCATCAGCTGTGAATTTTCACTAGAAATGAACAGCCTGCCTGCCACCAGTAGAGTTGACCCACTGTCACCACTGATGAAATGCACCATGTACAGCCTTGCTGTACTCACATCCCCTGTTTGGTCTCCATAAATGTTTGGCAAATGTCAGCAAAAGTCATCAGAAGCAACTTCTGCTGTGTGGAGGAATTCATACCCACATATTTGCTTAACACATTCTTCTATGTCAAATGTCAATCTACCAGACTTCCCTCAGCTTTCTTCTGTTACATGGCAACAAAATTTCCAGAATGTTGGTGGAAGGCTCACCTCTACTGCCCTACCACCAACATTCACCACTGATGTTGTGAGTTATAACAAAAATAGGAGGCATTACTTTCAGAATAGCCCTTGATATGAAAAAGTATACTCAAAACATGTAATACAAGCCCCAGAAAAAAAAACTGAACCTCCTTACATGCAGAGGAAAGGCCTGAGCCATGAGGAACTCAAGGGAGAATAATTCAATATGAAAAATAAATATTTATAGAGAATAATATATTTTTTTTGTTTCTAGTTAATAATTGCGTGAAAAAAAGGGTCTGATTCAAAGGCTGGCCAACTGCACATTCCATGGCTCTCCATGCTAAGAGGATATATATTCTAAATCTTTATAATAATAGTCATTCAACATTATTATTTTTCAGTTGATTAATTTTATGATTTGATGATCCTACAGGGATACTAACATGAAATATGGCTGATATCAAATCTAAGGTATATGTTTTGGATTAATGCCATTTTAAAACCCCTAAATTTTGTGACATTTTGTTAGAGACGATATGAAGTACTTAAATAATGTCATCATGCTGATGCTGATAAAAATTTCACTCAAGTTTCCTAGCACAAAGAGAGTGGGCCTTTAGCTTTGTGAATAATCTTGTTAGGTTCCTAAGGATAAAATATTCAAATATTAGTTTCAAGAACTAATAATATCTTAGAAATATTATTTTCTTTTCTAAATTTATTATTTCATTGGTCCAGAGTTCCTTAGCTCCTTTACTACTGACTGTGTTATTAACAAGCTGAGTGGAGAAAACCTCTTCATTTTGATAAAGTCTGGAAACCATTTCACTCAAGCACATCTTATCTAAAAGTGAAAAGTGGTCAATCATGTGAGAAATATGTGGAAAATAAAAACAAATTCAGCAAAATAGAAGCTTGGGAGGGAGAAAAAGTGTGCTTTCATACTACAAAGATGGCTACTGGGAACAAAAACTTCATGCCCTGGATTCCCTGTGGAAGAAATATTATTTCTTTATCCTCTTTGCATGTGTAACGCCTTAGGCTATAATACAAAGAAGTTAATGCCACTTTATCTGGTATTTAACTGACAAGGAGCCATACATTTCCTTCTAAAAATATAGCTCTCTTAAAATTTATTCTCTCCCAGTTTCAATAAATTTAGCACTATCAAGGACACAAATTCTGGTTACCCAAGTTTTCTCAAAATTATCACTCCATATCAAGATCACAGGAGTAGTTTATAGAGAGAGTGTTGCTGAAGAAAAGTGTACATCTGAGAGTTGTAATCTATAGTACTCAAGAAAATAGACATAGCTCTTTTGATTTTTTCATTTATTTTTAAAAAATCTGTTTGGGACATATACAAGTGGCTTCCTACACAAGAGTAATAATGATTACAGAATGGTCAATAGATATTTCTTTGCAGGTATTTTATATTTTGGAGGTTTGAATTTTATTATCTTGTGGTTTGTTGCTAATGGTTAAATACTTAAAATTGTTATTAGATCAGTCTGAGTGATGATCCTGAGTGCTGGATGTTCCTGGTGCTTTTTTACACTCTGACACTGTAGGCACTAAAGCAGTGTTCATCTTCAGGACAATACAAACTGTTAACCTGCTTAGTCTTTCATCTCAGACAGTGCTTAAAGTTAGAGAGAGCATCAAACATGAGGTTTAAAACAAGCGTAGGATACCACACTTTCCAAATAATTAGTAGATCTCTATTTTAAAAGTTTTTTCTTGCATTAGTAAACAGCTAGTAGACAGTCACAATGCTTAAGTGCCTGCAGTTAAGCAGAAACATGGCTAAAAAGTGGAAGTTACTAAAGACAGGAAATCATCACCTGCCAACTATGTTCTTCCTTTCCTTCTGGGGGTTGGATTAGATGTTCTCTAGAGTTCCCTACAAACCCCTACAATTCTGTGATTCTGTGATTCCTGCTATCAGATAATTCATTGTTTTTGGTTCTGGTTAAGATTTTTCACTGATTGCTAGTTGCATGTTGGAGTTAGTGAGAACAAAATATATACCCATGAAATTTAAATTTCTTCAAGTGCTAACATGCTCTACTTGTAAACTTTGGGCCTGGCTTTGAGGTTAGGCCTCGATTTATGCTTTAGTTAAGTGCTGATCACACAGTCTACGTTAATTCCTTAAAAATCAACTACTGAAACTGCATGGATTGTAGGCAGCTTAAGTATTATCTGAAAGCTAATTTAATACTAAAGTACTCTGTAGATTTGAGATACCAGTAGTCCTGAATACAAGCCAGTTCATCTGGTCAATTTACAACACAGTAAAAATTGTTATGACAGCCTGACTTTGTGAGGGTTTAGTGTATTACTTTCATTTGTATCTTCCTTTAAAAATTCAAATATTGACTTTTTTCCCATTTTGTTCACATATTATACTCACAGCTAAAATCAGTCGATCTCTTTCAACTAAATCAGCTAGTTTGTTCAAGAGCCTTCCTCTTTCAGAAGCATCCATGGTACGCCAGGGTGACCCAAGCTCAAAAGCAGTTCTAGCTGCTTTAACAGCCTTGTCTATATCTGCCTGTAAAAAAACATAAAAATTTTTAAAATCTGTTATCCAGGCTCATTAGTTTCTAAACATGTAAGGTTCTTCTCATCCCAATCATATCAGTTATTACAGTAATGTAAGATATGTTATTTTGTTTTAAACACTTTTTCTATCATTTCAGAAGTTTTAAGTTCTATGAGAAACTGATGCATTTTCAAAGCTCATAAAATTAAAAAAAAAGCATACTAATGAACTCTATTTCTAAACATTCTGTTTGTCTTTTAGTATCTACGATTAGGGATTCATACACAAATGAAAATACTAAAGAATTTTTTTTTATGTTGAAAGAGATGCCAAAATCTGTAAGTTAATTTTATAGATACTTGGTGCTATCTAAAAATATCTGCATTTGTGGTGAAGTCAAGGTTAGAAATAAGCTGTTCTTTAAAATGTTTTGTAAGATGAACACAGATTTACTATAGAGGAAAATAAATAAATGCATTTGTTTATGAAAGCTTTAAGGGATGTTTTTATTTTATTTAATAATAGCAGATCACTAATTCACCAGATTCACTAATTCACTTCATGGAAAGAAATATGGGAAAATGATGGAAGGATCTCTACAACCAACCCAGTCATTGCTATAGTCTAGTAATGATCCATCATCTGAATTATGTAGCTGAAATCCACAAGATATTTAAGAACAATTTCTTCCAGAACCTGTCAGAACAGATACCTCATCACTTATTTGGGACACACAAATATGTATAGTGTGATTATTTACTTCTTTTTGTCTTATCTTTTCTTATTATAAAAATTCTTCAGTTTTTCTTTATGACTTGGGATGTATACCTTAACCTATATCAGGAAAGAACATGGGGAAACTATTTGTGTGAATTCCGTAAATTAATATAAATATAGTGCCATGTGGTGTTTCTACAGGCACAACACTTAAAACAAAGAAAAGAATGTATAAATATAATTAAAGTTTGTGAATGTAAGTGGAAGTAAGAAAAAACAAATGAACAATAATCTTCAACTCCATGAAAGATAAATCTATGCCAAAGGAATGAAGACTGATAGATCATTTCAAAGCCAAGTAGTTCATCTTTTCCTTTTCCTTTCCTTTTCCTTTCCTTTCCTTTCCCCTTTCCCTTCCCCTTCTTCCCCTTCCCTTTTATCCCTTTCCCTTTCCCTTCCCCTCCCCTTCCCTTCTCCTTCCCTTTTTTCCCTTTCCCTTTCCCTTCCTTTTAAAATTTTTATAGATAAACACTCACCTTATTGACTCACCCTATTGACCACCTGTTGAGCTGTGTTACTAGTACTAGAGACCTTTAAGATTAGGAAATGTAGGTTGAAAGAGTCAACAAACTTACAGGAGAAGAGTTCCCATCCACATATATATTTTGTAAACTCTTTTTTTTTTTTTAAATACCACTTTCACAATCCATTTTATTAATATTCTTGTGTACAGAAAAATTAAATTCTTACAGTCTCTTGGTTCATTACCTAAAAGCTAGGCTCTAGAATGTTAGGTTCACAATGATTGTGTAATTCACTAGATTTGTGCATTTTATTTGGTTATTTAATTAACAGCAGTTGTCATTACACATTAGATTGCAAAATTATTGGAGAGAAAGTAAATGTGTTTGACAGACAATATTATCTCTCTGTTTAATGAGTTGTGAGATCACTTGTAAAGAAAGAAAGCTACAAAAATTATGGATGTTAAGTGAATAGTTGCAGATGATAAGTATTTTAAATTAAGGGTGATCAAATATCAAGCCATTCCTTAGCAATGCAATTTGATTTTCAAATAACAAATTAGAGAAGAGTAAGAGAAGAATTTTACACCAGAAGCATGTGTAATGCTTGTGGGCTACAATCTGGAGGCTAATGGTGTGCTTATGAAATTCTTTGGTTGAATACCAAATGAACTCTGAAAAATGTCTGTGGCATAGAGCACCTCACACATGAAACATGAATTGAAGAAAAACAAGAACAAGGCATCTCAAGAGCACCTGACCAGAAATATGCAGTTATCAAAAGCCAGCATTGTGAAGATTTTTCCAGCTACCTTTGTTAAACTAGATGTGTAATATAAATCTTTAGTATAGCTGTCTTCTAAGGTCACTAATGTTCTGTAATGTCTGTACTGCAGAGGCAGCACCTGAATACAGGAAGTGGTATGAACTCATTTCCTATACACTTCTTGAGAATATTTTAACTCCATACAGTTAAAGAAATGCTGCTTATTTTGCTTATCATATTGACAATAAATTGTTAGTGAACTTCCAACTCCAAATAAGCAGCTTATAATTCTTCTTAATATCTCTCATGGATAAAATGGTGTTCAATAAACATTTTAATGCTAAACCTAAAATATTCCAGATACACAAGTTATTTTAAGCATGAATATTTCTTCAGATATAATTTTGTGTAATATAAGAGAAATTTTTTTTTGTCTTTTGAACAGAAAGATTTGACATTGGATTGTATAGAAAAGGAAATAAATATGTGCATGAAACAAAGCATTAGTTGTAGGTTAATTTTATCTTCATATACATAGAACATTTTTTAGTTGTCAGCTAGAAATAGAACATTCACTTCTCATGTTGACTTTCCCAGAATTTATTCAAAAATTTCCCTGGCCATCAGTTTTAAAAGTGTTTAAGTAGAATTGTCTTCTGCAAACAAATAACTCTTAGTTGATAACATTCACCAAGCTCTATGGTAAAGCTAAGCACACACTTTCTAGCTGAAAATACCCAGTATAATGAGATCTAAAGCTACATGTCTGAGGATATAGGCTTTGACTATATCTTCGATTAAATGGCATGCATCTGTAATATTTCTACAATTAAATCTCATATATGTAAAAAGAAAAAAAAGTTTGTTTATAAGCACCATTTATGTTTTCACTCCTCTGCTTAAATATATGAATTCAGCATGCAGCACAGAAATTAGTTTTGGTGGAATTAGTGTCAATTTTTTAGATGACCTTCATCTGCAGAGCCTATTTTAGGATTATTTTCTGTATTTTTCAAGATAACTCTACCAAGAAGTCAAGTTAATAGCTAAAAATTCTGATAGAAATGAACAATTTTTCAGAGTCTGCATGGAAAAACATTTCAGTATCTTTCCACTTTACGATATCTGTTATGAAAAGCCTTCTATAAGTAGTAATGAACAGATTACATCACTGTATAAAGCAGAGCTGGGAAAAAAAAAGAACAAAATAACAGTAAAGTAATTAGATACTGCTGACCAAAGATAGCAAAGAATTAGTAGTTTTAACAAGAAATTTAACAAAAAACATTGCTATAGATATATCTTTATATCAATAAATTCTTAAGGGTGAAGCAGATGAAGATATATAGGATTAATTTTTGAGGTTCTCTTTTAAGCCAATGGAGGTGGATGCTCACCTTCATACTTTTAGTACAGAATTGCATTTAAAGCTAAGGATAAAAGCATGAAAGTAAATCTTACCTTGTCACCTTCTTCAACCTCACAGATTTTCTCTTCATTAGCAGGGTTAAAGACTTCAAATTTTTTACCGCTGACTGAATTATGCCATTCATTGTTTATAAATATCTGAAAATGAAGAAACGGTGCAGTACCATTAGTAACATTTATACTTAATGAGTCTTCTATATGTTAAAGGATAAATCTAGAACACTCTGATTTACAAGTACATGAACAAAAATTGGGATAGGTATTACCACATAACTCTGTTGAGAATAGTGATCATACATGAAGTTAACTACCTTTTGAAAATTATCTTTGGAGAGAAGTCACTTTTATTCTCCACATGATATTATTTGGATTGCTTCATATTATAAAAGATACTGTTCCATAGGAGTCCTTCCTCTCAAACCAAACTCTGTGATGTACAGCAGAGGTACATTCCTAAATGATCTACCCCAAATGGCTTCTCTTTCTTGACCTCACAGGATTGGTATATATATTATATAAAACAAAAGAAAAACACTATTTCATATGGCTTTTATTTGATTTCTTTTTACCTCATCCCCACAAAAGGCAATCCCACAAAAAAAAAAAAAAATCTAATGACACTTTTTTCTGAAAGTCAAGACTAAAATAGTTCCACAGTCTACTGAACGAAAAACGGAAATAGCCAACTAAGCAGAGTAAGAAGTAATCATGCATATTTCTCTATTTCCATGTTACAGGACAAAAATAATCAGAGATAAGCTTTCTCTTATTATTCACAAAAACACTATGGCTTTATGGACTGGATCCTCACTGAATGTGTTTCTAATCAAAATTCAAGTGTAGAAATTTAATTATCTCAATGTTTTACAGAAACACAGCATTTATTTCATTAAACAAATGTAGAAATCAAAAATCAAGAGTAATTAACTATAATAATTGTATTCACAATAAGTTTACTGCTAGAAGCCATAAAGGAAACCTACACTGCCCTTTCTTCTTTCTACCACTTCCTGAAGGGGGGTTGTGGTGAGGAAGGGGTGGGCCAGATAACTAATGACAGGACGAGAGGGAATGGCCACAAGTTGTGCTGAGGAAGATTTAGATGAGATCTGAGGAAACATTTTTTCTCTGAAAGAGTGGTCAGGCACTGGAATGGCCTGGCCTGCCTAAGGGAGTGGTTGAGGCACCATCCCTAGCGCTGTTCAAGAAGCGTTTAGATGAGGTGATAAGGGATTTGATTTAGTAGTTTAGTGGGTAGGGATGGTGATAGGAGGACGGTTGGACTAGATGATCTTGTAGGTCCTTTCCAACCTAATGTATCTATGAATCTATGAATCTTTTAGCTGTTAGTGCTTTTCACAGAGGTACTCTTAATAAAACACTTATTAATACATACTGGAAGAAGAGCTCTGGTCCTGTGACCATAATGTTGCATTCAGTACATTAATATAATCAAACACTTAGCAAATGGTGCTTCTGAATGCGCATGTGAAGTCATTACTTGACAGGCTTACAGATGACAATTGTGAATATAAGGGATTCTTCTCTCTTTCCCTCCTACCTGAATGCCATTCAAGTCTTTCTGGTTTTGGTTTTCTGCATGTGTTACAATTCCTGCTTTCAAATGGTGAAGCATATTTGATAACAGATTTAGTTGCTATCGCTATATAATCAGTATGACTATCTTCTATTTAAAATGATCCTAATTACTCAATGTCATTCATTATTTATTCAGTAATTTCTATCAGTTTAAAGGGTTCAACCTCCCAGTCCTTTGTTATCCTAACATTAGTGCCAATTCTCTGCCTTCTCTTAAATTAATAGACATAAAATGCAATAATTCCAGTTAATCTGAATGTTGTCACCAATCTGTCTATTTTTACTTGAACTGTAAGCAGCAAATTAATCCCACTAGTCCAGCTAGGTAGTCTTCCAAACTTCCTTCCAACTCTAAGGATCTCTGTTATGCCCCTCCACTGATGTTCCTCAGCAGACACCATATTTCTTGATTTTTCCACCAGGAAAAACAAGTCAACATGCTTTGCCTGTTTACATATTTTTATCCAAGTATTGACAGGGATTTGAACATGTCTAATAACCCAGAAAACATTCTTCCTATGTTATTGTGTCTTTGTATTTAATATATCTTGATATCATCTTCATAAAAGAATAAAACATACAGTTAGAAGCTAGGAATCTTGTAAGAGTGAAAACTACATAACAGTTGGCCTATATAAAATCTAATAACAGATTACCAACAGCAGTAAAATTGATATCTGAAGTTCATTTAATAAATGATGGTAACTGTGTCCCTACTTAATTAAGCCTTTATACAGGCTGAAAAGTGTGTATGGAATTTACTTTCTTTGGAACAAGCACCATCATGTTTTGATTTTAACATTGCTGACACATGTGGAACAAGTAAACAAGGGAAGATTGGTGTTTATTTTTACCCAAATGAATTTTTATGAACTTTTGTGATAGAACACTAGCAATTCAAAACTAGAGATCTTGATATGTAAAAAAATAATTAGCAAACATACCATTACAACTGAAGGAAAAACTAAAGTATTTCTGAACTTCTGCTATGTTTCGATGATACCAAAATCACAGGAGGGATTAGTATGGAAAGGATCTCTGGAGGCCATCTGGCCCTGCTCAAAGGGCATCAAGCAAATTTCCCAGGACAATGTCAAAGTGACTTTTGAAGATTTCCAGGGAGGAGACTCCACCTCTCTGGGCAGCCTTTGCCAGTGCTCTGTCTCCCACGCAATTAAGAAGTGTTGCCTTATGTTTAGATGGAGCCTCCTTGATCCAGCCCGCTGCATTTTGTTCTGAACTGATTCAGTAATTATGAATGATAATCAAATGATCTTCTAAAAATGTGTACTAATATATAGTTACAGAGAAGTTCTATAATACTACATATAATACTACACAGCTGTGAGAATGTATCAGACAGATGTGTGAAGATTCATGGAAGAAATTTGAGGTATTCATCTCCATTAGTAGGTGCAAAATAAAACCTGACTCTGATCTATAGGCTAGGTTTGTGCTGCACCAGACCCAGACATGTTTGAATTTACGTGAGTGAAATTGTTAAAGGGAGTTAGCTTTTACTTTCTGATTCAGTAAGTTAGTCTTAGAAAAGAAAGGATTTGTCACTGGGAAGGCCTGATACACCACACAGAGTGTGAAAAGAGAAAGATATGTTGCTGCCCAGTGTTAAAAGTAGCAATCACTAACTGTTTAATCTTATAACCCTCAGCCAGAGGAGGGTGTCTTCCCTTCTCACTGTGCTCCAGTGCCACTTATGACTAATGCACAAGAGAGATCTTGCTCATGCTTATCATTAAAATTGTTGCAGATTCTGATTATACTGGGTATTTTATACTCAACCTCTGCCAATTTTTAGAATCCTGACTGAAAAAAAGTACCTTGTCTCATATCCGTTCACTGGTTACAACCATGCTGGCAGAAGCCTGAGGATCTGAGTTTAAATCAACTATTTAATGAACTAGTAGAAAATATGTGATTTCCATTTTCTTTCCATCAGTGCAAAGCACCCACTACTGCTGCTCACAGCATCAGGAGTTTCTACATTTAAATAGAAACCAGGACACAGTTTGGTGCAGGCAAATCAAAGCAATGATGGTTGATGCAGGGAGGACAAAGGTGAAGTTAAATGGATAATAGTAAGGATAAATGCTTTCTGTCTCACAATATGGATATAAATCCTAGAAACACATATGTTATGAATATATGACTGATTTAGAGGAACAGATTTTTGCATACTATTGAAATTACTCACACTTATTCTCTGTGTGGTTCTTAATAATTTGTGAGTAGTATGGTAATATTTTCATGACTGATAAAATATTATCTTTAAATATATATAGTAACAATTTCCTATTACTATATTCTTCTTATTATATTCCTGAATATTTCTTTTTGATTGTTTGTGGATATTTTAATTGCAGTGTCATCATTCCCTCTAGGCATCAGGGCAGACCAGCATATTCCTGAATTAAAAAAAGCTGTCAGGGAAATTAAATACAAGTTCCAGGAAATTTCAAATATGTGATGAAGCTGATCACAGAACTATCCACACAAAATGCTGGCTATTGTAACAGAGCAAAGACAGCAGTTAAGTAGTTAATATGAACAAGCCATCTTTAGTTACATTGCCAAGAAAAGAGACAAAGTAAAAGGTAAATATTAACATAACACTGCTATGATGTTACAGCATGCCAAATTCATATCTGTCTGTGAAAGAAATAATAGTAAAACATACCATTTTTGGAAATTCTGTAAGTATTTGTTTAAAAATTGTATTTATTGCACCAACTAGTACCAACCATGATATTACTTTAGAATATTTTTCTTATTAATGTCCCTAATACCATTCCCTTTTCAAACATAACTTCATTACTTTAAATATATACACAACATTGTATCAGGATTATATAAATCAAATTATCCAGATGTCTTCTTCAAATTAGACAAGCCTTATGCAGGTATGACAGACAGAACAGAGAAGGAAAATGTCAAAACTCTCCATGTAAGCTATTTTACATAAATTGCAAGCAACTGCACTGAAACATGCATGCAGATGTCTCCATATTCTCAGAAAAAAACCCCAACAAAATAAAATTCGAACAGAAACCAACCACCACAAGCAGGGTGAGGTCCTATAAATTCAGAGAATATTCATATGCCATCCAAAAGTAATCATCAACTCTCTCATCTTACTAAAAAGAGAATCCCCCAAATTGGGAACATCTTGAAACAGATTACATTGTTTTGTCTGTCAGGGAGAACTCTGGCCCCTTAGATTCATAGAATCATAGAATCATAGGGGTTGGAAGGGACCTCAAGAGATCATTGAGTCCAAGTCCCCAGATCATTGAGTCCAAACCCCCAGTTCTTTATTTCTTGTTTGTCAGGAGAAAATGTGAAAGATCTAATTTTCTATAGCACATGCAATATTAAGAGTGTTGTCTGCAATGACTGAATACCACCCATGAGGTTAAGGGCTGGAAAATTATTTTGCAAAGACTGATGTTTTAGAGCTATTGTTCTGTCATTCTGTTATGTCTCTGGTATTTTTAAGAGGAAAAAGAGCTTTTATTTCAGCAACCTGAAGAACTAATGACTTCCACACTTTGTACTAGACCTGGAAATGCGCATTTCTTATAAGTGAGGTTGTTCTTTAATACACCTTTTCATTTAAACTAAAGCTATTGCTGTCAAAAATGTTTGATTGGCTTTATTTCCCAATGTCAGAGTGCAATAAAATCTTGATTCTCTGACAGGACTGATTTCAGTTGAGAAAATCAGGTGCTGCTCTACTAGTAAGAGTGAAAGTTATGCAGAAGACTACAGTTTTTCTGTCTTGCTTTCTACAGTTGATTTGACCACTCAAGGGATCTGAGCAGAGAACTGGTAGAGAGGACCTGTGCTTTGCCTTTTTTATCATCCCAGTGTGTTGTTTTTCATTTATTTTATTCCACCCTTGAGTATTTTGAAGTGACTGTGAGTTCGTCTTATATTGTAACTGTTATAAAAAGAGTGCCAATTAGTGCCTGTACTGCATAAAGAATGAACTGCATTCAGGACACCTTCGTCTTAAATGGATTGACAATACAGTGACCCTGATGAAATAGCTATTAAGGCCCTATACTAGATGCTAAAACCTTATGAAATATAAATTTTCATGCATCTTCCATGGAATAAGAATCTTCTTTTGATGGGCTCTTTATTGTAATATATCTGTACAGGCTTTCAGGTCTCTGTGCTACTGCACAGTGATTTAAAAGTAGACGTTAGGGAAGAAAATGCTTCAGTTTTGTTGATAAAGGGATCCTACACACAGTTCAGGATCTGCCTATATGCTTCTTCTTTTCCTTAGGTAAGAATTTTCATGTAATTCACTATAATATAATTCATTATAATTATAATTAATTATAAGCTGTAATCTGTACTACAGAGATGAAAACAACAGAAGTTTCCGTATATTCTAAAACATGGACAATCCCAAGGTGAACAGAGTCAGACTTACTAACATGTAATGAAATGTCTAAGCTGTCTTCTTTTTAGCTACTAGAAACTCTTCCGGAGTTACACACGTATATGAAATAGTGTAACTTCCTCCCACAATTCATGTGCCAGATACTCTGCTCTTCTATGGTAAAACTTTCCTTGACCATGCTATTCAAATGAGCCCAGTCACTTGTTATACAGTGCTAAAAATGATCACTCAGTTTTGATAGCTATTCACCTGACCACTCATTTACTCTCTGTTTCAGACAGTAAACCATCAGGTGTCACTACCAGCATTTCAGGGGAAGAAGAAGAGCTGTGGCTAGGCTCCTGCTGCTTGCCACAGAATGGAATTCAGCATCACCCAGGTGATGAAAAACTGTCATCCCTTGCTCACACATACTCTTGTAGAATATGAGTGCCATTTAGATGAATTTGATGTCAGCATAAGTCTTACGGTCACATCCAAGCCTAGCAGAGATTTGTGATCTGAGAGCATCTACTTATTTATTTATTTTTGTTAGAATTTTGTGTTAAGAAATGTATGTATAGAGATATTTTATTTTAGTGCTGTAATGAACTAATGATTAGAGAACATACTCATTCTTTTCATTGTTTCTTTAAACTTTTGGATACACCTGTTAGTGCCTTTGTATTTACAAAAGTCATTTAAGCTTAAACAGTGTAGGCTTCTATAGTTGCTTTATTGCCAGTGTCCTCTCTCCAGGTATGGAAATTCAATTTTTATACCTTAACTTTATTTGTGAAAGTAGTAGTTATACCATAAAGAATATGTAGCTATGATTTTTCTTCACTTAGGATGGTTTACACTTCCAGACCATTCTGCAGACAGTTTAGCAAATAATCAGTTACAGTTTTCTCCCTCTCTTGTAATTCAGCAACCTGGCAATCAACTAATTTTCTCTGATTCAAGTAGTGTCATAAGGCATAGTATATTTGACAATATTTGAAAAATATTTCATGGCAGAAATCATTTTTTCAGACAATAAGTGTCTAAATCCTCAGTATTGACTAAGCAAAATATTTACCAGTACATTTGTAGGCATCTACCAGCACTCATTCAGCATTGCTTAATGCTACAAGTGAGCAGCACAATCTGAAATACTAGCATATATATCAATAGGATAGGATAGGATAGGATAGGATAGGATAGGATAGGACAGGACAGGACAGGACAGGACAGGACAATTTTTAAGGGCATTATCTAGATGCTTCTTGAGCATAAGGCATCAGCCACCTCTGGAGGCAACCCATTCAAGTGTTTCACCACCCTCATGAAAATGCTTTCTAGTTAAATAATCTGTCTAAAAATCCTTAACTGATCCTTTTTGTAGAAAGCAAAATAGTGTGTATTAAGTTTAGAACAAAGTCCTTGCAGTAATGTTTGTAGACTGTTCCTCAGAAGTGTGTATGACAGCAGTTGTTACTTTGTTATTATAGATCAAGAGAAGTAAGAATTTTTGGAAGAGAGAAATCTTCTAATGTCTATGGTGTGTCAAACAGAAAGTTAAATACCAGAGTAGTAAATCATACTTTACTTATTCTGATTCCTTCAATGTACATAGTTAACAGCAGTCACACTCTGTGTGCTAATTTGCACAAAAGAGGACAGGAACAGGAAGTGTAGGAAGATAAAGAGTACAAAGGCTCTATTAAATTGTGGGAGTACAGCTGGATATGAGCTAAATTTATATTTTGCCAGTTCCCTGCTCCTCAGTTCACTATTATGGTTTTCGGACAGTCTTTTGTGATATTTGAAAAGAGGAGGAATGCATCAGAAAAGGAAATCATGTGTTTGACTTTATAACTTACATGGACACATTTTTGCAAATGAGTGAATTGAATTTCTGCAGTGATACATTATATGTTGTTTCTAAACAAATAGAATCAGTATTCTGGTCAAAAAAAGCCCACATGAATTCACTATGTGCCCTGTCCTTAGTTAGATGCTATAGAAACTTAAAACAGATTGACTATCATGTAATTTCTTATTGTGTTACTGAAAAAATATTTTGCTCATTGATAGAGAAAGAAAAATTTTTACAGAAATGTCATGCATATTCATTTAAATAGAATTTCTGAGCTGGCATTTTCTCATATTAATTGTTTTTTTTAATTTATTTTCAATTGGAAAAGAAAAAAGAAAAAAACAAATATCACAGTGGTTTGTGAAACAAATCAGTCTTTATGTAGTGATGTATTATTTCTAAATTAAGCATTATTTCTAAATTTTTTTTTTTTTCTGAGACAGGAAGAGCTATCACATGGCAGAGGCAGCTACATAGTTTTCCTAGCCTGTTAAATATTTACAAAGTAAGGTCCTGCATGATTTATTCAAGAAAGATAGAATAGTATTCAAAAGGACTAATCTAGATAATTACAGAACATCCTTCTGTTAGAAAATAAGAAGCATTTCTAGGAAACTAAAAATTATTTATATTGCAGTGGTAATGAGAAAAAGAAGAACCATAACAGAGAACTCTCCTAAGAGAAGTCCTTTCAGATCAATTGCTCTACCTGAACATTGTAGGGGAAAAAGTTTCAATATACTTCTATTAATGGTGTGTGAAAAATTCTTGCATTCTTGTACTATGACAAAAAATAGCCAAAGGGTCCTTCTAGCTGTGAAGATAAAGCTGGATTCAGATCTTCTTTATTTGTGTGTTTCTAGCTACATACACAAATTATTTGCTACTACCAAACTATTTCTAAAAATATTGATTAATTAGCAGTGGTAGATTTGTCTCTTTTATTGATTGTTACTTGCTTAATCTGAAAAATGGATTCATTATACTTGATAAAAATAGGCAAGCAGAGTGAACTTTAGTTTCATTTTTACATGTATTTGGCATAGTTGTGTAAATCTGCTTATAACAGAATGTGACACTAACATTTTAATTTGTTTCCTTTGTTCTGAAAAATACTGTAGCATCATAAATCTTTCCTTCTTTCTTATATTTATAATTTTTTTGGGGGAACTTAAAACTGCAAAACCTTTGTTTTAGAAGGAAAGCAACACTCTCCTCACATGAAATATGAAATGAGTCTCTGACTCTTGAACACTTCCAGAAATACTTATAGTAAAAAGGTAACTGAACATTAATTACAAATACCTGTAATATCAGAAACAAGTCAGGATAAACATTTTAAGTACTGACTTAAATTTGCTTCCAAGGTACAAGTAGAAATGAGCAGAGATGAACACATACAAAGTTAACAAACACAAACACTACTAACCTTAGTGTACTTAATTTTCAGATCTTTAAGTGGTTCTGGCAATGCTGGCAAAACTGGAGCTGCATTGCTGTGTGAGCCTTGCTTCTTCATTGTATCAGTTGAGGAGCTTGAGTACGTTCCTGAAACACAGGTGAAATGAGGTATCAGGGAAGAACTGCGATTTTGTCCTGCCCGAGCCCTTAGCTTTATTTGTGCCTTTTTTTTTATCTGTACCAGATATGGTATATTTGCATACAAGAATATGATTGGATGAAAAAATTCCCTGCAAAGGCAAAACGATACTACTTATTTTTAAGACCAAAAGTAACAATCTTTTCACTCAGTTTGATATAAAATTTCTGCTGAAACAATCTGTGCAGCCAGGCACTACGAGTTTCATACTGAGGAATATCTTTAAGGCCTTCTCTTCTTACCTGTAAAATTATTTTGTCTCAAAAGGCAGGTCCTCAGATTTTAATTGAGGTTCTTCACTTACTCAAAGGCAGCTAAGAAGATAAATATGCACTAATTAGTTCTGGAAACAAACGGAGCACTTCTCACTGTGCTAGTAAGAACAACTGTCAGATCTGGACAGTGTTGATTAGGATACAAGCAACTACAGGTTGTGCTTTAGTATTTCAGAGTAAATTATAACTCCTTTAATTAATACCAGCTTAACACAGAGAAAAAGATGTCTATCTTGTTACCCTGTCCTTAACATGCATTTAAAAAATGTGAAATTAGGAAAAAACATTTTATTAATAAAAATAAACAAAAAACCCACACCTCTCGGGTTATGTATATTACTCAGTATAGTAATAATACTGTTTTTTTTCCAGGTATGAGCACAAATTGTAAGGACAAAATTTTTATTGTAATGCCCCTCAGAAAATCAAATCTGAGTTTTTGTCTTTCTACAAGAAGTATTTAATAATCAGTAAACTCTTACCAAGGATGGAAACTATCAGTGTACATATGATCCATTCTGATAATTCAACGAGAGTCATATCTCTGACACAAAGGCACAATAAATTTTATTCATGAAGATATTTTTCTGAGTAACATCACTGGGAAAATCAGGATTGCATTAACACTTATTTTTCTACAGTAATTCTTCTGATATATATGTAATGTATTTGAGACATAGAAATAAAGAGAAATGATCTTATTGCTTTCACTGAGCTTACTCAAATGCTTGAAAAACTCTGTATGCTCAGTTAATTCATGTATCAGGTATCATCTAAAATATCTGGCAACGGTGACTTTGTTGCTTTCAACTGATGGATGACACAGGACATATCATAAGTATTATTTTATTTTGCATTTGTTATATTTAGCATACTTTCTGAATTAAAGACCATGCTGTAATTCTCAATGATTATTTTTGTACTTGGCTATATGATTGGATCAAGGGTTTCTTGCCTTTAAAAGAGTCCAAGTGGATAAGTGACGATTCTTAGAATAGTCTTCTCCTGATAGAGACCAGCATGGACCTAAAGAAGTCTCAGCCATCCACTCGCTCATATGATCAGGATAGTCCTGTTTTCATTGCTATAATGCTATGATAGCTAAGATTAACAGCTAAGTTACTTTGTTTTGGATGCATCATTCAACTTCTTAGCCTCAGCTGGCTGACTCAAAACATTCCAGTGTAGAACAATACACTTGAAAGCACTTTCTGACACCAACAGTTTGAATTACAATGTCCGCTTGCCTTAGACAGTGTAATTAAGTCTCACGAAAAAAAGAAAATGTCTAAGTAAATTTTGACAACATTTTCATAGCTTGGTTATATCTGCTTAGAATATAAATGATTTTCACTGCAACGTTCAACTTTCTCTTTGTTCTTTACTCTTCTTTCTTTTTCTTTTTTGCTTTTTCTTTTTCCTTTTCTCTTTAATTTCTTTTTTATTTTTTTTTCCTTTTTATTTTTTTGTTTTCTTTTTCTTTTTTTCACTTTTTTCTTTTCCTTCTTTTCTTTCCTATCTCATTTTCCTTCCTTCCTTCCTTCCTTCCTTCCTTCCTTCCTTCCTTCCTTCCTTCCTTCCTTCCTTCCTTCCTTCCTTCCTTCCTTCCTTCCTTCCTTCCTTCCTTCCTTCCTTCCTTCCTTCCTTCCTTCCTTCCTTCCTTCCTTCCTTCCTTCCTTCCTTCCTTCCTTCCTTCCTTCCTTCCTTCCGACCTTATTCCTTCCTTCCTTCTTTTTCCTTCTTTTTCCTTCTTTTTCTTTCCTTCTTTCTTTCTTGTTTCTTTACTTTTAAAATTTATAATCTGCT
Organism: Cyrtonyx montezumae; assembly: GCF_038088225.1. Taxonomy (NCBI): domain Eukaryota; kingdom Metazoa; phylum Chordata; class Aves; order Galliformes; family Odontophoridae; genus Cyrtonyx; species Cyrtonyx montezumae. The sequence goes on from NW_027072041.1 coordinate 4,229,847, forward strand.
CTAGTAATCTTCCTGTCCCTTTTTCTCCATTAGCAACTTAACTCATTCCATGATTATTCAGATTTAAATACATTAGAGAGAATTTAACTGCAGTTGTAACACAGCCTGCTTTCATGCCAAAAACACTTTTTCTCCCAAATGAGAATGCCCTGAATATGTTTTTATATTTAGGTAGCACTGCATTCCTGAAGTATTCATTTTTAATTGATTCACAAATCAATTATCATAAATTCTTTGAAACAATGGCTTTTTCCTATTCTCATATCATCCTAAGCCTGAAATCTGCTTAAACAGACTTTAGAGATACTATCCTGACAGAAAAGTTTTGACTTTTGACTCCAAAAATGTTGGTAAAAAATGCTGTATATTTTCAACACCACTCCTTTAACACAAACTTTACCATCATATTCTTCCTTTCTGTTTTCCTCTTCTACTCTTGGATTTATGAATCACCTTCACTACCACAGCCTCTGACGGTCCTTTCTTTTCTCCTTTAACTTTGTGTGCTGTTGAAAACACGTAATCTCTTAACAAGATTACCTGCTATCTTAAGTTCCTTGCTTGACTTATCATGTGGTCTTATTTACTGAATGATATTTTCTCCAAACATTAACATTAATGTCATTAATTCCTTTAACTACTCTGTGTTCCCACATCTGTGAATGGCTGACTCTTCTCCCTCTTTTCAGGAAATTTCAAATATTGCTGAGGTTAGATGATCACTCCAATGGTTTTCTTCCCATAAATCTCCTATTCCCTTCCAACCTAAGATTTCTACTAAGATAGTATAGAAATTATTTCCTTTTCTTCATTTTCCATGTTCTTGTTTAATACAGTTTCTTACGTGCTCTCACTTTTTTTTTCCTGATACTGTATCATTATTCTGACACATTTCACCTAAAAAAAAAAAAAAGAAATAAAGATGTGCATTTCAAGCACTGTATCTTTAGTGGATTGCTTTATTATTTTAAATCAGTGGGTTAAACAGCACTCAGATGGATATCATCCTTGGGAATTTACTTAGCTATTTACTGTTTTCCTTCTAATGAGGTAGAAGTCAGATATTTCTGTTTTTTTTTTTTTTCCTTTTAGTCATTTTCTTGTCACTTATTGTCATCTTTACATCTTTGTCACTATGTGATTTGAAGGAATAAATGGTGTATTATGTTACTATGTGATAGTGAGCCCTACATTTTAATGTAAAACTTTTTGCTTGATTAGAAACTTCTGAGTACCCCTAGTCAATAAAAGATCAAAGGGGATCAAAGATAAGTTAGTGGTCCATCATATAAGTTGTAATTAAGCTATGAGACACTTTGCTGCATGATATCACTGGTAATAAAGCACATGACTTAGGGCTGCATGGACTTTAGCTCAGTCTTAAGCAATTACGTTATGTATGCCGCTTAGCTAAAAGAAGCCATAAATCATTTGTACACGTGTTTCAAATTTCATGAAGTTTTAAAAAATGAGTAACCAACCAAATAAATTGTTTCTCCTCAGATTCAGTCATACAGTGAGATACCATCAACACTGTTGTTCCTTGGATTATGTTCATTGCAACTTAGGTGGACAAACTACTTGGTCTTTAGTCTTAAGATTCATTATACCAGCATATTCTTTACATGAGAAGCCTAATAATAGATGGAGCTTTTAGTTGAGTTAGTTGGTAAGCCAATCAGTGAAACCAGTGCATGACAATAAGCAGCTAAGTAACCTGTGACTGGATATAGCAAATATAATACTAATACTATCTGAAATGCTCTGGAATATCCTAGCTTCCGTGAGATGACTTTATGGAAGACTGCTATAGATTCTATGTCACCTTACCAATTTGTATCACTGTCATCTATACCTTTGTACAACTCAAATGACACTAGATATCTATTTCTGAGGAAATGGCTTCACAAGAAGTGATGACTTAAGGGTTATGATTCTATTTAGTATTTGTATGTTAGCTTATGTCAGGCTACTACAGCCTGTGTATGTTTGCTTGAGAAATTCCCCTGCCAGTTTTTTGTTTTTTTTTTTTTCTCTTTGTTTATTTTCATTATAATTATAGCTTAGAATATTATTCTGAGAATAGAAGTATCAGTTGGCTAGAATTTACCTTGAGTTTTAAGGCCAGAAACTATTATGCTGACTTTTTAATCTCCCTTTTTAGATGGTCTTCATTAAGAAATTATTATGGGAAAAAATACTGTTTTTTTTTTTAATTTCTTGAATCATTGCCAAACTGTCTTCCCAATTCCCACAGTCTCAGTGTCTCCATTCTCAGGCAATAGGGGACAGGTGACTTAGATTTTGTGTAAAACATAGATTACAATCACAGCAGTAAGAAATTTTGGCCTGTAAGTTTCTATAGAAGGGCACATTGTCCTTGAAAATACTTAGACTTGATCATTAAAGAAAGTTAACAATTGTCTTGTACTAGAAAAAATCAAATCTGAAAATATTGCATATATTTAACTTGCCTACCTCTAATACAGGACCATAAAAGGATTTTATTGAAAGTAAATAGTCAGTGGAAGTTTTTTACTTCCAAATTTTGTAATTTATAGTTCTGGGAATGTTCCAAATTGAATATCTTTGGAATGTGATGATCTATCAAAATTACTCCTTTGACTGCAGCTGAATTATGCCTTCCAAAGGGAATGATAATGGTCTAAGTAAATTGAAAAAATTTAGTTACTAAAATTCAAAAGAAGCTGAATAATCTTTTGTAGATATAGACTTGCTGTCAACAATCTGGAAAAGAAAATGAACAAAATCATATGCTGTGCCTTAAAATTTGGTTATGGTGTTGCATCATTTGTACTGACTGCAGTCAGAGTCGTTAAACACTTTTACATTTCATAAAACTTTGTCATAAAAAATCTCTGTTGAAACAATATAGCTGTGACAGCAAATCCTGAGTAGTTTAACTACTTCTAAACTCAAATAATATCCAGACTTAAGGAACTCACATGGAGATACTACTGCTACTGACAGAAACTGACATTATTTTAGGAGTGGAAAGTGAGTTTCAAGAACAACAAAATAGGTTAAAGAGGGATGAAATCATGAGCTTATTAAGATGACTGAACATTCAACCAGAAATCCTTTATTCACATTGCTGATTTTTCTCATGACGTCCCAGTAATGCTTTCACAGCATAGGTTCATAGGTTCATAAGGTTGGAAAGGACCTACAAGATAATCTAGTCCAACCATCCTCCTATCACCATCCCTACCCAACTACTAAATCAAATCCCTTAGCACCTCATCTAAACGCTTCTTGAACAGCGCTAGGGATGGTGCCTCAACCACCCCCCTAGGCAGGCCATTCCAGTGCCTGACCACTCTTTCAGAGAAAAAATGTTTCCTCAAATCTAATCTAAATCTTCCCCGGCGCAACTTGTGGCCATTCCCTCTCGTCTTGTCATTAAGCAGAAACAGAGGTCATGACTCAGCATGGTATGGAAAGACTGCCACATCAGAATGAGCTGATCTGAATTTTTTACCATCTTCCCACTCTGAACTGAGAGTCCAGAGATGGGTAATATGAAGATCTGGAAATACTAATTGTGGAAAATGATGTATTCAAATCAAAATGGCAAGATTTTCAAGACTACTGAAAAAATTCTTTTGATTTTAGACTACCACAGATTTCTAAAAATAAAAACATTCTTTTTATTTGAAGAGAAATGTTTCTGAGTACAGTGAACAACTCTTTACTCATTATAACATTCTGTGATTTATAAACTCATGGAGTGAGGCAGCTGACAGAAGCATTAGTGTTTAGTTGAGTTTGAAATTTGAACCCAGAGAAAAATATTTCACTTTTGCTACACGGACAATTACAGTGTTTGAAGAGAAGTCCCAGAAGATATTTCTCCATAATGACTCCACAGACAAGTCTGAACACATATCTTAATATTAGATACTGTTTGGCTAATTCATGCAAACACCTTTGCTCCACTAATAGCCAGGTTTAACTTGCTTTGATTCAGTACAATAATAGACGCAGAGTAAGAAGTAGAAAAACTAGTGCTACCCATTTTGTCACCATATTATCAAAAGATTTTGAATCAATTCTTGGTATATGTGAATGGGTTGCTCAAGAGGTTACTGTCATGGGGTCTATTTTCTGATAAATCCATAATGATGCTTTAGACCCAAGACATTTTCTGCAGGGATGGAAAAGATTGTGTGCTCAGCTCCTGCACAAAAGCAACAGCAGTAGAGTATGTATCATTGTTGCTTGATTGTTGCTTTCATTTAATTAATTAATTCATTCAAATAAAGCTCCACTTAATACTGGATACTGGAATGGATACTTCTGATTTCACACACAGATGAGAAACTCTCTGCTGCATTATATGTAGAGAAAGAACTTTGTAACAAATTTAATGAAAATTTCACCTCTTTGTCAAGATTTTTCGCAACAGGCAACAGAGTATGAGTAGAGAGCATGAATCTAGAAAGTAAATTTGAGACTTTGAGTAAAAAATGCACAACCACTAATCAAAGCATCATCTGTGGTACAATATCCTGTAAATCCTGAGCAGGTGGGGATCAAGGTTGCCTTGTGGAGTTGTGACTTTGTAAATAATCAGATTTGCTGTTGAGAAACAGCAAAAATCTACATTTAGAAAAAACAGTTTTATTTCCACTTCCTGAGGCTTTGCTTGGTGAAGATGTTATGATCTTGATTAGCCCAACAACATGGGACATTCTTCAACAAATTTTCATCACTCCTGTACAGCTATTTGCTTGTGAGCTAATTATAGAACAACTCTTTATAAATCAGTGGTGAGAGAAAGGGTATTTTACAGACCAAATCCTCTCACACTGAAGGAGGTATCTAATATAGGTCAACTGAGTAGCATCCCAGAGGAGAATAGCTATTTTTGGTCATTATAAAGGAGGTACCTTTGAAACAGAAAATTTACTCTCCTATAGCTAGTTAAGATGGGTATCTTTTTTATGTCCTTTTTTTTTTAATTTTTTAATCTCTATTTTAGTCTATCATTTATGAAAAATTGTATTACATTTTTTTGGACAGCAAATAAAGCTTAACTATATCCTTCCTTGAATAGCAGGCCCTCAGGAGAATATAAACACATCTTCTGTGTTGAAGAGTCTTTGCTTTTTGAAAGATTGACTGGGACCCCAGGAATATTTATTTAAAATTTAGTTGGGTTTATCCAGAGCAAAATGTTTTATTAGAAGCACGTACATCAGTCTAAACACATTTTCAGAATCCTCATCTCTCTTCTCTTGACATCTCTTCGTGGTCTGTAGTTACTATGCAGCATAATTCTTACTGTGCATTGCTTTTACAGGTAGATCGTCTAACTTTTATGAATGGCAATTTGGTTATAAAACAATAAGTTCAATATAATCGTAAAAAATAATAACAAAGAAATAAAGAAAAACATAAAAGGAAATAAGTATGTTGTGGCACAATGAGAGTGAACAGTGTTATTAACATATTTTTTAAAGTTTAAGTACATAATGTATTCAAGTTAGAGGAAGCAATTTGTTGTTGTGAATATTAAAGATCTAGGTTTGCATGTTTTCCCTAAAATACAGAACAAAATTTTATTTACTTGAATGGATTTTTTTCTTGCTATTTTAATTCTTCATTATGATTCAATAATGTCATCAAAATGTGCAAAATTAAGGTCAGAGGATCTGTCTATTCATAAATCAACAACACCAAAAATCTGTGTTTTCACTCAGGCTAAATACATTTTCATGTCAAGATATTATTATTTAATTTAAACATTATTAATGAGCTATTGCTTTTTTGAAATAATCTCTGAATCTTAATGGAGATATGTATCTAGGAAAACACTTTCAGGAGAACTGAGAAAAGAATATTGCATCGAAGCTGTAACAAATAAGAATTGATATAAAAGTAGTACCACAACATATTGTCAAGAGAATAATACGAGTAGAGCAACAAATGTCAGAGGTTCATGACAGTCTTCAAAGCAAAATATGATTTTAAAATATTCAGAATATTTTTCTGTGATGCTGTTATATTTGTTCCATACTAAACTAAAAAATCTAAGAATAAATAGAGGTCATTTTGCCAGTGTCACAATGACAAAATTACTCCCTTTGAAAATTGAACTAAACTCTTTTTTTTTTTCCTTTTCAATATACATGTCAGGTGAGAGCACAAAATAAATAAATAAATTAAAGTTTCCTGTTATTCTTATGAATAACAAGGCAGATTTTATGCAAAAGGTCACAGATAAAAGCACTAATCAGTGAACAACATGAATTTAATGCAAAGCAGTAGCGTTCATGGAAGTGCAGAACTAGTCAGTTAGATAATAGTCAAACCCAACTCTAGTTATTAACTTGCATTGTTAGCAACGATTGCTTCCAAGTAGTTTTCATTATTTTCTTCATGTCCCTTTGTTTTGAGGCCAAGATTTAGACAGCTTCAATTGATTTTGCATAATTGCTATGTATGCTTCATAATCCTATGTACAGTGAATGTCTTCTTCAGTTATGAAAGTCTCACATGTGGAAATAACTCCCTACTTCAGAAGAGCTTCTGAAAAACAGTTTTTCAGAAAAACTATTGTACAGTTAAAAAGAAGAAAATAGAATGGATATGTATAATATAACTTTTAAATGTTGTTAAAGATAATTTTTCAAACGTATACCCCCTTATTTCCTTGTATTAATCTCATTTTTCCTAATGTTTTATACTAATTACCAGTGTGACTATGATTGCAGTGTTTCTGAAAGATCTATTCTTTCAAATCTGTAAACGTAGAATGTATGGGTCTTTGGTGTTTTTATAGTGGAAATGAGAACATCCTTCTCAATCACAAGCTAGTGTGTATTTTCCATACACTTCATAGTAAACTGATAGGTTGTGACTTAATTCTTTTTATCATTAATTTGATCTTATTACTATTAAATCCTATTAGCAGATGAAATCAAAAGGAAGTCTACTGGTGCAAGTAAACTGATTTTAATCTAAGACAGAATCAATAATGATCCATTTGTGTAACACTTCCCCCACCCCAAAATTATTACTATTACTGTAATTGTTATCAGAATTACTTACTTGGTGTAGGGAACCTGCTTTGGCAGGGGAATTGGACTTGACGATCTCTTGAGGTCCCTTCCAAACCCAATGATTCTATGATTCTATGATTCTATTATTTCATTATTGAAATTTGTCTAGAAGCTACCAGTGTTAGTAAGAAATCTTGAGATTAGAACTCAGGTTTATAATGTTTGAATTAGAAAGAGGTATGCCAGAAGAGTTCCCTACTTGCATTATGAATATGTTATAAGAAATAAAAGTTAACTTGATATAGTGATTAATCATATAGTGTTTATGAATTACCTGTGACGTAGACATATTTTTGTGGTATCAAACACCAATGGAGAATTTCCAGCTCCTCTTTTTCGCAACTGTTTAGTTTAACTTAAACAAACAAACAACTAAGGTGAAGCAAGATCACTGTTTATAGAGTTCAGGGAAGTTTCAGTGGATGCTCTCAGAGGGTGGTGTTTCTACTGAAAATTGGACTTTAACCAGATTGCAGATCTGTGCATACATGGACTCAGAATCCAAATCCTATTATAAAATAAAACTTCTGCAGCACTTCATAGTTGTATATGTTTTCCTGTTACATCAAGGTAATTGATGAGACTAGTATTACCCCTTGTCCTGTCTTAATTTCAAGTTTTGTTACAGTGAGTTAACTGCAGTAGATTATCATTTGAAATTCCCATTTTTTTCCACACTTTTTCATGGTTATTATCCAATTTTAATGTGGTTTTCCTTTTACAAAGACGGCACAAGTGTACATATGTGAATTATAACTATCACTAGTGAGAATTAACAGTTAAAATCATTAAGACTGTGATTTTTGGAAATATGATGTGATCAGTCTTGCTCACTCTGAATGCTATGGAGTGCTTTCTCATTGCTCTTCCATTTAGTGATGTTAAATCTTACATACAGTTTAATTAATATTAAATATTTAATAAAAAGGTTTGTAAGGTATTTGAAAGTGTCCATAGAAAGTCAACAAAGCTGTTAAAATAACTGTAATGCATGTGCTATGAGGATACACTGATAAAGCTTGGGTTGCCTAGCCTGTAGAAAAGGAGAGAGGCAATCTCACTGATTCTGATTTTCCTGAAGAGCAGTGCTGCTCTCTTCTCCCTGTCACTGATGACAAGATACATGGGAGTAGCACAAAGCTGTATGAGTTCAGACTGGATATTAAGAAATTTTTTTTTACCACAAGGGTAGTCATGTCATTTGTGACGTTACCAACTTTTCATCTAAAATTAGAAATATGTTTTTATTTGTTTTATATATACAAGCAGTGTATTGCAGATACTTACAAAAATATCCACACTTTCTGACTGATTCAATAAATGCTCCATGTTCCTTTTGAGAAAATAACAGGAGAAAGAAAACAGCAAACCAACCTTTATCTACAGAATGATAAGATTTGACTCAGGAAAAGTACAGTCCAACAGAATGTACTTGTACATAGTTGTTCTGCTGTAACTACAAGAAAAAAAATACAGCTGTCGGATATATTCAGATTTGTAACTGGTTTATAAGCAAACTAGGAAAAAAAAAGTCACTTCTCTATCTTAGCTTTTTTTTTCTTTTCTGATTTTCTTTCAACACTCACATTTAACAGTGAACAGTATCTCTTAATTTCAGAGTGTTTTCATCCTGTTTGATTTCAGGTAATTTAGACTACTGTCCCAAAACTGTTTTGGATCATCTGTGGATCCAGGACACTAGAAATCTGTATAATTAAGCATGTAAATAAATTCTTTTTTAAGACCATTCATGAGTAACATCTGTCTGATACTGTCAAAGCGTCCCAAGAAAAGAGGCAAAAACAAAAAGATCTCTGGGAAACATAATACCATAAACAAACAAACAAAAAAAGGAATAAAACAAAGTCTACTGTGATTTGACTGCACCTTTTATAGGTTAATAGAATAGTCCGAGCAAAATCTTGGCTCTTTAAAAAAAAAAAAAAAAAGAATATGAAAGCTGAGAACATCGAGGTTTCTTGCTCCCAAGTAAAATCAACGTTTATAACATTTTAGTGCATTTTTCAACATGCTGTTGAGGCTTCTCAAACACATGTACTTTGAATTACTGCTTTGTAAGAGAGTATGAACATTAAGCATTATGCACAATAATTATGTTGTATTCAGCAAAAGGTTCTAAGAACTTTGTATTACCTAGACGATAACCCAAAGATTTATTCTGGGGTTGAGATAGTGATAGTAATAAACTGCAATTTACTTTAACCATCAGCAGATTCTGGAAAGGCAAAAATGTTTTAGAGGCATTAGACAGTGACCAAAAACAGTTACTATTTAGATCTTAAGAGTTTTTCCTTGAAAAACAAATTGCTTACAGCTAAATATTTAAACTGGACGTAAATATTAAAAAAATTCCCATCCTTTCATGCTAATTTTCCAGATTCCATGGATACAGAAGTTTTGCAGTTTCTTGGAGACACAATCTAATCTTTCATAACTGATATAAATTCACAGCATAAGGTTTGCATGAAAACTGTACTTTCTCATCTCTGCCAAAAAAAGATTAGTAATTTCTGCTCAAAACAAAATAAAATTCAAAGTTAATTGGAAATTTCACCTTGATTTTTGTATTAGTTTGGTATACTGAAGTATAAGAAAATTTACCAAACGAAGTTAAAATGGAGACACACAGTCATGGAAGTAAGAAAGTAAAAATGAGAGAACATCAAACTACACACAAGCTAAAACTTAGAACACTAGAACATATAGTTTGATAAGGTAAAGGCTGAGCTACTGGGAACTGAGACATTGATTAGAATAAAAATAAATTGCATGTATAAAAGTTATAAAATAAACTAAGAAAACATAAGCAAAATTGGATAGAAAAGACTAATGGGATATTTTGGTTTCATTTACTCTGATACTTTCTTCTTATAATTTAAGGATGACCAGGTCCTCCTCATGAAGAGAGAGCGCTCAGAGATGATTCACCTTTTCTTTTAGCAAAGAAGAGTGAGTACTTAGGTGAATGGTGTAAAACTTGTCACTTGAGGGGGCTGAGTCACAAACTGTAGCAATCAATGTTCATCCATTTTCTTCTTAACTGTTAATAGCCGTGGTGGTACAGTCTTCTTTCCAACAGTGAAACATCTCACTATCTATTTAATGAACCTTTAATGAATATCCTTTTGCCTCTGGCTTGCTGTCCCAGGCTCCTTTGACCATGATTCAAATGCAATAAAGATGACAGAATATGCATTTTACTGGTGTATGTTCCATTTTATTATTTTCTCTGAAATCATTCTACATATGGGTGTAAGTAAACAATCAGGGTGGAGTGGGCTTTCTATCCATCTATACTCTTTGTGGTTCATTTTTCCCAAGGCTCACTTTCATTTTTAATTCTTTCATTACTATCAGCTATTTTGGACTTCACCAACAAAATACTATTGATAGTTGAATGAAAAAGTAGACAAAAGGGTACCAGTAATCTTTGTGTGGTATCACTACAGCTTCTGTCTAATAGCTTCCTAACATTTCAGTTTCTCAGAAATCTCTTTGCTCATTCATTTCTTTGCAAAGTATTCTTTGCCAAGAACACTTAACAAACATGGAGCAGAATACTAACATATTTCTTGGAAAAGAAAAGGAAAAAAAGAAAAAAACAGTAAAAACCTACAAAAAAAACAAAAACAAAAACAAAATATATTTTGCTACTCAGGATCATTCTTCGGAGAAAAACTCCAGAAAATCTGTACTCTGAGAGGAAATTACATAAGATTCAAGTGCAGTAATTTGCAGTGAAGAAGAACAATTGCAACATGAGAGCAGGGTAATCTATAAAAAAAGTAATGCAAGTTCATACTAAGTAAAGCAGGACTATTAGAATATCATCTAGTCTGCAAGTAAATTAATCTATATGAAAGCCACATAAGACTGCAAGACAAAGTACATGAGTTATTTTGATTATATTAGGCTCAAGATTTGTTTTCTTATTTCTTCTCTTCGTGATGGCACATAACATAATAGGAACATTTTATTACATTGTGCAATAGTGTGATCTCTCTGTTTTAATATAAATACATCTGTACAAGTAATGCATTTACATTAGGTGAACAACAAATATAATAACTTTTTAATGTTTGTTTATGAGGACAGAGCAATAGCTGCCTCTCTGAACACTGAACTTAAAAGCAATGATGTTTTGATAAAACATTTCAATACCATTCCATTTGCATGATATCCATTCCATAATTTTTCCTTGAACTGAAGTATAGACTTATTCAAACAATACACATTGAAAACACATTCTTAGGGCTATGTATTTTTTGCATGACATTTCACTGCTTGGTTTATAAAAAGACCATGAAGAATGTATCTTAGAATAAGTCAAAGCAATTTGTTTTGGAAACAGCTGTAAAATTCCAAACATATGAGAATGTCATAATGTCACAAAAAGCTCTAAATAAAAGGTCTCAGGGTTCTTTTCTACTTCTCCCCAGATCTGACCATAAAATAAGAAAGTTTCCTTCCTTGCTACAATCAAAGGTCTCTAAACTTTCTTTATTAGTTGCAGAATAATGAATAATGCTTATGTGATTTAGGAAAAACAAAACAATATATTTACTCAAATTCAGGCTTAAGTAATATACTAACAATCAAAAAAAAAAAAAAAAAAAGATACTAACCTGAGTATTATGTAAAGACATTTTGTCAAATACGTTTGTGCCTGCAGACAATTCAGAAAATTCAGTGTGAATATTCACAGCAGAAAGTGCTTTATCTGACAGAGAGCACTTGCTGAAGCAGAGACATTATGTAACTACATGCTGTGGAGTAAGAAGGGAGTGTTTGCATAAAGGGATGTTCAGGTTACAAAAAAGGAATGGATACTTCAGATGGAGCATTCCATTTCAGGAATAATCTTCCTTAATTTTGTCCTAATAATTTCAGATGTCTCTCTGCATGATTGAAATTTAAAAGTAATCAAATTTCTGTTGATATAAGAAGAAAATATTTCATTAGAAGACTATTCTGTTGCTTTATGAAAAAAAAAAAACAAAAAAAACTGTCAGCTGAAACAGAGACACCATTCAAAACCTAATGAAAATTTACAACCAGAAATATATATATATTTTTTCTGTCAAAAGACAAGAGGAAAAAGAGGTAAAACAGACAAAACAAATTTCATTTAACAATTCAGAAAAAAAAAAAAAAGAGGCATCATGTATAATCAGATTTAAAACTACAGAAAAGCCTTCTTCTTCTTTTTTTTTTAATAGCCATATTGCTTCTTGAAGTGTTTACTTTACTGAAGCAAAACAGCATTCAGCAGACAAAACCATGCCTTGGGTCAGTGAGAGTAAGTTATTTAAAATGAAAGCCACTATAGGTGAGTGCAACTTCCTTATCTTAGGGTGTGGGTGGTTCCCTTGTCTGTTGGTACTGCGCAGTTCTTGGTGTTTTCTGTTTTGTTAGCATTGTTGTCACACAGATTCTGAAAATAATTTGTTCATATTTAAATCCTGAGAAAAACAATACTAAGCAGGCTGGAATAACCACTACTGAAGGAGAATAGCCCTCAACTGTTGCATATTTCTGCATACAACAAATTGTCCTGAAGTTCTACATTCTTTGTCAGTGCCCTTGTTAATATTTTACCATCAAAGTTTTCTGCTGTACCTCTGTCCTCTGAAGAAAGTAACAACTAGATTAATATTCTGCATATTTCTCAGCATATTATAAGCCTCTGATCCTTGTTAAAATTCTGTGGTTATCATGAGAAAATTCATTGTTATCGTTACTTATAACGCTGCAGCTTGAACTCTATGAGCTTTCATGCTTTCAGCGCCTTTTTATTCTGTTTTCCTGGATTTCTTTATCTAGGTAGAAGTATTAGGTTTTTTAATACTTTTTAGTAAACTTCCTAGGTATATGCAATGTATTTTTAAATAGTTCTTAATTTGAATTTTGGTTCTGAGGTGAATTTGAGTGTAATATCAGGTGCAAAAATACAATTGTTTAAGATATCAAAAAGCAGTTCTCAACCTATCTGGGCCATTTGCTTTTTAAATCTATCTACATGTGTCAACAAAAAGCTAAAATCAACTGCAGTGCAAGCATAAACATTGATGCTATTGTGTCAGAATATGAAAATAATTTGCAGCACTTTAGTACTAAAAAGTTATTAATACGCTTGAAGCAGTATGTCCAAGGGATAATTTCTAAAAGTGTTGACTTTATGCATTTGTAATGTTTTCAGTTAGTTAAATATGTGCATGGATTGCTATGTGCCACTAACTGACACAGGACATGAGAAGATGTGCACTACTCTTGATTTCCTTTGCATGATCTCAAATTACTATGTTCTTGATTTTGTGGCTGTTTATCTGATGCTTACTGTCAGCTGCTTCATTCACTAACTTTGACAAAATCTCATCCCCTGCATAGGTGGAGCTCAATTTGATGCAAAATCTCCATCCAGAATAAAATTCATATGTGGTAGTGAATGGAAAACATTCAGCAAAGTGGATTCTTCTTTATATTACATAATTTTCTAGCATAATTCTGTTTAGCTCATTTAAATATTCCTTCCGTAGTTTGGTATTTATTGAAGTGGTTCATCTATGATCACGGTGCTTCTTTCTGTCCATGGCATTCTCATATAGGTTGGTAGAAGCCAAAGGTTTACACTACACTGAAATGTGTGCTGTTCTGGGCAAGGTGCATTTTTGAGGGATTACAAGTCTTTAATGGGGGAGAGCAACGAGGAATGATGGAAACTATGGTTCTAATATGCTGCTTGCAGGGAGAAAAATATGTTTACTCTTATAAATCACCATTATATTTATTATTTGTACAGTAGAATGGTAATTATTTTCTACTTTTCTAATGGTATATATTGCTAGCTGTCTACTAGATAAATGATAGATAAATTGATTTTTTCCATTTTATTTCTACTAATTTTATTTCTGGTTTATTTCTTGTCTAATGACTTCTTAATGACACACCTTTATGTATCAGCATACTTCTATAACTAGTATTGATATAACCTCAGATGTTACAAATTAAATTATTAATATCCTCTACGAGTCAATAATGTCCTGAATTTCAGCTAAATCACTGTCTTATGCAACTCTCACATTATAATTACATTGCAGTTGTGGCTATATAAAAATAAACAGTCTTAATTATTCACACAAAACTGGAGGTGCTACTGTAAATTCTTTTATCTCCATGGAGGTAAAAAGGTATTCTTAATTTGTGGTGTGAAATAAACTAATGGCCTACATTTCATTTTTGTATCCTTATATAAATCAAAGATCGAACTGAAAATCATTATAGGTATCTTATTTTTTCCTTACCAAATCTAATATAGTTAGCTATGATTAATGCATCATTTTGAAAAGTATATAGCAAACAATTTATTAATAGTAAAAAACATAAATTTAGTACAGCATCTCCTTATTTGTTCTTATGTGGATTATGCTCAGCTAGAAACTCCCTTACACATCATGAAAAAACCCCAAACTGATGAGGATACAGATACTATCTTCTCTAATGCTCAAACATTCTTGTATCTTCAGTTAATCAATCATATACTTCATCTTTCATTACATGCTATTTTTCTGCCCCTTTAGTCTGTTGTTTACTCCAAAATAAATAGATACCTTTGCAGACAACTTACCCAGGCAATTTACACTTTTTAACATATTCAACTTTTTTTTTTTTTTGCAGTATTTTCAAAGCATCCCTTTCTTTGCTCTTTTAAAAATAGAATTTCATTCTGTTTCCTGGATATTAGAATTAAAAGAACAACAACAACAACAACAACATAAACACAACTGGAATTCGTTTATTTCGAAGGATATTTGCATTAGCATGGTTTATAAATGGTTAGCTTTTTAACAGTAATTCATATTACTTATCTTAATGCGTATGTAGAAACATAGATAAAAAATTATAAATAATTCATTTACCATTAGCCTATATTTTTCTGTTGCTAGTTCATGAATGCCATATATATGTCTTTGAAAACAAATTTTATGTATTTATGTACTTGTACATATATACAAGCTCACACAGATACAAGTTTTATACAGACTTGTGGATTTCTATTAGATGCACAGTTCTAACTCTTATCTGAGCATACATTTCAACCAAACAGTACCATATGTAGTCAGTCAAAAAGGCCTTACCTTTACAGTCAAGGCTTGATTTCCTAGATCTGTAATATTTCACTTCCACTGCACACTCTGCCCTAAGGTCTGCAATCAACACTACAGTCGAAGTACCAGTCATGACCTCTATATATATACACAATTCAGTAGCAGCAACAAATGTACTTAGATTCTTACTTCAGTTCCACATTTATCAAGTGATATTACTCACAGAAAGAGATCCTTCAAGCAAACACTTAATCGGCATTGAACTGAGAGTGATCTTGATGATATACTTGGAAAAAAAGAGGTTATTGTACAACACAGCAGACGAAAATACCCACAGCCATTGCACGTACCACTCATTCTGTTAACCATGTAATATACATTGTCATTTTGACGTGTAGACTGTTTCTCTTCCTCTATCACCTCCATGTCAATCCAATTCACTCATTCTTTCCAGTGATGAAATGAAAAAAAGAAAAGAAAAAGGAAACATGACGGAAAGATTGTTATCCTAGATCTGCATTTGTGGAACAATTTAAAGACAGTTAGATTAACCACTGGGGAGATGTTAGCCTTGATAAGAGAATCCCCACTGGTTTTCTGTCTCTTTTAGACAATAAAATCACATAGTTGTGTCTGTGTCTCTCCGTTTCGGATTGTTCTATTTTAACACATAACAGATTGAGGGCTGCCTACGACTCCTAATTAACTCAAGTTAAACTAATGAGAGAGAGAGGGTGGATGGAGTGCCGAAAAGAGAAAAGAGATCATGAGTTGGAAGAGATTGAATTACAACTTAAAGGGGATGGAGAAAGGAAAAGAAAAATGGGGGAGGAAGTGCAGATACTGTTAGGCTACAAAGTGTGTGAGAATAAAGTCTGTGATTGGATTTGCCTTTCATTTCCAAGAAAAGGCAAAGATTCCCAGCAGAAAACATCAGAGGAATACACTCAGTCCAATTGCACTGAACTCATACTTCTCCTTTCTGTTAGGAAATACTTCAGCACCCAATGGAGAACAGCTCAGATTGCAAAATATAACTATTGCAACACTATCAACAGCATTTTCCACAGTTTTTTGCAGTTATTTCTGTCAGCAAAATACCGTGTGAGCTACTCATGGCAGAAAGTGGTTTGTTCTATTTCTTCTTCTTCTCTTAAAAAAAGAAAGAAAGAAAAAAATAATAGAAAAAAAACCAACAAGAGAAATCTCAATTTTTTTTAGACTGTATTAAACAAATTTAAATATAGTTTTCCTCATGCTAGGAGTTAGAAACACACAGACAAAGTAGGAAGAAGGGAATGATCTCTGTAAATGCAGTGTACTACTTTCTGAACCTTGAATAATCTCTAGATTTTATGCTTGTGCACAAAGATCTTCACATCTTTTTTTTTTGTTTGTTTGTTTTAATTTATTTTGTGTGTAGACATGCTTATATTGAATGTATTATTACAGTTTTTTGAAAAACTTTTTTTTTTTTTTTTTAACAGAGCTTCTTTGGAAGATTCCCTATGCAGGAACATGAACTTGAATCTCTAATGATCTTAAGTACATCCAGTTCTGAGCTGATTCTGACCTTCAAAACTACCTTCAAGTTATTTGTTGAGTTATAAAACTGCTTAATAAAACAGCAGAAATCAAATTTAACAGACCAAGGATGAAGTAAAAGCCAGGTTTCAGGTGTGTTCACAGTGTAACTAATGAAGTATTTAGTTTTTAGTGCCAGGAGAGGACTTAGCCAATAATCCCACGTTTCTGAGGCTTGGGCTCTCCTCTCTCCATACCTAGAGGTGAGAAGCACAGGAGGACACGTGTAGCTGAGGCTGTAGGACAGACGACTAGCAAGACCTCATCTCTTCCATACATGTCACCACTACATACTCAGGCTGGGCAGGAGAGGGTAGCAGTGAGAGCTGGGGAAATGATGGGAGAAGTGGTGGGAGCACTTTCTTTGGCTGGGCAGAGAGGACAGCAGGCTGGGTGCCACAAGGAGCTGGGCCAGGGACCGAGAGCAGTGAAGAAAATGTGCTGTCAGATGGAGTTAGGGAAGGAGGAGGAGGGGGCCAGACTCTCACACTGGGGAAATATCAGAAGTAATGTATGGAGAGATGGGAGAGGCTGATCATAGAGCAGTGCTGTGTGAGGAGGAGTTTCTGCAGGCAGCCAGCGAGCAAGTAGGGATAAGTGAGGCAGAGGCAAAGATGCAACTTAGTCCCAGCCACCTGTGCTTCCCAGATGAGCACCCGTCCCATTTGCCTGCATACACAGGCTTGTGCATGCCTTTGTCTATACTGAGGCCTGGTTTCAGACTGATAAATGCAGTGGTTGGTGTAGGAAAAGCCAAAGGGATGTGATAGGTAAGCAATAAGGAAATAGCTGTCTCCCTTTGGCTGGCTGTGCCTGTTGGCATCTAACAAGGCCAACTCGTCGCCAGGCTCTGTGCAGATGAAATGAAGCAATGGGTTGCAGCAGGGCAAAGGAGGCGCCGCGTCCTGACAGGCTGAGGTGTGACTTGACAAATCCTAACCACTGCAGACGTCCTTGGGAGCAAGAGGGGAGGGCTGGTGGGAACGAGGGGTGCAAGGGCAAAACCAGTCCTGGGGAGGGAGGGCAGGAAAGGGAAGCTCTGCATCACCTCATTCCAGGTTGAAGGCAGAAAAGGAGGCTTTAATTAGGAACCCAGCTGCCAGGATGCATATTTTGCTAAAGAGAAGGCTTTCTTTGGTTCAGTTTCCAAAGGACATTTTCCAGGCCATATAGCTTTCAAAATTCTCACATCTTTATACTGTTATTAATAGAGAGTGTGGTTTTTTGTTTGTTTTTTTTCAGAGAGGGTGTATACTGCATGAGGAGATGCATACTTTCAGATGTATTTAGAGACATGGCCAGGTGCTAAACAATGTGACTCCTAGGCCCTAAGTATACAAGCACTTGTATCTTGGTATATCCTCTCTCACTTTCAGCATCCAAATTGTTAACAGACAGCACTAACAGGCGAGTATGGCTGCAATAGATCATCAGCTGAAGGTGTTATTTATTGAGTTTTTGCAGTTATGGGAGTGTTTTTTCTATTAATATCTGTACGATTTTACTGACAAAAATATACCTTGATAGGAAACTTGCACAAGAGATTGCTGAAGATAACTAAAGAGGTTTAATTAGTGTATACCTTTAAGATATTGACAGAAAAATTAAAAAGTGGGAGATATGATTTGTCAATTGCAAATCATAAGTAATGGATTTCTGACTGCCTTCATGCTATTCTCTTGAGAAGTGCAGGACAGCTACTATTAGGATTTAAAACCAAGCAAAGACAGATTGGGAGGAATATGTATGGCACTTTAAGATAGTCGTATTTTGCTTCTCTATGTATTGTAATTTTCCCCCCAAAAATCAAACAATAGAATAAAAAGATGTCTGAAAAAAAAATAACCTAATAAATATAATACATGTTGTCCCCGTTCTCACGCCTACTACAGCTACATTTACTATTTCTGGTAATGCAAAATCTATAGAAAATACTTTTGTCCTGAGTAGGGTTAATTTTACTTTCAACTCACGGTGATGTTTCAAAAATATATGGCTATATTGCAACTTTGGGTAGGTTTAAGCTGCTGCATTTTACTGTTGAAACTTGGACGAGGAATTAGTATGTTACAGGAGCCATATTATGATTAACATATATAGCTGTTCGGAGGGAAGGACAGCTGGGTGCAGGATGCCAGAAAGCCATTTTACCACTTTAATACTGAATTACTGGGAACATAACACATCTTTGTTCTTGCCAACATTCTTTCTGCACTGGAAAACACAAAAATTATAACACATTTTGACAATTAGAAGAACATTGAATTTTTTTAAATTCATACATACAAAAAAAACCAAAACAGTCTCTCTTATTACTAGTTTCAACTGAAGCACCCTAGTGTTCTGCAGCTATCTGTATAAATCTAGATGAAGATCAGATTTAAAAAGTTAGAAATTAGATTATTTTTCCAAATTCTGCAGTATACATTCACTTTCTTGTCTTCCTTGATTTTATATGAAGACCTTTGAATATTGCATGTGACATGAAAAATTGTACCCATGAGAAAACAGAAGGAAAACACGAAAGGGATAATAACTTGGCTGCAGTCCCATCAGAAAAGGTAAAACACTAAAGACTTTTCATATATCTGATATATACGTTCACTGGATTATGTATTTACATATTCACAAAACTAATGCAGACAGTCTTGTCTCACATAAAGGTAGGCCAAATATCACTCCTCTTTAATACAAAGAGACTGTGACACAGCTCTCAGAGTACAGCACAACAAGCTACCAGAAATGTAGACATTGAAGTTCCATGAGATTTTGGTACATTGAGTGCCACGGTATTAGGCACTGAATGTTTGATCTCTCCAGCTCTCAGGCGGTCTGTAAGTCTGGTAGCATCTGGGTCAAGGATAGAGAGGATGGGGGGCTGGGAACTTGTAAAGAAGAAAAGGGAAAAAGCTTCATGTTGCCCTATTGCTTGCTAGAATATCTTGCTGAACTGATTTGATATACCTGTGCCTTCCCAAGCCGGTAAAGCAACAAGAATGATTGCAGAAAGAAAAATCAACTTGGAGAACAAATGATTTCCCAAAATATATAGAAGCAAGAGTCAAAATATCAATTTAAACAAAATATAATTAAATAAATAAATAAAAATTAAAGGAGTTTCCTATTATCATTCACTGTAAATAACATGAAACTACATTCACTTATTGGTATATGTGGAAATCTATGAAATTACATTAGCTAAACCTTTCTGTCACAATTTTTATAATCACATCTACTTCTAGCAGTTTTTCACTGCAGCTTGAATTACAGTAACAGTTTCATTTGGAAGGGGTCTTAGGGACAGTTCTAACCCCTACCATATGCAGGGCTGCCATCCACCAGATCAGTCTGCCCAGGACCCCATCCAACCTGGCCTAGAATACCTCCAGGGATGGGACAGCCACAGCTTCTCTGGGCACCCTGTACCACTGCCTCACCACCATCTTAGTAAAGGATTTCTTCCAAACATTCAATCTAAATCTTCTTTCTTGAGTTAATAGTTTTAATTCTATTAAATAATATAGAATTCCTCATATCTCTTCATTAAATTAAGATGAATTTTGAAACAGTGTAATTATCTTCAAATTATTCAAAGACTGTTTTGAAAAAGGTACAAAAACGTTAGTATTATTTTCTGCATAATACTTGTTGCAGATTTCTTGTGATAATCACTAAAGAGTTTGTATTCAGAAGACATTACTTATTTTTACTTTATGTTTTTCTGGAAATATAAAAAAAATATTCACTTTCAATGTGTACACAAAAGCTGGTTAAGCAAAGTCTAATAGATACTTTTATTACTCAGCAAATAAATCTATGTTTTGGTTTCTTTTGTTTGTTTTTTCACATTTTACTCACTGCTTAAAAAGATTCTGTTTGGAAAACCTTGGATCAAGAAGCCTAATGAAGCTCCATGAATAGGCCATTTTAAGAATTGTTTACTACCTAATTTAGTGTTTTATAACTGTTGAGGCTATGTGAATAATAAATCTAATATTTTTAAAATGAAGATAGTATAGAATTAAATGTTTGTGGTTTGAATTATTTATTGGATTGCAGAGCATTCCATTTTATTTCAGCAAGTCATATTTTACTTTCTACCACTATGTGCTGTCAAGAGTTTTCTTTATTCATTTTTTTTAAACTTCAAGAAGTTGAGGGATTTTCCAAAAATTTCTATGTGAGAAGAACTGAACTTCTACACTCAGAAAAATAGCTTTGGAACCGTTGATCCATACAGCTATATAGCAGCTAGCATACTGGGAGCAGACTCAAGATAATGGGCATATGTGACTTGCATGAACTTGAAAACACTCTCCTGAGTGATGAATTTTCACGGCCGGAGTGACCAGTTAGCAGCGCACTTCTAGTTACCATTTAAGCCCTATCATATCCTGTCCTATAAATTATGACTGTACTTGCCTGCACACTGCTAGAGATGCTGTTATGCATCCGTATGTGCCTTGATTGCCTGCATGATGCTGCATTGCATTGCAGAACATTTGGCAACCTAGTGCCGTGCTTTAAATCTATTTGTTGTGCATAAGCCCTTTCTTTGTTTTCTTTCTAGCCTTGGAGCACAGAAAGCACTAAAATAGTTATAACCACTCAATGTAGACTGATGTCTGAAGCTAGCATCACACCAGCTTTACATAATGCAATGTATTTAGTCACCTTACTTTTAATTGCTCCAGCAATTGAACAAAGTCATATCTTTATAACAAGAGATTATTTCAATTTTAGGCATGTTTATTATTTTATTTTATTTTATTTTATTTTATTTTATTTTATTTTATTTTATTTTATTTTATTTTATTTTATTTTATTTTATTTTATTTTATTTTATTTTATTTTATTTTATTTTATTTTATTTTATTTTATTTTATTTTATTTATTTCCCTTGTTCTGAACATATTTTCATACTTTGCAAATATTTTAACACCTTTTGTGTTTTCTTTTGTTCTGTTGTGGATTCCAGAGAAACAAAGATGTGGAGTAATGTTATACTCACAAAAGCTGAAAAACTCCCTGCAGATTGTAATACATTCTGAAGAAGGGAAGCAATATTGCAACATTACTCATCCCCTTTTGACTCAATCATTTGCGGATCAGTGGAGGATAGAGGACTGTTGGGCACTTGTCCATCAATTTTGGTTTGCATTCTGCTGTGAAATGTGCTGTCAGTCACAGAATCAATCTAACTGAAACTTAAGGTCTTCAGACAAGTCCATCCTCTAAATGATCTAAGGCAAGGCTGGAGCAACTTTTGTGTCATTTATCATGGTTTTATTTCAGGCATAATTATGCTCATGGCAGTGATGCACTGCATTTTATTTTGGAGGGGATTATACAGTGATGCAATATAGAATAATAGTGCTGTTACAATTTTGCAGTGCTAAGCAACGTCTTGAACTATATTTCTATAGTATATTTTAGTCACATTTCATGAGATAAAACATACATATTATCATGCAACGTAAAGATTAATTTTCATTTAGAATTTATATTTGCTGACAATTATATAAGTAGCAAGCATTGCTTACTTGTTCATGCCACTGTAAATGATGCATTTCACATGCTTGCTAAACAGTGAGGTAATACAAATGTTTATCACATGCACCGTTCAGTAATGCATGCCCTTGAAGATGGTGCCAAATCAGTAAAAAAAATAACCAAATTCTTTGAATGTCAGATGTGGAAGAAATTCAAGGTGAAGCTCCTGGAATGCAGCTATGTTCAGACTACAGCAGTATTTGAGCAGGAAAGTAGTCTCCAGAGGACTTTTTTTTTTTTCTAGGATGCAGAGATTTGCTCAGAACAGATAAAACTATTAACTTTTCTTCAGAATAATTGCTGTCTTAAAGATGCCTTGGAGTGTGTTTTAGGGGTTTTAGGGTTTTCTTTATCTCTTTTTGTTTATTTATATATATTTTTCATTTATTTATTATCAATGAAATGTGAGTTAATTGTGAAGCTAGACTTTCACTGTGTCTGCTTGAACTGGAAATAATTGAGCTTTAAGAACCAGTCATATGGCTGAAGAAAAGCTTTTACTGGACAAAAGTATTTCCTCTAAGTAGATTTTTAGTTACTCTTTAGGTGGGTTTTTATTACCTTTCACTTTCCAGTTGCACTGGGTTTGAGATGTTTCTGAAAATAGCTACTTTACTAGAAAAACACTGTTTGCTTTTCATTATTCAAATCAGCTGTTTAGTATTTTAAAACAACTTCCATATTGAAAGAAATCCTGCTATGTCAGGGAGACATCTGAACTAAGTTAACAGAGACTAAATAAAAAAAAAATCTATTAAAACTATGTACTCAGCTAATATTCATTGCTACCTAATCTGAATTTAAGCATGTTATACTTTGTAATTAAATGCCATTAAAAGTACAGATTCTAAAATGTCAATTCATTGGTGACATATATGAACTGTAGCAGTGCAAGATTTTCAATATCTACATCATTGATCACCATATTACTTTTATTATGTATTTTTTCAAAATGCATTCATTAATTCCTTCAAAATTAGGTTTACTAATTCTTAAAATGAAATATTATGCAGCCTGTATTTAATTCCAATGCATTTATTCATCGACATCTGGAAAGGAACATAGTATTTATTATACATTTTATATTTAAAATTATTATAAATTTTATTGCTATTAAATTAAGCTATTAAAATATTTAGTAACCTTTTTTTTATTTATCTATTTACAATTCGATTGAAAAAAAAGTTGAATTCAAGATCTAACATTATGACTGAGCTTATACAAATCTTCTAATGTTGCTTGAATTAGTGCATTAATAGTCTTACAATGTCATTTCATTACTGCTCAGAGTGTTAGACTGTTTGAAATATTATGCATGTGCTAAGCAGTATTTATAAACAATCTCTTTGTATAAGAGTAAATAAAGTGTGAAGGCTGCATTGGAATTAATAACTCCTATCCTGTTATGTTGGTCTGAAACATCAGAGGCAGATGTTGGCAGTAGAGGCTGAACCATCCACCAATATTCCATTTCATGTTGTTGCCGTGTGACTGATAGCAGCAGAGAGGCAGTCTGTCAAAATAGCATCTGACATGGACATAAGAAACAAAGATGTGCCATTGCATTCCTCTATGTGGAAGAAGTGTCATCCACTGACATTCATTGACACTTGCTAGACATTTCTGGAGAGTAAACAGTGGATGTGAGCAAAGAGAGACAATGGGTCATTTCAGCAGTAGTAATAGCAACATGAGAGACAAGGCATGTTCTGGCTGGCCATGCAGATTTTTATGAGCATGGAATGTAGGCTCTTGTTTATCACTGGTGAGAAGGCATAGCTAATGGTGGTGAATATGCTGACAAATAGAATTTGTAGCTGAGAATTTACCATATCAAATAGTGTTATTGTGCTCATCATATCTGTTTTAGTTTCCATGGGATTAAAAATAAGTTTAAAATAAGTTTCCTACGTTGTTTAAGGTTCAGTTCTCAATTTTAATCCATCCATAGTAAATTCAGACTAAAGGTGAGGTTATTTCAATTTATATAATGTGTAATAAGAATTAAGCCCTTAAGTTGAAACTAATTTCTGTAATTTTATTTCTTCATCCCTATGAGAAATTGTTTCTTAATGAGCACATCTTTAACAAAAATTTTAGAATAGTTTGCAAAACATTGTAGACTGAGGTCAAGGGCTTGCCACTTAATTAAAAAAAAAGAAAAAAAGCAAAAATACAACTACAAAACCCTCTTGAACTGTGAGCTGCTAAAACTGAATTTTTTTACAGATATTCAAGCATATGCTTGCACATGAAACAAAGATTTCCCACTCAGGTAAACAAGCAATCTCTATTAATATAAATAGGTAATAAAATTGGTTTGCTGTTCTTAACTAGATGACTTCCAGGTGTAGAGAAACCATTTGGTTGAAGGAGATACTTGCCAAATAAAAGCAAAGTGCTGTTTGCATAAAAGGCAATATCTTATTAAAATAAAAAAAAAAAAGTATTCTAGAGGAGCACTCAATCTTCACTAAATGATATTCAGTAAACTGCTTCTGTGACAAGACATGTAATACATTATAGCCTATGTACAGGTTTTCTGAATGTATGTAGTGTAAACAGAAAGCTGACTGGCTTATCTGACCAAAGGGTGGCAATAGATATTGACATAGAAAATAAGAATCTTCTTCCTATTTTACTATACAGCTCAAATACTTACTGCAATAACTTGGAGAATAGAACATTCTCAGCTTTAAGACCATGACCCTGTGGTTCCAGAGGAAGTAGGTTTGAATGGATCTCTTATTCTTTCCCAATGGCTACTGAAGTCATTCAATCCAGGTACTAAAACTTCTCTGCTATGTAGAAATCTCTCTTTTCCTGTATGAGCTAGTTTCCTAGGAAGACATATCTTAGAGTCTTAAAGGTAATTTCAATTAAGGAATGAATTTATTTAGCAAAGAGCAAATATTGCAAAGGTTGCATTTTCTGTATGGATTTGAGGATTAAGACTTCAGGTAGTTCAATTTCTTATGATCTATATACTTTATTGATTATGATGTGTAATAGTGTTGAACTGCAGTCACATCTTTAGGGAATATTGCAGACAATGGGAAAAAAGAATTGCAGATAATTAGTTTACTACGTGAGATTTACATTACACAGTAGCATTTTTTTTATTTTTTTAATGTTTAATTTTTTCTTTTTCAAATACTTCCTGCTTAAAAAAGAAAGAAAAAAAATGCATTGAAAATACTTTTACATGAAAATTTTCAACCAAAAGTAAAAGCCTTTTCTTTAATGTTTTCATTGTGGTTTATCCCTTAACTTCATTCACCATTCAACATGTAAGATTAACTTTAAATGAGAAAACTGTTACTCATCAACAGATCTGAAGAAAAATAAATTACAAACTGGGGATGACAAGTTACAATTTCAAATGGTCATATAGTCTTTCCTGTGTTCCTAACATGCTTTACTCGATGGCTTGCAGCAATGTTTCCAAATGCTTTTAATCCCTAGAGTTCACTACCATAAAGGGAGGAAGGGGGGACTGTCTATGGTTAACAATTGCTCCATCACTGCCCAAGTAGTTTTGACCGGCTTCATCTTGCTCTGCCTTTTAGAGAACTTATTTTGTTCCTAGTCTCCAAGAAAACTATTTCGTAGAAATTCAGAATGAGAAATAAACAAGGTAGCAGTTATTCAAAATACTTTTCAGCCAGTCTGCAGAGGTGTCCATTTTACTGTATTTGTTTTCAGATTTCTTCTGACTATTGTTCTTTAGTCATTCATAGTTGCTTACTGTGGTTGTTCTTACTATGTTTCAGAAATGTCTAGAATCCTATTGGAGATTGTGTAGAGACAGCACAATGTAAAACTACCTGTCTGTTATTTATTTGCTTAAAGGCTGCTTAGATTTATTAGCAACGTGTGGAAATCATGCTCTTAGCTAGATCTTTACATAAATGACACACTGGTGAAGTGATGCTGATGTAGTAGTGGTGTGATGAGTTTAGGTGCAGTTTAAGCTCTGGTGCTAATGTAAATAAAAATGAACTTTGTTCTGCTCAGAGTAAAACGGTATTGCTGCTTTATCTGAACAACATCTGGGAGTTCCTTAATCTTCTTGGCAGAGCAATTTCATGTTCACAGGCTGTTAATAATTTACTTGCCTAGCTGGACTGTCTTCTTCATCTGCTTTTTGTTATATCACTAAAGGTTATAATTTTTTGCACGGTTTTCAGTTTACAGAGTGGTACATTTCCAAACTTTAAGTAAATGTTGTTTCTGTGGTTTTACTCTATGTCTGTTAAATGTCTTGGTAAAGCTACTATTCAACATTTAAAATTAAAAATGAATTTAAAAGCTGAGAAAATGCACTGTTACTCTAATTTTCTAAGCATAGTTATGCATTTAGTATAGAAGTAATGTAATGTTGCAGTGAATCAAAAACTTTACTGGAGATTTGTTGCTGATCAAAGTAAATAAGAAACTAGATTATGAGATACATATAAGTCAATAGAAACTAGCACTGCTGCAACAACAGCTTTTTTAAGAAATTGTCAGAGATTTAAAGTAATCTGACTAATTGCTGAAGTTAAAAATCCACTACTGCTTAACTTGCAGCCATGCAACCTGGGGCTCTGGTCTATGAAGATCCCAAAAACAAAGCTCCTCAGGAGTAATTAGATTTTGAGTGAATGATTTCAGAAGAAAAATAATGACTGTGGCTGACTGTTTTTCTTTGAGGTCTCTGAGGATAGAGGCTTTCTACAGGATTTACCAGAAAAAAAAAAAAAAAAAAAGAGGTATAAGAAGTCTTTTATAGTTTCTTTTCAACAAAGTGTTTAGTTGTGAACAGAATGCATGGGTGAAAAGTATTTCATTTTGACAATTTGTACTTCACAGAGACAAAGAATAATTACGGTATGACTAGGCATATTTGAACTGGCTAGAGAATAAAACATGTTGGATTACATCCAGTAAGGGTGTGGTAGAGTGTACTTCAGTTAAGGCTGACTATTATAATGCACTGTGTCCCCTTTAGTAACATGACTACAGAACCAGTTTTAAATGGAACATTACCTTGCATTTCCAGAGTGTATACAGCATTTTAAGGAAAGCCACAAAAATTCAGTCAAAGTTGAAAAGGGACTGTTAGAATTCACAAGAAGAATGCCATACCTCAGGAAGCATTAGACTTGCATTTTTAGTCTTTGGGGATAAATTATGTTGAGGCAAATTTTCTCCCTAGTTCTCTCTCTATCCCTTTGTCAAATGAAAAAAAGGTCAGTCAAAATGTCATTATACCAAGTCAAAAGGAAGAAAAATTCTTCCTGGACTGTTGATAACTGGCTTGCTGGAGCACTTAGTATCTGGATAAAATGAGGATTTATAAACTTAAAAGCCCTGGTCACTGAAATTTCAGTCCAACACTTTGATTAGTATGGTCTGTATTTCTATTCAAATAACATGCTACGTAGAAAATACATAAGTTTTCTACTCCTTTCTCTATTTTTCCTACCACTTATCATTCATATTCCACAGCTTATTCTGACTGAACATAGGGTGGAGTTATTCATATTAACTTTTTGGATTATATTATCTTCCAGCCTCATTTTCTTCATCAACAAATTATGTCATGACACTTTAATCTTTTCCAGAGAAACCTTGACCCTTGAACAGTTCTTGAGTATGCTACTTGAAACTGATCTTTGAAGTTCTGAAGGGCTGCAGGCATGCTGAGAATGGGTCCCCCATGAACTTAAGCTGCAGTTTTCCACGTATGCAATTACAACCCAACCTTTTTGAAATAATATAAGATGGTCTTCCGCTTCTCCAACAGTATTTATGGCATAAGTAGATACCAAGAAGGAATGAAACCTTCCAATATTGTGCTGAAGTGTAGTTTCTTCAGATTTTTTTAAAAGGATTTTTCCTAGAAAGATGTATTCTAGACCACATCTCTATTTTGTGTCAGAAGAAGCTCAAGATTTTGAGGTAATCAGAGAGCAAACTAACAAGTGCAGTAGCTGAGGATCAACCAATCAATCAGAAATATCTTTGGTAGTATGATTGTATCCAAAGACATCATTTCAAATATTTTGAAACTGAGTTTACTTTAATATCTACTTCCTATCTTTTCTCCCTCAGCACACCTGTATTTTTCAATATAGATGTTTTCCTATGAAAGAAAAGTACTTACATCCAAATATTAACCCCTTGCCTCATATTTATCTAAATTTGAGGAGAGAACTGTTCATGAAATGGTGAATCTGACTGATTTCTCACTGTGCACTATCTTTTAATAAATGGAATGCCATTCATTCAACTGAGTCAAAAATTAGCACTACTTTAAATATGCTGAAAAATAATCACATTATGACTGCAGTGCAACTAATGAAAAGCTAAAACTTCTACTTAGTTCTCCATCTTTATTCATTGAATATATGAGCACAGGTAATGGTGGGAGTTGCCTACAAAGGCCTCCTCTGGTAATTGAAGCTCCTAGCTTCACAAAGTGTAACATCAGTGGTATCCAGGAACCATCGACTCTCAGCTGTTAGCATGCTTTCTCTGATACAAGTCTGACTTAGTGTTGCTTTTGTTTGTTTTGAGTGAGAGAAATGAAAGCACATCCCTGTAAGAAAGTACTAGTGATTCTGATGTTCAGATATGGAGAGGACTCCTAAGTTCATCTTCAGCTTCTTGCAGGCATGCTATTTTCTTTTAGGGTAGGAGATAGGTACTGGCACAGAACTATTAAGATAGCTTTTCTCTACAGGAAAAATGTATTCAGCAATTAATGGTTGACAGTGTCAGAGAGAATTAAGATTTGAACTAACTTTTGAAATAGATTAGTCAACTTCAAGTTTTGTTACATGAAGAGTAAGTAATGAAGATGGATCCAGCTTCACCACTTTGGTATGGAAGAAATGGTAATGATAATGAATGCCTCTGGAGCTGTATTTTTCATGGAGAGACAGGGAACAAAATGCTACGTCAGCAAAGGAATAGAAGTTCTAGTCTTGTGTTCACCAGATGAAATAATTTTTTGTTTTGTTTTTATGTACAGGCTTATTACATTCTCCTTGAAAATTTGAATGAAACTCATAGCTCTTCTAAGCATTTTTTTGCTGTATCAGTATAGGTAAAGGAAAAATGCAATGAATTTTATTTAGTTCTGTTTGTGAGTTTATTGTGGTTTTTTTTCATGTTTGTTTGTTTACTTTGGAAAATTTCATTGTCATGTAAAAAACTTTCAATGAATACCCAGAGAAAGAAGAATTGAAAAACACATTTTGAAAGTGAAATTAGGGGGAGAACAAAAGTAGGTTAAATAATTTTCTTTTCTACATGAGGTTGATTAATTTTTTTTTATGAAAACCATCAGAGAAAGATGAAAAAAGAAATCTATGTACTCAGACATTTATAACAAAGTTTTTAAATCAACACAATAAATTTGAAAACAATTGAAACAAAAAATTTGTTTACATAAGGAAATAGTGAGTCTTGGAATGTCAGGAAGTTTAGAAATAAGCAAATCACGACATGCAAGGAACAAAAGGGTATATAGCTTTATTGTATAGAGAAGTTGAGTGAAAAGTCACTGGGCAATGTAATCATGTGCTTTCACAGAAAGTAAATAAAAGAAACAATAAAGCACACTTTTGAGAACAGATAGCTGAAACAATGAAAACCAGCATATTTCAAATATGTGGGGAGGTGTGAGAGGAAAGTGAGTAATGTGGTCTAAGAACTGATAGAAAAACATAATAGCTAAGGCACTATTTAAGAGAGCTTTGTGACAAAGTTATCCCTATTTCAGTCAGATTAGTCTTGTTAGTGTATCTTTCAAAGGAAGAGCAATGAGAAATTCAGGACAAAGTACTGACCAAAAGAAGCACGAAGTTGAGAACGAAAGTAAAATTACTCAAATTCTAAGGAAAATGGCATATACTTTAAGCTTTTGTAGATATGCTAAAAGGTTTTGTTGAAGACCCTTGTGTCTTCACTTTTTCTATCTTCTGTAAAAAGTGAACAAGATAAAAGATAATTGCTGAATCTTGAAGTTTGGTTAACTGTTCAGATCTAAAGATGAAAGAAGTTTAATAGGAGAAAAGAACTGGGAATTGAGCTGAATAGTAAAGATTCTTGGAAGTCAGGAGAAGGAACTTGAAAAAAGCAACTGCGTTTTATTATGAAAAATCGTCTGTCCTGTTCTGTAATGGGACTATGTTTTATGTGCTCCTTGTCTTCAGTTCTATTAGTGTTTCAGACAACAGCAGATATTTCAGTACAGCACGTTTTCACCTAGTGTCTTCTGTAAAATCAATTGCAGTTGATTGCTGTTACATAAAGTTTACATTAACTATGACTGAGATGGAATGATAAGTACTCTTTATGTACAACATCATATAGAAAGATGAGTGACAATGGATAAAAAATGAATTCAGATTTTTTATTGATAAATTCAACAACTACAGAAATAAATGTTCTTTGCACTTCCCTTACAACGCTGAATTGTTTCATGACTGTCATTCTTTACCATAACTATTTTGACTTAGCGTGATTTCCACACTTTCTACGAGCCAAAAAAATCTCAAGACAGTGGTTTTGAGGTTTACTTGTGACCCATTTTTCTTTGTGTGTGTATACCAGCAGAGGGCAAGAGTAAGATTAATTGATGGAAACATTGATGGAAAAAAAAAAAAAAAAAAAAAAGGATATGTAATTACACAAAGAAGAGGTCACAGTTACACAGTTAAGATTAAAAGAAAAAGAAATTTTACTACTTTCAGCCTAAGGCCAAAAGAAAAGCATAAAAAATTGTGGAATATTAACAAGTACTAAAAGTGTGGAAAGACTGCCCCTCTGAAAAACAAAATAAAACAAAATACAACAAGCCTACAACAAACAAAAACAAAAATCACAAGAAAAAGGCGAATATTTATTAGAGAAGACCAATTGCACCTCCTTGTGGTGTACAAAAGAAAAGTGATTAGCCCTTATTGTTTTTTCACAGATTGAGACAAAGAAAGCAATTCTATTAGGATAGGGATTTCGCAGAAACACGAAGTCCAAATGCATCTATTTTTTACTCTTATTTTTCGTATGTACCTCAGATCGTGAGGAAGATTATTGCAAAAATGACATAAAATCGTGATTCATAGTTTCTTAGCTTTATGCATAGATGTGGTGCTGCAGGAGAATATTGCTAGTCAGCGCCACTGTATCAAAATCAACAATCAAACGTTGCCACTATGGCATAAAATTATGCCCCAAAAGTTGCTTGCAGCCCTAATCTTCTTGTGAAAGATCTGTTGCTGGTGGCCATTTCCACTATGCTGACAGCCACAGTGGAACATGTAACATTTAAGGTTCTATGTGAGCTGCATACCACATTCACAGTATGTTCAAGGATCCATTCCTAATTGTACCTTTACCTTCATTAGACAGTACTCCCTGCAGTCAAGGTTTTGTTACTTACACACCTTCCAAGCTGTAGACAAAACCAAGATGTAGAATATATCTGTAGATGAATTATGTTCTTCCTGTACAGCATAAATCCTGAGCAATATTTAGCATAATAAATGTATGTTTCTCTGGAGTAGTGTGGGAGTATATTTTAAATGAAGCTCCCTTTAGAAAGCTAAACATCAAAACTCCATAAATTTACCAAAAGAACCCCTGATAGAATTCCACCAGATAAAAAGAAGGCAATTAATAAAATGAAGCAAAAAAACAAATTGAGAAGCAAGAATAAAATCTGCAATATACTCCAGTTGCTCTAAAGAAAGACAGATTATTAAAAAAATAAAAAAAAGGCCACGAGCTATGAGCCTCAACTCACATATCTTTGCTATTGGCCACTCATTTAAGACTATCTCTGTCAGTTCATATTTATGCATCAATAGAAATTTTACTTTATTGTTTGTAACAATGCTTCAAAATATTGCATTATCTTGGAACTCACTGACATAGAGAGAGAAAATAGGTTATTAACAAAAGATCCAGCACAACTGATTCACAGAACAGCACACCTCTTAAAATGTGCATATATTTATTATTTTGTTCTCCAGTATTTCATCTAAAGGAGATCTTCACCCTCATAAGTAGTCACAGTAGAAGAGCCCTTCATAGAGGGAACAAGATCCCACCACTTTTAAGGAAAGGTTCACTCTGTGTTTTGAATTCGTAGGCAGTGGATCCAGGCTCTTTATAAAAACACACTTGCCTAAGGTGTTTTCACCAGCTTCATCTTGCTCTGCCTTTTAAGGAACTTATTTTGTTCCTGGTCTCCAAGAAAAATATTTTCAGAATGAGAAATGAACAAGGTAGTAGTTATTTGCAATTCTTTTCAACCAGTCAGAGGTGTCCATTTTACTGTATATGTTTTCAGATTTCTTCAGACTATTGTTCTTTAGTCATTTGTAGTTGCTTACTGTGGTTCTTACTATGTTTCAGAAATGTCTAGAACCCTGTTGGAGACTATGTAGAGATAGTACAATGTAAAACTACCTGTCTGTTGGTAAGTAGCTAAAATGTTTATAAGACAGTGAGAGTTTAATTGCCTTCTGCCCATAGCAACGTTAAATAATCTAGTAAAGATCTATGTGTTTCAATGAGTTAAAAATTATTCCTTGTGTTAAACCTGCAGTTGTGGCTTTTGCCAAAGGGTACTGAAGTTAAGGAACAAAGAAATCGAATGAGTGGTGGAAATTAAATGCAGTCAACAACAGGAACTTGATGAGTAGAAGACAAAGTAATGATCCACTGATGTAATGAGTCTGAAACTGAGAAGGTAACAGTGGGAAAAGCAACCTTCAAAAAACCTGATTTCATGCATTGAAAGGGTGAATGCTAGGAGGACATACCTCTGGTATTGCTCTTGACCACACCACAAATGCAAACAGTGAGGATACAGAGACTGTTTTATTGCTTTGTTTGCCTGCAGAGCAAGATTAAGATCATGGCCATGTGACACTCTGATGCTAAAGGGGAGAGTTCCAGACCAGTTAAACCTAATCTCCACCTTAAGTACAGAGGAATTGCAGCAGGAGGCTTTATTTGCTTTGGCTGAGCCTGATACCAGAAGTGATATAGAAACAGCTGGAGTATACATCTCCAGGAGCATCGCTGCTTGAGACCACAGAATGAAGAAAAAATTCTCACTTCAGATTTATATAAGGAAATACAATTCATTTGTAATGAATTAATGTTATGGAATAAGGAAGACAATTCATTTAGTATTTGGAAAAGAGAATTTGTCTGATGCTAATTTTAAGTTATAAGCAGTTGTAGCATTTATAAGAATGTAAACATATGTCACATATATGTATGTGTGTTTCTGCAACAGAACTTTTTAAAAAAAAAAACGACTGGAGTACATCTTAAAAACCTTAAGTTACCTGAATCCCACATCTTGGTATCTCTTTGCCTCTAAAATTGCACTGTGCTAAACTGAGACCCCAGGCTATGTAAACATTATATTAAATTGAGCAAAATGCTTAAATAGTTATTGGGTGCATCTTATGAATATGGTGGTTCACCAAAGGATAAGAGCGTTTTCACTGTAAAAACTCAAAACAAAAATGTACCTGATTTTTGTCAAGCATAATTTTTTCTTTGCTGATCTTCTTTTCATAGTGCATTTGGTGGACATCTATTAACTCTAACATCCCCCCTTTCAGTGATTTACTGAAGTTCAGTCTTACTGATAGAAATATTTTTTCCTCTTTTTTCTTTTTTTTATTTTCCTTCTTTCTTATTTTTTTCTCTTTCTTATTTTTTCTTTTCTTTTTTCTTCCTCTCCCTCTCCCTCTTCCTCTTTCTTTCTCTTTCAGGCTGATTAAATTGTCTATGACTTTCAGCTTTGGTCAAATGTCATTACTATTCTGTTTCTGTTAGTAAAAGGCACTTCAAAGGGTGACTGACATAAGGATGTTTAGATCTGATCCATTATATAACATGGTAAAAACTAATGTGAATAATCATCTCTTATTTCAACAACTTCAATGAGTTTATATTAATTTAAGTGCTGTAGTAATTACTGTGAGTAAGGTCATATCTTAAGAAAATATTGCTCTTGCACAAACAACTTTACCAGATAAGTAGAGGGTATATGCAGTTTTAGTTCTCATGTTTCTCAGATTTCTGTAAAGGCTGTTATTGGCAACAGAATGTCATGCAGAGGCTTTTGGATTCTTTTTTTCCATTGTTTGGTTCCTTCTGAAATAATCTCAGATGCATTTTGAAATCTAAAAAATCAGAAAAAAAAGAACTGATGGGAATACTCAGTTAACAAATAATAATAAAATAAATATACAATGTCAAGTTTGTTGCATCCATTAATGTAAGAAATCAGGAGACCTACATGAATGATCAAGGAGCTCATGGAAAAACCCAAATGGAAGAAAATGTATGGAATGTGGGAACTTTGGACTAATATAGGGATATTGTCAGGGCTTACTGGGTTGAAACAATAAAGGCTAAGGCCCATTAAGATTAAAATTGTCAAGAGGGGACAGAAACAAGAAAAGGGGGTTCTTCAGGTATATAAGTAGAAAAAAAAAGAAAAAAAGTAGGGGAAAAGTGGGTCTATGGCTGAAAGAGAACGCAGAATTTCTGAACTCTTTGCTTCTACAATTACTGCTAAGACTGGCCTTCATGAATCCCAGGCACTGGAGATGAGAGATTCTGAAGAGTGGTGGACTTCCCCTTGGTGAAGAAAGATCTCATCTGAAGTCATCTAGGGAAGCATGATGCACATAGATCTGTGAACCGGCTGTGAGGCACCGTCAGTGCTGAGGGAGGTGGCAGAAGTGATAGGTGGACCACTCTCTATCATCAATAAAGGGGCATGGAGAATAGTGCCTGAAGACTGGAGAATTAGCCTGAAAACTGGTCAATGTAACCCATCTTTAATGAGAGCAAGAAGGAGGAGACAGGAAACTACAGGACAATTAAGAGTCGCCTCTATCCTTTGGAAGATAATGGAACAGTATATTCTGTACACTGTCAAGTGTAGAGTTTTACACCTGAGGAGGAAAAACAACACATGACACTACAGGTTATGAGCTGACCTGATCTGGAGGAAAGAAGCTTCGTGGAGAAAGTCTCCTAGTAGAACACAGGTTGGCTATGATGTCCTTGGGTATGTATCCTTGTGGCCAAGGACAATGATATTCTGGGGTACACTGAAGAATGTAGCCAGCAGGACAAGGAAGGTGATTGTCCTCCTCTACACTGCAGTGGTGAGGCCACATCTGGAGTACTGTGTTTACTTTTGAGTGTCATAGAAAACTGGAGAGAGTCCATTGGAGGGTTTCAAAGATGATGAAGGGCCTGGAGCATCTTCCTTACAAGGAAAGGCTGAGATGCCTGAGATTGTTCAGCCTGGAGAAGAGTAGATTGAAAGAAGATCTTCTCAATTCTTATAAATATCTGAAGGTTAGGTGTCGTCAAATGGTTAGGAGCAGGCTTTTTTCAGTGGCATCCAGTGACAAGACAAGGGGCAGTGGGCACCAAATGGAACACAGGAAGTTCCATATGAACATGAGAAAAAACTTTTCTGTGAGGATCAGAGAGCATTGGAAGAGGTGGCCCAGGGATGTTGTGGCATCTACTTGTCTGGAGATATTCAAGACTAGCCTGGATGTGACCTCTAGGCAACTGTCTCCAGCAAAGGCACTGAACTATAAGATCTACAGAAAACCCTTTCAACTCCTAGGATTCTGTGATTATGTGAAGTAAAGATTATGTGAAGGCAAAGGCATCTTTTGATTCTTCTGTGTTTAAAAAATTAGAGATATTAGAGGTCCAGAACATGCTTTGTTTTAATAGTCTTAATTATTTATTTATTGTTTATTGGTTGATTTAATTCAAACTGTGGAACAGTAACTGTATAAGGTACTATTTTGTGAAAATGTAAAATTAATTCTCACCCTTAACACATAAAAACAGTTATCATATAAAGAAATTACTTATATTTCTATATAATTAAGAAAATGTGAAAAAACTACCAGTTTTAACAATTGCTTAAGCAATTAAACTGATTCAGTAATCTTGCAGAGATATGGGATAAAGCAAAGGAAAGATAAAATATGAGATTTATAGTCAGACATTCAGACAATTTAGAAGAGAATCCTGACAAATCTTCATTATTACAACATGAGATCTTGTTGTAATAATTGTTAATGAAATTAACAGAGTTAATTAAGAAGTTATTTATATTAGAAGAGTGATATCTTCACAGTATGTTTTTTAATTTTAAAAAGAATTTTATTTTGTTTCATTTTATTTTATTTGTTTCATTTTGTCTTACTATGCTATATATTCAGCTCCTGCTCCAAAAGTAATGCCTTCTTCTTATTTCTATGGAAACTGCAGCAGATTAAAAAAAACCCACAATAACGGTATTTGATGGAGTAAATTCTCAGCTACAAAATGCTATTTTTCAATGTAGTCACCACCATTAGTTGTGCATTTTTGCCAGTAATGATCAAGAACCTGCAAGCTGCACTTGTAAAACTCTTCAGTAGGTATGACCAACTGTGACTGTTGCCACTGATGAAATGCACCACTCACCACCTTACTATGTTAACATGCCCTGTCTATTCTAACATAAGCATTCAACAAATGCTAATGACTCTCAGTGGGTGCCATTTTGTTCTGCATGGAGGAATTCAACTCCACCCCTTTGCTTTATATCCACTTCCATGTCAGCATTCAAGACACCATTTTGTGAGCAGCCCCTCTGCTTCTGTTTGTCACACAGTGACAAAATGTAATGAGATACTGGTGGGAAGGTTCAGTTCCTACTGACATACAACACCCACCTCTGATGTTGTGGGTCAAAGTAATGAAAAAGGAGACACTACTTACAGAGGAGCCCTTGTATAATGTTCACCTGCCTTACATTGGATAGATCAACAGCTGTAGACTGCTAAAAATACTTCTTGGTCTCATAACACAGCTCTGGCTTGCTACAAGACTTCAATTCTTTAATGCTAATTTAAAACTGAGATTACCTGACTACCAAATACATCAACATCCTAACTACTACAGAAAATCAACTAGTGGTCTGTATGTACATCTTGTATGTAGTGTATAGTTTTTTTGCAAATGCCTACTTATTTTTTTTACTTCCCTTTGGAGAATTGGCAGTGGGCTAGTCCCTTCTAATGCTTGGGATGGTGGTCAATGGTGCTACATCCTGAGGAGTGATGTGTTCATTATGTAACACACAAAATTACCCTCTTCTTCACCACATACATCAGCTGGTTTTCTCTTGAGTATCATCACCATAATGTTTCTACATTTTAGTAAAATCTACATTCTTATTTATTTTCTCTTGCATTCCATTCCAGTGATCTTACTGCAGAAAAGCAAACAAAGAGGTCAGTTGAAATAGGCCGTTATTATATTAATGGCATTTGTAAACAGACATTGTGTTCCAAGCATTATATATTTACAATACACCTATTAAGTTGTTTGCAAAAAATGTCCATTCTAGGCATGCTTCAGCTGTAGAGAGTGTTCTTTATGGAGCAAATATTTCAAATTAGTAGAAGCACATAATGAACAGACATGCAGTTATAAAAGCATATAGGTTTTAGTGCATAACTTTCAGAATGACAAATCAATACTTTAA
This sequence comes from Cyrtonyx montezumae, assembly GCF_038088225.1. NCBI lineage: Eukaryota > Metazoa > Chordata > Aves > Galliformes > Odontophoridae > Cyrtonyx > Cyrtonyx montezumae. The sequence goes on from NW_027072041.1 coordinate 4,267,799, forward strand.
TAAAACTTGTTTTCAATTTAGCATATAGACAGTATTGTTAGGAACTTGACTCTGTTGACTAGTGCAAAGAAGCCACACAGTTACAGGTACCTAGATTTGACAGCTTTGTTGGTTCTCTGATTGATACTGATTGTGATTGAACTGTGTTTCAGTTTTCAAGTATTTTTCATAATAATAACTTTTTCTATTTTAAATTTTAAGAAAAGATGAAGGAAAGGTGAAGAAAGGCTAAAATAATTTGCTACAAAAGTTAGCACTTAAAAACCACCACTGAATAATGTTTTGAGCTGTGACAGAAAAGTTTATTTTGGAACCACTTTTTGCCTTCAGATTTCCATATTTTCTGGAATATACTTTTGTCATAGCTTTGACTCTTTAAGTTCCTGATTTTATAACTATAATCTTCTTAGAGAAGGCACAGAATTAATGATGGCAGTATTTTGAACAGTGTGAAGGAAAAGAATGTATTTTTGTTGTTCAAAATTCAGGAGTAGAAATACTTTGCTATGAATGATTTAAGAAATGTGTTTTCCCTTCTGTTCGATATCATGTAATTTTGCCTGAAAGCTTTGACATTTAATTCACACCTGTTAATTATTTCTTGTGATATTTGACATTTCCAGAACATTATTCACCTTTTTGAATGAAATTGGTACATTTATTTTAATAATTGGCTTTTTCATTGGGAAAATGCAAGGAAAGAAACATTAATAGAAACCTGAAAATTTTCAATCATGTTCTTGTAAAGTATCACCGAGCTATATGGGATGATACAAAGAGAGGGACCAAGAAGTCAACTGAAACTTTGACTGAAATATTTTCAGAACACTGGGATACCTTCTTGTCTGAGGCAGAACAGCAAAAAATATGCCACTGTTTGCATGTACAGTAATTCCTGAACTCACACCCACTTTCTTCCACACAGATAACAGATACAAGTTTTGACTCAACAAATCTATGCAGAACTTCATCATATCTGCATGTAGGGTGGAGCAGTGGACACTTTTATAAAGGGCAAATGTAACAGATGTTATTCATGAAAGAATGGAGAATCTGTAATGAAGAGTTGACTATGTGGGAGTAGGATAGAGCTGGTTTGGAACTACTTACTTCAAAACATGCCCAAATTTAAAATGGAAACATAGAAGTAACTAATTTCATGAGGAGTTATACTAAGGAGGAGGAGATAATGTTTTTGGTTTCTAGAAAGAGAAAATATGAGAAATATATTTTTTCTAAATATATGTCCTGTTCTTATACAGTGGAATTTTAAGTGGTAACTTTCAAATGAGATAGAGAAGAATCAGAAAATTGGGGATTAATTCACATGAAGAAAGATAAGGCTTCTTTTTTTTGTTTGTTTGTTTGAATATGAACTGGCTGTACTGATACAGTACTAGGTGCTAAGAACTAGCAAGCCGTATCTGAGTAGTGGTGGGCCTTATAGTTGTGTTGATCTTTAAAGAATTGAGAGAAACAAGGACTGTAGAAAAAGATGGTAACTTTTATTAGAGCAACAGTCCACACAGTTGCAGTCACTGCGGGCCTTTAGGAAAGTAAATTATGTTTATCTAGCTAGTAGATGACAGCTTTCTCTTTAGCATGTTTTGATAGTATAATAGATCTTAATGCATGCATGTAGCTGATAAAAATACACAAACAAGAGTATAAGACCAGCTTCATCTACTGGTGCCATTAAGTCTTTACTCAGGATTACCTCTCCACAAGTTTTAAAGCTCTTGCAGTGAAAAATGTCTCAGAGAGTAAATTGATTCTGAGTTATGGAAGTCTTTAATAGCTCAACCTATAGTTGAGAGAACCAGCATATTAAATGACATATAATTCATGGGATCAATAGGAAAAAAAAACAACTATAGTTCACTAGTGCAGCATAATAATAACAATTGACTAAGAATAGACTAACACTGTAAGAACACTTCAGACTATTTAGAATACTTTAAAATAATTCAAATAATTCACACAATGTAAAATACACTTAGATTTTGTACTTTTCTATGCTGTTTTGGAGCTAGGAAGACAGACAAGGGAGGCAGGATATCAGCATGGCTCAGCAAGGACCTGTTGGTCAAACTGAAGGAAAAGAAGGACATGCACAGGTAGAAGAAACAAGGATGTGTCACCTGGGAGGAATACAGCGATGCAGTTCAAATATGCAGAGTTGGAATTATAATAACGAAGACAAAGATGGAACTGAACCTGCCGAGAGCTGTTAAAAACACTGAGAAGGGGTTAGATAGATACACTGATCAGAAGAGACAGACCAAAGAATGCGTATCTCCTTTGTTAAACGAGAAAGGAGAACTGGCTATAACAGATATGGAGAAAGCTTAGGTACTCATTCAGTTCTTTGCTTCAGTCTTAACCAGCAATCAAGATTCTTGTGTTTCCCACATAGCTGAAATTCACATCCCTAAAACTCTTGATGAGATCTGGAGGAGCAAATCGACACCCACTGTAAGGGCAGAGCAAGTCTCATGAGACTGAATGTGTACAAGTCTATGGAATGAGACATCCTTGGTTCCTGTGAGAGCTGGCTGATATTGTTGCTGAGGCACTTTCCATCACACTTGAAAAATTGTGTCTGACAGGACATAGTTGTGTCCTAGGTAGTGGAAAGAGGAAGGTAAACATCACTCTCATTTTTAAGAAAAGGAGGAAGGCCTAAAGTTATGCCAGAGGAGGTTTAGATTGGATATAAGGAAAGATTTCTTTACAGAAAAGGTTGTTAAGCATTGGAATAGGCTCCCTAAGGAGATGGTAGAGTCACCATCCCTAGATGTATTATAATCTCTTTAGATGTTGTACTCAGGGATATGATTTGGCAGTGGGCTGTTAGAATTAGGGTAGTGTGGTTTGTCTGAGGTTGGACTTGATGATCTTGAAGGTCTTTTCCTACCTGAGTAATTCTATGATTCTAGGAGGACCCAGGGAACTAAAGGCCAGTAAGCCCCTCCTCTGTGCCTGGAAAGATCATAGAATAGATTGTCCTGGAAGACACAGTTAAGGCACATGAGGGTTGAGCACGTGATTTAAGAGAGACAGCATGACTTCACCAAGGGCAGATCATGACAGACCAGTGTGGTGGCTTGCTATGATTGAGGGCAATGGTGGACAATGGGAAGGTCATCTACCTGGACTTCTGCAAAGCATTTGACATGGTCCCACTCCTCAGCCTAGTCTCTAAATTGAAGAAATATGGATTTGAAGGGTGCAATATTTGGTGGGTAAGGAAATTTGTAGCCAGAGGATTGTAGTCAATGGCTCTATGTGCAGGTGAGTGGTAACTCACAGGGGTTCTTCTTGGAAGCTGTACACCGCAACTTCTTAATCAGTGACATAGATGATGGGATTGAGTGCACTCTCAGCAAGTTTTCTGATGACAGTAAGCTGAGCAGTGCAGTTGAAAAAGCAGAAGGGAGGGATGCCTCCAGAAGAACCTTGATAAATTCAAAGGGTGAGCTGATGTGAACTTAATGAGGTTCAACAAAGTGAAGTGCAAAATGTTACACTTGGTTTGGGGTAATCCCATCTATGTATACAGACTGGGAGAAAAGTGTGTGAGTACCCCTTCTGAGAATAGGGTGTCTTGGCAGATAAAAAACTTGACATGAGCTAGCAGTGTGTGCTTTCAGCCTTGAAGGCCAATAGTGTCTTAAGCTGAATGAGATGAGGAGCAGACAGCATGGTGAGGAAGGTGGTAACCTCTACTGTGCTCTCACAAGGGCCGAACTATATAGCATCCAGATCTGGTGCCCAAAACACAAGAAAGATGTTGAGCTTTTGGAGAGATTCCAGAGAAGGCACACAGAGATAGGATGTGGGAACTGGATTTGTTCAATCTGGAGAAGAGAAGGCTGCAGGGAAATCACATTGCAGCCTTTTACATGGATAGATAGTGACAGAAAAAGGGGTGGGGAGGGGGCAGTTGTTTTAAACTAAAGAGGGGAGATTTAGATTAGATGTTGCAAGAAACTTTTTACTGAGAGTGTGAGGAGGTGCAGGAACATGTTGCCTAGAGAGATTGTGGATGCCCCATCCCTGGAGGTGTTCAAGTCAGTGTTGTATGGAGCCATGGGCAACCTGATCTAGTATTTCATCCAGCAGCAGTTGGAACTTGATGATCCCTGAGGTCCCTTCCAACCCAAGCCATTCTGTGATTCTGATTCTATAGAAACTCTAGGTTTAAGCCTAGGTTTAAGCAAGTGTCTCTAGACGTTTTTTTCCCTTTGTGTTCAAGAATCTCTTCTGTCTCCTTTTAATTAAATTCTGCCCAGCCCTGTGTCGTGTCCCCTGAGGGTTAGCAATCCAGCTAGTGTTGCACTCTTCCATACTGTCATTGATTGCTAGTGTGATCAGTGGATAAAAACAACAGTTTGATTGAGAAGAAATCTGCTGATATAGACTTTTACCTCAGCCCATATACAAAATTCACATCCATAACAGGATCTGCCAGATAAAGTGTGGTCCATTGTGATTCATTCCCTTGATTTTATTATATACAGAATTAAAACAATGTTCTCACAACATAATTTCATTGAAAAGGGAGAGAGAAAGAAAAGTAGCATGTCTGGAACTTCCATGAGTGCTTTCATGTAAAATGCTGCTATACTATAATAAATGTTACTAGCTGGCCATGCAACTTTCAGAAAGGTCTTTAAAAACAAACATAGCTTTCCTTTTGCGTACAAATGTGTTTTTCTTCATCCAAAATGTTTGAAGCTAAGAGTACATCTTTTACTTGAAAAATTAATAAAAAAAGCCCAACACCAAAACCACAAAACAAATAAACAAAAAGTTGATCTGTTCTTTTCCTAGTTTAATCATCAAAATATTTCTTAAAGTGAGTTAAACTTTCAAAACACTTAAATTTCTTCAAAATTTCTTGACAGCGAACTGTGGGCTTGAAGTTCTTCCAACTCATTTTCTATCACAGTATTGCAGAAAGTGCTCCTGTTATCCAAGATGTCTGTCCGCTGTCCCCCTTTAAAAAAGTTAACTCGTTCCGTTGTTGGTGTGTTTTTTACTGGTCCATTGTTTCCTTGACCACCTAAAAATATAAATGAATAATTAATAATTGCAAACATAAATATTTTAATGTTTGTGTTCATTACTCAACAATGAAAAATTTCTCGGTAATTAATTTAACGTGATAGCTCTTGTATTAATGCCTATGTGAAAAAAAAATAATTTATGGCAATTTTGGAGCTGTTCAGTTTCATATCCAACAAGATAAATGCTTCAAGGCCCTATTACACTCTGTTTTTTGTTGTACCATGAAAGTACAAGTAGTTCTCTGAAAATAGTGCCTCCTACTGTGTTATGTTAACCCACAGCACCAGAAGCAGATGTTGGTGGCATGGCAGAAGATGTTGAGCCTTCTACTGATATTCTGGTTTTCTGCTTTGCATCATTACTGGTGGCAAGATGTGTTTTCACCACTACAAGCTAAAATCAAAAAAGTAGTCTAAGGAGTGATGATTGTAATGCACTACTAAAGAAAAAGTTCAAGATGCAGCCTGTCACAATTAAAGTGATGTGCATTGTCTTCTGGTATAGAAAAGGGATGATTCTTCTTTTTTTCCTGGAAACCAGACAAATCATCAGCTGTCACCTCTACACTGTGACGATGACCAAGCTGAAGGCTTGAACTTCCTGAGTTAGGCCAGAGAGGAAGGAAACCTTTCTCTTACACCAAGATGCAAGGCCCCATATCAGTTTGAAGACCATGAAGCATATTTCCAGTCTTGTCTGGACTATCCTACCACACCCACAGTATATTTCATAATGGTGCAATTATCCAGTGTATGACAAATACTCCTGATTTCCCTTTGTTTGAGCTGATAAATTATGGACTTCATGGTCAACATTTACCTAGCAATGACACTATCATAGGAGATCAGAAATGTTTTGTTAACTCTGTTGGAGTAGTTTTTTAGGAGCATGACATGTAGACTCTTGTTCATTGCCAGTAAAAAATAAATAAATAAAAGTAAATAAAAAAGCATGCATGTTGGTGTAAGAGTTTTGTAGCTTAGAATTTGCTCTATCAAATCACTATATTATGCTCTTTGTAACTGTTACAGTTTCCATGGAAATAAATAGGAGATATTACTTTTGAAGCAACCTACATATATTTTGCCTTCAAGGTCAGGTTGGACAAGGCTCTGAGCAAGCTTATCTAGCTGTAGATGTCCCTGTTCATTGCAAGAGAGTTTGAAAAGGTCCCTTAAGGGTCCCTTAGAACTCAGACATTCCTATGATTCTGTGATTCTATGATTCCATGATCCAACTTACGTATAAAAAACTCATTTCAAAGAGTTATCATTTTTCTGTATATCAAGATATACTCCAGAGAAAATATAAAATCTCTTTAGAACAGAACAGAGAAGGATGGCATTTTCATTTTAATGACTAAAAAAACCATTATATAGTATATTTTAATATATTACCTTCATTTCCATTTCAAACTTTTGCATGATTTCCTCTGGATGGTGACTTGTCTCTTCAGGACATACATCATCCTGGTCTTCTGGGCAGTTCCAGTAATTATACAGTTAAATACGACAAAATCATATTACAGTAAATATCTTAAATTAGAAATTGTAACTCTTAAAATGGAATAGTCATCATAGCTCTTCCTCTTTCCCTGTTCAGACCACCAAAACCATGTTGTGTGTTGCAGAATCATAAAAACCCAAGCAAAATACTCAAAAATTATTCCTACTCAGAAGAGCCCAATGTATTAAATTCATGCAGTGGATATTTTGTAAGATTGATAGTGGACACTATTCTCTGAGTTCTGTAATTGCTATTGTGTTCAGTGCATGACTGTCAAGCTAGAGAGTTTTCTGGGTCTGTCTGCCTTGAATACACACTGAAATAGATTGATACATAATACACAATATACCTAATTTTGAAATGGCGAAGACATCAAAGAAAAGATTAGCAAAGGGGAACAAATGTGAAAACAAGTCCCAGACTTTTAAATTTGTATTGTAATTAATTAAAATGAATGTAAATGGAGGTGTTTTATGGGATATTATATGGAATCATTGCAACATTAATGTAAATGCTACTGTTGTTCTGTTTTAAAAATTACATTGGCAGAGGATAATTAGCCTTCTCTGAATTGATGAAAGGATTTCTCACCTTTCAAGGCTATATAAAGATAATCCCTTTTAATCCAGTTGGGGATTTCCCCTGTCCGGATACAGTCAAAAACTATCTTCTCAGTTTCAACAAATTCTAATTCAGATTTTGTTCTTCCAAGATTTCTGAAAAGCTTTGTTGAGTGCTGAGTCCTGCTACTGTTCAAAATAAAATGAAAAGTTTGTAAGGAACTGATTATTAAAACTACAATGGTGCTATTACCAAGAGTATGACAAATAAACATCCTGTAAAATGTAGACGAAGCTGTTGTTATAACAGGCTTGCCAAATAAGCGTATTTCAGCATATTTTATAACACACTGGTTAAAATTTGCATAAGACAGATATGCTGAATTGTTTTCCTGCTCTTTGTAGCAGGTGTTTCTAAGCTCCTTATATTTTTTTAAATGTAACTATAGAATACTTTTTTCTTTCAATTTCAAAATTATACATGAAAATCATAATAAAATTATTTAAAATGTGTTTTCCCTGTATGTAAACAGCTTACTATTTTTAGCATATTATTTCTATATTTACTTTATTAACAGTCCTATATACCTTTTGTCATCCACAGGTTCATTTCCATAAAATACCTCATAGGACAAAATGTCAGCCTGAGCATTATTAAAGGCTTCTTTCCACTCAGCCCTTTCAATCTCATTCCTTCTGACAAGCTGATTGATGTACTGTTGTGCCTCAGGGACATGACAGTATATGGTGTGAACCTACCATGGATCAAAAATGAGATTAAATTTTCTGCAAAACTTACACATCTCTTTGCAATTCATATTATTCAGATAAGAACTGGAAAGAAAGAAAAACCCACGTTTTTTCCATGATGGCATTTCTGAGTTTCACTAACTTATATTTTGAAATAACATGAAATAAAGAGTATTCATATTGGTCTAATCAGTTTTCTATAGGTCAATTTTTAGTGAGGGTCTAGAGCTCTTCAATTTCATGTGTAATTCTGAAAATTTCAATTCAGCCTTTAAATCAATGTGTATAAAATAATTGTTCTATTTTATAGTACTAACAAGAATTAATAAAAATACATATTTTTCCTAACTGCACATCTCTGTAAACTCAGCAAATCATTTTTCAGTTTTACACTGTCATAGTTCCTACCTTCTTAGCAAGATTTTTCAAGAATAGTAGGACTGTAATTTGAGGTTTCACTGCTTTTTTATATCTTCTTTCACTTTCTAGGAGCTCAGTTACTTCTCTTTCTTGTTCATGTAAAGATTCCTGAATCTTTTGCAGCATAGTATGTGCTTGCCAAAGAGGTCCCATTTTCATTGAGCTTTCAGACTTTTCTTCATTAGCTACCTGGGAGGCAACAAAGATATATCTTAAAATGTTAATCCAAGATCTATTCATTAAAATTAAATTTCCAGATATTAAAGATCAATTTAGAGCACAAACTGAGAAGATCTAGAAGAAGTAGATGTTGCTTGCTTCCCGTGTTTGATATACAGTTTTTATAATTCAAACTTAGAGGTTTTCAAAAGATTTTGTAGTAAAATGTATATTAACATTATAATGAAGAGAACAGCACATGATTTGGTTCAAGAGGAGTTGGTCTTCATTTTCTTACTGTATGACTTTAATAATTCATTACCAGTTTGTCATTCTCAAACTACGTATGAAATACGTAAATAAAGAATATGCCCATATTCTTTATTGTCAGTTAGACCTTTAGCTTCTATCAGCATTTCTAGAGTAAGTCTGACATATTTTGAAACAACTGGAATAATTCTAAAATGAACCAATTTCATTCCCATTGTGTTACTCACTTGTCCTGCTTTTGATTTTAAAATGGGCACATCTGCTTTTTCTACTTCGGTCTTCTCAGATTTTTGCTGAAGAATTTTGATCTGGAAATTCAAGATGTCTGACACTCTCCCCACATTCAGACTGATGTTGTGAATTTCCTGCAAGGCTATATTGAAAACAATAGAGGAGATAATTAAGAAAAAGTTGGGCATTTCTACAACTATGCACTTGCTGCAATATTTTCTAGTGTTCCAAATCATCTCTGTTAAGAAATCAAGTATTTGTAATAAACAAATGAGTTATAATAATCAAGAATTCTGTTATTTTATTCAAATGTTGAAAGAAATCTATGCAAAAGTCTTGTTGACTGTAATAATACAACTATGCTAAAGAGTTTGGAGTTATGATAGACATTTCTGTCTTTAACATTCTTCTATAGTTTGATTTGAAACACATTATTGGAATGGAAAAGTTTATACTGATTTTGTCTGGTATACACCACAGCATAAGAAAAACAGAAGGGAAAATAGGGAGATCAAGAAATTCAATATCCAAAATTCAAAACTCACTCAATGTATGCTGGGTGTAAAGATGATTGATTTTTTTAGACAGATTTTCAAGAATCCAGGCCTGAAATGCATGAAAAGAGGAAAGAAGGAATTCAGCTTTTGTATTTCCTTCCTGAGTACACCTGTAATATTTAATAACAATGGAAAAATGTTGCCACTGATAGTCACATCATAGTGAAATGTGCAGTAATTGGTTATTGTTATAAAAGAAAACATAAAAGAATTAAAACAGAATCTTCTCAGGCTTCACCATTTTCACAAGAAAATGCACTAAAATGCCCAGTGCTTCTATCTGCCCACATTACTAATGTTAAAAAAGAGACAAAAATTAAGAGTATTTCTCTCAAAAATTTGAAGAATAAAATCCTTTGCACACACACTGCATAGTCAGCACAAAAGAAAAGTTTGTTTGTTTCAGATATTGATAGTACTTTCTAGTTTCATAAAATATTTTCCTTCTTCCCGTAAATCTTAGAACATTATATATTCACCACTTGTTATTCTTTGTTGAAATATAACATGCTAAATTTCCTCGATGTATAACAAAGACTTAGTAAAAAACTGTATTCTTCACTGTTTGTCATTTGGGAATTAGGTAATACTGGGATATAGAATAAAACGTAGGAGAAAAAAAATACTGATGCTACGCAAAACTTTATCAGTAGGAGGCGCTGCAACGTTAAAAAGAATACCACTTCCTATTCATTCTGAAGTGTTAAAGGAATCCGCATTATATTTCAGAAATTCAATCTGACTTTTAGACTTTTCATTCCTTCAGCAGAATGCCCACGTCATCCTGGATGTGTCCTAGAGTGGTAAAATGAAAGTTGATTGATATAAAGTTGATGAATTAAAATACAGAAATACTTGTACATATTATGTGTAATAATATACTCAGAAAATAACAGACAATAATTAGATCATGCTCACAGATTATATTAGAAAAACGACAAATAAACATGTTATTTTCTCCAGTGTTAAGAAAATCAGAATTTCTGGTTAGTTTGAAATTCTTTAAATATCAGAAGAGAGATAAATAATAGGTAAACATGATATTTACTCTTGCATTTAATTGGAAAGCAATTCCAACAAGATATCACTAAGAAACTAGCAGGTCAAATTTTTATGATATACTCATCAAAAGGAAATTTTGATGAGTATTAGAAATTAGAAATTGTTATTTCCACAGATAATTTACAGGAGTACATACTTTACAGGAGTACATACTGGAATATTTATAGGGCCATGGTTTTTCAGTGTCTCTATAGAGCCAAAATTGGCACTTCACAGACCATGTTAGTGTTTACAGTTTAGGGAAAAAAGTGGACTCTGATATAACAAGGAATACATTAAATTGTTTTAACACGCATTTTGGGTTCAGTTCTGAGAGCATCCTGGGCATAGAATTACTGACACTAGCCCAAGCAGCCTATATCACTGTTTAAAAACAACCTTTTATTGAAAAGTGCATAACACTGAGCATTCCATGACCATTAAATAAAACTTCACTTTTTTAGGCTTTAAGAACTAAAAAGAAATACTTACTACATTGAACAATGTTGTTTTTTTAATGTAGCAAGATAAATATTAGCAGAGGAATTAATTTCATTTAAGTTGCATATCACTGTCTGGTATTAGAGTCTCAAGATCTCCCCAGGTTAAATAGTTCATGGGTGCCCAACCTTTTGGCTTGTCTGGGCTGCAATGTGTGAAGAGGAACTGACTAGGGCTGCATCTACGAATATTAATTCAAAATCAATACCTTCTAATTACTTCCATGGAAACTTCAACCTATACAAAGAACACAACGGCTCTAGAGCAAATGTTAGCTACAAAACACCATTTTTTCAGTGTAGTCAATAACATTAACTATGCATTTCATTAGCAATTAAAAAGAGTCTTCATTGGTGGGATGATTCAGCCTCTACTGCCATACAACCAACGTTTGCCTCTGATGTCATGTGGTAACATAATAAAATAGAGCCCTGATAAAATATATAATATAGTTCATCAATATAAATACAAGTAACAAAACTTAAATTTAAGCTTTAGCTATTTTTATAGGAGCATGTTAAAGGCAGAGTAACACAAATATAAAACTGCTGAAACCATCAGTCTGGATCGATGGAAGTGGTTGCAATTCACAGTGAATTCTCAAGTTTTCTGATAAAATTTTACTCTTCTTGTACTTCATCCTTGAAAACAATTGTTCACAAATGTTCATACTGTCAAAAAGTGACAAAGTGAATAAGGCATGACTGTAAAGAAAATTATACTTTTCTCTGGTAAAAGAGTTCTCACAAAAGTCTGATAGAGAGACGTGATAAAATTTTTCATTAGAAATCCATACATTTCATTTGAAAATTCTCAAGTAATATTTTTACGTCTACTAGAAATAGTCACAAATAAACAAAAGACACTGATTATTTTTGCTATCTTGAAACCTCAAATTCCTTTATCAAAATGTAAAATTTATGGCTGCATGCTTTTCGTGGTTCACAGCACTGTGTTTAGCCAGTTATCAAAATGTATAAAATTATTTGCCACAACTTTAACTGGCACTACACTGCATCCTTCATGTGCCCTGGAGCCCAGCTGGGCCACTCTGTGGCACACAGCTGCCACCATGATGGCATGAGGTATTGGGTGGCTACAGTCTGAACTGTGTCAAGCTGTGCGTGATCTATAGGCCACTGGTTGGATGTGCCTGAACTAGCTCATCTCCCCTGTTCCCTCAGCCCCACTTTTAAAAGAATCATAACAATGAAAAAGGGGGGGAGAGTGCTATGCTCTTGCAGTATGTATTTGTTTATTTTACCCAAGGCATTTTTTTTCTTTTTTAAGTTCTTTTGCTTCTGTGATAAACAGAAACATCTGATAATGATTCAATATGAACAAAATTTGAGTATTACTAAATCGTCTAATAATGTGACTGCAATACAATTTGGCCACAATAAAAAGAAGGGTGGAAATGGTTGTTCTAACCCACTACAACTGTAACTAGCTTTTAAAACTTGCTGCTTTCTGCAGGAAATTTTTGTATCTGCAGCTACTTCAGTTATTTCATAAACTGATATTGTATTACTAAAGAAAATATTGCAAAACCTGAAGAATATTAATCATGCCCCTTTTTTCCTGGGAAACACAATGCAAATTATTTTTGCTGCTTAAGTTAACCAGCTGCATTAAAGTATTGTAATAGGTGAAAATTTTGTATACTTTTGAAATTATTTGCTAAGTAAACAAAAGGATCTATGCTGTGATTTTACAATTCTTGAAAATATATAAAAAGTGAAAAAGACAGAGAAATGACAATCGTAATTTTTAGCGAATAATATCGTAGACAAACAATAAATAAATAAATAAATAAATAAGCAAGCAAACAATCTTAGTACCCAATGGCCCCCAAATAACTTGGATTCCCTGAAATAAGACAGGTGCCTAGAAGCTTAACCTTAGCTGATTAGGATGTACATGTCTGAAGAGACATTGTTTTCAGAACCCTTAGATTTTTGGGAACAATATGAACTGGAAATGGAAACAAGAGCACAGTTCAACTTTGCTCAGAAAAAAACAAACTGTTTTCACCTTTTTTTCTTCCCATTTCTTTGTTTGTTGTCTCATTTGATGAAGAAGATCTTCTTTTTCTTGGCTCAGTTGATTGTTACTTTCCCTCAGGCTCTAAAGGATATAGGATAAGGTAAAGTAATTAAAATATCTATACTCAGCCTCCATTTTCCAAAAAGGCCTTCAGTATTTATTTATTTGATACTTCATTTGTTGTTTTTATTCCACACAAAATCAGGAATTTTAATATTTGCACTAAAGCACAAAGTCTTGGGGATCTTACATAAAAATAGAAACAGAATTTGACCAATTTACAAAGCAAATGTCATCAGATTCTAAATACATTTCTTGAATTCTGGGACATGCAGAGTTTTTTCCTAGGAACATGAAGAATGGGATAAACTTTAATTACAATCATCACCAAAAAAAAGCATTAAATATCCTTAATATTCATTGAATATCTTCACACATTTCTTTCATAAAAATATAATCATTCTTAAGTTTCTAAGCAAATAATGTGGGAGAACACCAAGATTTCATCACAAAACTGAAGATATGAAAATTGTTATGAAAACATACTGTGTAAGGTTTTACTCTTCTCCAGATGGAGACAGCTTTGTTTTTGTAGTAGTTCCACAAACTGTATCTTCAATTTACTGTCACTAAAAAGAAAACATGACTTCTACAGACTCTTTCTGCATCTTCTGGATGTTCCTATTGCTCTTATCCTCCTGTTAAAATCTCACTTCTTGTTTACCTTAGCTATACTTTGCCAGTATTTGCTGTTCTTGTTTACCAGCTCTCGATAAGCTTCTAATTGAGATTTCAGACTCCTCATTTTGTCACCATAACGTTTTACAGTAGTTATAGTCTTCTCCTATATTAGAAAGGAAAAATTATGGAGAAAATTAATAGAGTGAAAACAGGAAAGAAAAACACGAATAAGAGAACATTTTATACAGCAGCAAAATACTAGTTTTTCTTCTCCAATTCCTTTTTTTTAAAAATATATATATTGTGTGTGTGTGTGTGTGTGTGTGTATGTGTGTGTGTGTCGATCACAAAAATTTTGTATTGTAGCAGGATATAAACTTAAGGCAAAAAATCCTGCTCAGGTAATTATTTTTTCTCTTTCTATTTTGCAGAAGCCATAAGTCATTCTAAGAGCAGAACCTAATTAATTCTCTCTAGGCATGGCTAAACAACTTTAAACAAATTTAACTTTTCTGTATAAAATAAAAGCTGGGAGGTTTAAGTTACAAGCTGTATAGAAAACAGATCAGCACAAAAGCCTGTCTAAATAAGGCAATAAAACTGTATGATACAGAGAAATCAGAAACCTTAAGAATTATGGGTATTTCCATTGCTTCTATGAACTACTTTGCTCTCAGAGATTTTAATTAACAACACATTATATTCCCTGTGTTTCTGTCTGTGCTCAGTAGAGAAAAAAATTCTGAACCTTTCCCCTGTGTGTGCCCTTTAGAAAGAATGACATTTATTTTTATGGAAATCATACATGTAACCAGCAACCAAATGATTGTCTTGGTCTGCACTGGCAAAGAAAAATAATCTGATGAATTAAAGAAGAAGCAGTGACTGAAAAAAAAGGTTTCAGTACAATGTAGCCCAAGTTGTACATAGTTCAGATTTGGGGAGAATTACTGAATAGTGAAATGCACAAATGCTTCCACTAGGGAAAGCATAGCACTGTGGAGTTATGGTCACAAAAGTTGCCCTTATGGTCCTGCACCATAACCTTGTGGACACTTACAGGTGGAAGTACTCTACAGTTATCTAAACCACATTTACAGAATACTAGAAGACAAAACAGAAACATCTATACAGACCTGTGTCTGGGTCTGACTACTGAAAGAAACAGTTATATGAACATTACTTGCATGTCAACCAAGATTCAAAAGAAAGGAAATAATCTTATTATTATTTTGGAAGCAGTTTAATTATTCTAGTGGTATAATGCTTTCCTATTACAAGTGTTTTTGTGTTGTTTTTCCTTTACCCTCACTGTGCTCATAAACTTCATGAACCACAAAAATTGTCACATACTAAGCTAACCAGCGAGTGGATTTAATCCTTAAAGATGGAAAAGAAGCCAACTGCAAAGTGAAAGAGAACATGTTGCCCACGAAGGATAAGGCTGAAATACTTTACACACTGCCAATGAGGCTTGGCACAGGCTTGTACAGCAAGACCATTGTACCTTACGAAATTTTGTCAGTCAGCAGAGAAAAGTAACATTTAACAGAAAAAAATTAGTAACTGTAAAGTCCAGAAAATCTCTGCAAGTATGCCAGAGTAAGTATTCAGAATGGGGAAGATACTAACATATAACAAAAAAAAAAAATCAAAATAGCCATTTTTGGAGATAGGATGCAATGAGAAGCTGAATGCAGAAGCAAATGTGAAAGGATTAGATTTATTCCCTCTATGTTAAAGTCTGGATAGGCTGTGAGGGGCTCCCTCTGAGAAACAGTAAGGAGCAGGTCAGGAGCCTGTGGGTCAGAATTAGGGACAGGACTGGTAAAGGGCACGTTGTAGTAAGGGCCTACTACAGGCCACCTGATGAAGGGAGGTCTGCTGACAAGGTCTTCTTTCAGCTTCAAGAGGCATCATGCTCACAGTTACTTGTCCTTATGGGGGATTTCAACTATCCAGATATCCGCTGCAAAAACCACACATCAAGCTGCAAGAGATCCCTGAATTTCCTGGAGCATGTGGATATTAACTTTCTGGTTCAACTATTGGATAGACTGATCAGAGGTGATTCACTGCTGGATCTGGTGCTCATTCATGCAGAGGAGATCATTAAAGTCATTTAGTTTGGAGGCAGCCTAGGTTACAGCGACCATGCCCTAGTTGAGTTTGTGGTCTTGAGGAACGTGGACCTGGCAAAGAGTGAGGTCAGGACCCTGAACTTTGGAGAGCAGACTGTTTAAGGAATTGTTGGATGAGATCTCCTGGAAAGAAGTCCTTATATATAAAGAAATGGAAGACAGCTGACTATTCTTCAAGGATGCCCTTCTGGGAGTACAAGAGCTCTCCATCCCTCAGAATAAGAAAGCAGTCAGGGGAAGCTGGAAACCAACATGACTTGGCAAGGGCTTCCTGGTCGGACTGAGTGAAAAGAAAGGTTTGTACTGGCTGTGGAAACAAGGGTGTGTCACCTGGGGAGAATGCAGGGATGCTGTCCAGACTTGCAGAGAGTGCATTAGGAAATCCAAGGGGTAGTTAGAACTAGACTTGGTGAGGGATGTTAATAACATCAAGAAAGGATTCTTGATAAGACAAAGAGTGCGTACCTCCTTTCAGAAAGTGGAACTTACAACAGATATGGAGAAGGCAGAGGTACTAAAGGAGTTTTTGCCTTGGTCTTTGTTGGCAGCCAGGATTCTTATATTTCTCACATCTCTGAAGCTCACATCCCTGGACCTCTAGGTGGGAACTAGAGAAGTAAATCCCCCTTTCTCTCAGCTGCAAGGGCAGAGCAAGCCTGAGACTGCCTCATGAGAATGAGTATATACATACTTATGAAGCCAGATGACATTCATTCCAGGGTGCAAAAGGAGCTGGCTATTGTGGCTGCTGAGCCACTCTCCCCCATATTTGAAAAGTCATGGCTGTTGGCTAAAGTCCCCAGGGACTGGAAAAAAGGAAACATCATTCCCATTTATATGAAAGGGAGGGAGGAGGATCCAGGGAACTACAAGCTGGTGAGCTTCACCTCTGTGCCTGGGAAGATCGTGGAACAGATTCTCTTAGAAGACATGTGAGCACTTGAGCACATGATGGGCTCAAGTGCATCCTCAGCAAGTTTGCTGATTACACCAAGCTGAGCGGTGCAGTTGATAGGTTAAAAGAAAGTGAAGCCATCCAGGGGGACCTCAACAAACTCAAAAAGTGGGCCCATGTAAACCTAAAGATGTTCAACACAGCAAAGTGCAAGGTTTTGGACTTGGGTTGGAGTAACCCCAGATACTTATATAGACTGGGAGAAGAACCCTTTGAGAGCAGACCTGAGGAGAAGGACCTAGAGGTACTGTTGGATGAAAAACTAAACATGAGCTAGAAATGTGTTCTCACACCTCAGAAGGCCAATGGTATCCTAGGCTCCATCAGAAGCAGGGAAGAGGACTTGATTGTCCCTCTCTCCTCTGCCCTTGTGAGTCCCCATCTGGGGTACTGCATCCAGGTCTGGGGACCCCAGTATAGCAAAGATGTAGAACTGTTGGAGAGGTGTCATGGTTTTATGATTTTTGTTGTCGGTATTCAACGTCATAACATCATGTAAGGCACTGGGAGATAAAGAGTTAATGCCCCAGTTCAATGGACTGCTGAATTTCCAAGCACCTGGTTCTAAGAAGAGAATAACTACCACCCCAGAAGACTTTGCATTCATGTATTCTGGTCAGAAGGAAAGATAAAACTGCATGCAAATCCTGAGACTGCTACTTTTTTTTGCTGCGCATCTCAGCAATGCGTGCTCCCTAACTGCCTTGCCTTCAGCTTTAAAGTAAGGCCTTTGCTTTCCTATACTCTCTCTCACTTTATTTGATTTATTAGCTTCAATTCCAATTATACTGTGTTATTTTGCATTCTGTTACCTTTTTTTTGTTGATTAGTTTTCCTCCTCAGACCATTGCTGCTATTTTGTTTATAGTTCTCTGGGGTGTGGGTCTATGGGTCCCTCAACCCATTAGTCATTGAACCAGATTGAATGAGCCCATAAAGCATTGGCAAGATGGTCCAGAGGAGGGCCTTGAAGGTTATCAGAGGGCTACAGCACCTCGCCTATGAAGACAGATTGAGGGAGCTGGACTCATTCGGCCTGGAGAAGAGAAGGCTGCAAGGAGTCCTCATGTAGCCTTCCAGTATTTAAAAGGGATGGGAATAAACTTTTCACTCAGTTAGATAGTGACAGGACAAAGGGGAATAGTTTTAGGCTCAAGGATGGAAGGTTTAGATTGGATGTCAGGGAGAAGTCCTTCACAGAGAAAATTGTGAAGTTGCTCAGTTAGTCTGTGGATTCCCCATCCCTGTAGGTGCTCAAGACCAGGCTGGATTGAGCCCTGGGCAACCTGGTCTAGTACCAGATCTGGAGGTTGGTGAACTTGCAGAGGGGGTTGGAACTTAATAATCCTTGGGGTCCCTTCCAACCCAGGCCATTCTATGATTTCATCTGTTTTACTTTGGCTAATCATATGAAAAAACAATAGTGGTGCTCCAGAATAATTACCTGGTTTTCTTTTTTTATATTTTCTAGTTCTCTGTTTATCTTCATGTGTTTGCTTTTCACTTCCTGCATGTCTTTCACAACCTGCAGAGCATGGAAGAAATGATGAACTCAGAGCACTAGAAATGAACTCCAATTATAATGAATCATCAAACAATTTTTATGTACAATTCTCAAAATGACATCAACTGTGGAGAGACAAGTATGCTCTTGAAAGCATGTAAATAACCTGGACTCTAGACAAAAACACTGAGACTTCAACAATTAGATTCAGTTCAACTATGTTAACATTTATTATAGGTCAAGTTATTTACTTGATATGGATTTTCTTTTCTGGTTCTAGTACCAGAGCTCCATTTTTATTTTTCTAGTGTAGTGTACTGGATTGAGTACAAAAGATAGTAATTACATTTTTTCTAAGTTCTTGAAAAAGAAAAACAGCATTGTGAAACTTAGTATTGGGAAAAAAACGAATAATAATAAAAAAAGAAGAGTGGACAGTGGAGATTACATTTTTGCATTTGAGAGTTTAAGTATTATATAACACAAATTGTTAACAAACAGCACTCAGTTGCATTCTGTATGTTATTAAAGTAATTTTCAAAATTTTCAAAATTGGCATAGCTTTAAGAATCAGAATAGCCATTTCTCATGGACAAGAACAGATATGTATATAAGGAACTGGTAAAGTGATGTTTTAAAATTTTTTTCCCCATTTGAAAAATGAGTCATTTAAGCTTAAAATTGTCTCAAGATCCTTAGTGACTCAGTTTTATTCATTCTGTTTCATAATAGTCACAAAAGGAAAATTCCACTATTTCCCATCCCAGATTCTGCTCCTTTTCTTTTTGCATCCTTGTCTTGCAGGTGCAATGTAAAATCACATAACACTGATGAGTGTTGCATTCGGAGTGAGTTGACAGATATTACTGGATAAATAAAAGAAATAATGAACATGATTGTGTAAAGTATAAAAATCTAGAGCTACTCATAGATATCCTTGGTTGCATTTTAATGCAAGGCAGATTCTTCTGACAGAAGCTGACTGAATAAAACCAAGAAATGCCAGTATACCAAAGTACTATGCAAGGAATAAATATAAAGATATGCTTGTGGTTTGAGGGCCATGATCTCACTGTGGTCACAGAGACATGATGGGACAACTTGGATGTCCAGAATGCTGCCGTGGGTGGCCCTTTAGAAAGTTATTAGGAAATACAGACAAGAGATGCATGTAGCTCTTTATGTGATACTGGAATGTATCATGCTCTGCCTAGAGATCAGTGATAAAATAAAATCTTCCATGTAAGAATCAAGGAACAGGCAAATGTGGGTGACACTATTGTGGGTGTTTACTACAGGCTGCATGTTTAGGAGGAGGAAGTTGATGAGGCTTCATGACCTCATGATTCCAAGCACTGGTTCTCACGGGGGACTTCAATCACCCTTTCTTTTTGTGGAAAAGAAATGCCACCAAGCACAAACAGTCCAGGAGATTCCTGCAGAGAATTGATGATAACATCCGTAAGCAGGTGGTGTAGGAGCCAATGTGTTTTTTTTACTAACAAAGAAGGACTGTTTGAGATTGTGTATGTTGGTGGCAGCCTCGGCTGCAGCAACCATGAAATAGTAGAATTCAGGATCTTGTGCAGAAGAAATAGGTAGATTAGTAGGACTGCAACTTTGACTTTCAGGAAAGCCAACTTTGACCTCTTCAAGGATGTATCCCATTGGTTAGAACATTGAAAGGTCAGAGAGTCCAAGAGGGTTGTTTAACACTGAAACACCACTTCCTCAAAACTCAGAGTTTGGCTGGCTGGGTGGCCTACAGCAGAATTCTACAAATACATCTGCTTTATTTGTCTCTTCATCCTTACGTGGAGGCTTCCAGTTGTGTCATTTCCAGCTGTGAGCTCTGTACAGCCTGTTCCTTTCTGCACATACACCACACTCCCCACCTCACCTGCCCTGCCTGTCCCTGTTGAAAGAGCTCAGAACTGTCTATTGCAACACACCACTTAGAGGGCTTTTTTCACCAGCGTTTGCACTAGGACTAAGCCTAAGCTTCTGGCTCTTCTTTCCTGTTCCTCATGCTTTGTGCATTGGTGTAGAAACAGTTCGAACATTTTACATTGTACCTAGCTCCTGGAGTAGAGTGCAGGCCCTCGAACAGTGGGAAACTGTCCTATAGTTTAGGTTTTATCTTTTTGCCCTCTTTGAACCTTGTTTAAAGCTCTGTTATCAGCCCTATTTCTGCACTAACATCCTTTTCTTCCTGAGAAAGATGCATCTTCATAGCCTCCACCAGGCCAGGTGTTGTGTAGACTGTTGCATGATGAGGAAACCCAAAACTCCAGTGGTGATGCCAGATTTAGAGCTACCAGCTGAGTCTGCCTTTTCATTTCAGTACTGATCTCTTCTACTGGAAAAATAAAGGAAAATATTACTTGGGCTCCTCATACTTGAACCAGTTGCCCCAAGGCCCTGAGGTCTCGTTTGATTACCCATTGACTTCCTTTTCTTATTTCACTGATGCTAATATGAAAAACCAATTACGAATAATAAACAGAGGTCTGCATCAGGCTGATGATTGGTTTTCTACTAATGAGATCAGAAATGCTGAAATTGAAACAAAATCTTGTGCTGCAAGTCAAGAACCAGTTCTAGTGATCAAGTGTCATGGTGAGAAACACAATGTGATGACAAAGGTTTTCTCCATCTCAAGGTATGTGGTACTTCATTTGTTTTTTAACTTTAGATATCTACCTTGTAGAGGCAAAATTAAGCAATTCAGTATCTGATTTAACTAGGATAGCATTTATTTTTTAACACTCATAATTTTGTATTAATATTCAAAATTTAACTGCAGACTTCCTAATATGAAAAAAATAATGTACTGGGCAACAAAATGGTATGAATTGTATTTCTACAATGAAAATTTTTCTGAAAGGAATAATGTATCTAGTACATCCTATATGTAGATGAACAGAAATTTTTTTATTTTTTTTTTTGTATTTTAACTTATTCATTCTTTATTTTTATTTTTAATTTTATTTTACCTTGATGATATATAGTATAGCTAGTTTGTATGGGATATATGGCAACTCTTCTTGGTCTTTACACTCCTCCAGCTCAGTAACTTTGTGGTCAAGATCAGAACAAACTTCAGATACATTTGGATGATCTGTTTATAACAAAAAATCACTTTATCAACTGGAAGTAAGTAACTGTAAATAATTTCTATCAGCAAGAAGTGAAATGCTCAGTAACATGGTAGAGAAAGTACAGTTGTAAAATATATCTATTTTGCCAGATAACAAAAGAAATTGACCTTTGGGAGGGGAGTTTTAACAACTTTAACTTGTCAGCTTTAACCAGTGGACATGTCTGATCTTAGCTGTTTTATTTGACACTGATGCTACTGATTTACACTAAAGCTACCAACAGAAACAGATAAAAAACGATGTAAAAATGTAATAGCTCCTAATAAAACTAGCTTGTAGCACAGCTAAGAGTAGGACACTTCTATGCCTTCTACACAACTACTTTTTACAAGTTGTTTTGAATTATTTATGCCAAAGTGACAAAAACTCATCTTTTTCTCAGTTATTTTTTTTTAATTAGAGACATATAATTACATGTTTTCTCTCTAATTGACTTAGCACAGCAGTTAACTTCCTACAGGAAAATTATTTTGAGCATCATAAACCTTACTTAATTGAAATAATTAACTAAGAGGTGTGTAAGGACAAAAGAATGTAGGCCAAATACTTAAAATAGTGACATAAAAATTCAAGCTTCTTAGTTGGATTCAGAAATCTGGGGTCACATAAAATAAATAAAAATAGCAGAAAAAGAAGTACCCTGAACATTTATGTAATGTAGTAAATGCACTATGTATTGCAGAAAAAAAATACCATACAAATATACCTTTTTCTAGAGTACTGTTTTCACCTAGTTCAGTCAAGGAATTCAGCTGTGACCACTTGTTTATGCTCATTCCAAGTTTGTGCAGCCAAAAATTTCCCTCCACATCTGTAAAACAATCAAACAAATAAATAAGTTACATATAAAGTAAAAATATTGCAACTCTCGGATTCTCTTGAGAGTTGATCATTAAATTAAAACATGGTATATGCTAATTCTGTTGGAACCAATGAAGTTTCAGATTACTGAATGAGTAAATACAAGAACAAAGAGTGGGAGATCAGGGAATCACTGAGAGAACTACAAGCTGAACAAGTATGTAGTATTTCCCCGATGATTCTGTGATCCTGGAAATAGAGGTTTACTGAAACTAAAGACTTTTCTTCAGTTTTTCTTCTCATTTTCTGTCAAAATTTGAAATGTTGGATTTTGTCTGAAATCATAGAAATTAAATATGTGGTGGTGAGGAGTTTCACAATATCAGAAAAGAGATATATGACCAAGGTTTGTTGGTAAGAACTGAGGAAAAACAAATTAAAACCACAAAACATGAGCACCTTCTCCAAGCATTCTGTAGTAAAATTCAGAACAGCATTTGAAAGAAATCTTCTGACTTTCTAAATAATTTGAAACATTTATCAGAAATTAAGGATTTTTGGTCACTGGGGAGATCTACATGTAGGGCTACCTTTTTGAGTTTATACAACAGTATTCATATACCTCAAGAGAAGTGACTTTAAAAAAAATCAAATATGAGTCTCTTCGCGTTACTTTTTAACTGGGAATATTACAGCACAAGGTATTATCCTAAAATATGGTTTATCCAGGTTCTGGTTGAAATCATCAGGTCCTTATTTTTATGCAATCATTAAAGTCTTTTTTTCTAAAATTATGTAAAGTACATAACTAAATAAATACATGTTGGAAGAAGTGCCCTTTAGCTAAAAAAGGGCGCTTTAGCTAAAATTTTAGTTTTTTTCTTGAACTCATCATTCACATCACTGTGTATTATATACATTATTATGTAAATATAAGGTTATATCTTTTGAAATATGGCATTAAAGAATGCATGCTAAGATATACAGAGCGTAATCTAAAAGGACTTTGTCATCTCAGATCTATGATTTTTTTAAATTTGTATTTGACTTTCTTTGCAATGACATCAGAGAATACCTGAAACAATAGCTATTCTTGAAAAAGCACTCCACTTTTCATAATCCTACTTCTTACAAAACAAAACAAAACAAAACAAAACAAAACAAAACAAAACACAGGAGCATCAGTAATTGCAGGCCAAGACTAATGGTTCCATCTTCCTGCCAGAAAAAGATTAATCCTGAAACTCTTAATGGAAATCAGACAAGTTGTGTGGTTTTCTACTGAAAAGAAAACATAAATGTAAGTTTGCCATAGCATCTGCTGAAATGACTGCAAAGTTGTGCTGCGGTTTAGTCCATGGTGAAGAAATGTGTCTGAAACTCCCACAAGCTAACTCACAGATGATAGATGTCAGCCTATATCTGATGATCTGTTAGACATTTAACTTCTTAATACATTTTTCACGACTTTGTTGTGCAGGATTTTCCAATATGACACTGACTACATATCTCTATCCCTTCCTTCTCTTCGCATTCAATGCCATCTTTAAGACAAATTTAAAGCCAATATAGCATCAGGTAGCTTAACCCCTTTTAATAGCACGAGTCCTCAAATCAGAAGAATTTCATTTCTTACTGTGTAACGGGAATCTAAGTATGACATTTACTTTTTTCAGAGTAAAACCTAAATTGTTCTTGTTGCTGTTTATTCTTTGCCAAAAAGACTTCCTTTATTAAATGTCAGATGGCTAATATAATAAGAGCTATTTGAATCACAGAATCACAGAATCACAGATCAGTAGATATTGGAAGGGACCTCTAGAGATCATCTAATCTAACCCCCATGCCAAAGCAATGATGATCCAGGATACAGGACGATCCACAGGTATTTCCCTGCAAAATCCTATGAGAACGTCCCCAAGCCCTTGAGGATTTGGAAACATTTAATCTTATCTGGCATAGCCGATATGACACAAACAAGCCAGAAATATTATTTCCAAATAACTGAAACTGTTTTTTTTTTAATAGTTTTTAGAATCTGTCAGGTTACATGCCTTGTTGAGTTTACAGATAAACCATAGATAATACTCTCCTATTGGCTTCATTTTTTAATGGGCATAAGGCCAAGAGGACATGAGAACCTAGAAGAGAAGTTCCAGTACCTGTATCAGTATATCATAACAGGAACTCTAACATTGATGATGTAATATGGACTATAACGCTTATTCACTTCTACTCCTTTTTCTTTGAGACTACTATGTGTCAATACAGTACCTGTCTGCTCTGTAGTAGAAAACAGTAAATTTTCAGTCTGAACATTTAAGGAACAAAGTGCTGCTCACCCTGCTCAGGTGCCTTTTCAGTCATAACACTTGTAATCCTACATGAAGGATTTTCTTGTATCTCTTCTGAAAAATGCAGTATGCTGCCTGGTAGAGGAACTGATGAGTGAATGGTGGCCTGTGATTTAGGTTCAGGATCACTTCTTACTAACTCTTCAGGAACACAAGAGATTGAAGAAGTAGCACTTTCAGTCCATGCTTCTGGAAAAAAACAGGAGAAGTAATTATTGGTAATTAAGTAGTAAGAGGAGAAATTCAGTTTTTTGTTTTGTTTTTAAGTTTTTGGTTGTTATTGTTTTTTGTTTAGTTGGCCTTAAAAAATAATATTATTATTATTTTTTTACTGTTCCAGTCTCACCAGTTCTTTTGAAAAAGTGTTTGCTATCTCCTCATAGTGTATGGAACAGCTAAGTATAAACTCCTAAGCGAGGAAGGGAGAAAGCACTTGATTCTGAATTTTAAGTACATAAGATAGGCTTTTATAGAAGAAGTGAAAATATAAGTGCATATAAGTTCAGAAACTGAAGTCATGCCAATACAAAGGATCCTGACATATAGCTATTTGTTGTACTATTGATATTTGCTCACTGCTTGTCAACATCACACTAAAAAGCTTAAAATACTTAAAAACTTGGCTTAGGGGCACTGAGAAGGCCTTAAAGTCACTCTTCCAGAGGTAGCAGTTGCCAACAAGAATTATGATGTTGGCAAAGTAAATACTGAAAGTAACATGAACTGGTAGAAGTTGTTTGTATCTAGCAAAGCAGACACAACATCTTCATACTGCAGATTGAGAAATGAAACTTGAGCAGGGATTGTGTTTTCTGAGAATAAAATGTCCTTATTTGATCATCTCATCCAGAAAGCATAATAACACTCATATGAAAGCCCAGTACACTGTTCTTTCATTAAGAGCTCTTCAAAGTATTGCTAAATGCCTTCCTGGTAAACAAACTAGAAAGGAACTGAATTACCTTATCTCTTGACTGGGTGTTTTCTAAGAAGAATCTATCTATTGTGGATGACTACAGAACACTGAAATACAACACAGGAGAGCAGCTGTTTAAAATACCAGTCACTACTTCATCTTTTGAAAATCACCCCAGATGACCATTTTATCCTCATACATCAGTGTATGCTGTAATGAGTGCAGCTCTACTATACAGACTGTGTAGTTTAAAATCAGATACACCTCTGGCCCAATGGTAAATTACATTAGCAACAGACTTTTAATTTTTTAATGCTTTAGCATTTTGCTTTCTTCTTATATCATTCTTATAATTTACAGTTTTTTCTTCATTACATGTGGTAAAAGTAAATATATATTTTTTTATTACTGTTTAACAAATTTCCTAGGGAGAACACTTTTGTTCCTCAGGTCTCCTTTGCAAAGTTTCATCAGTTTCCCCATACAGACTACATTCAGAGGTAGATTTCTTGTCCCACTGCTACTTTTACTCCTTAATTATTTTTGCTTTTCTAGAGAATCATATAGGAAAATTTTCCTCAATAATGAAAGAGAAACAGACTTTTTGTATCTATTAGAGATTAATGATAATCACAATATAACAAGTATGGGACTGCTTTCTCTCATCTTTTCTCCCACAGTCACAACAGTCAGACAAATTTTTCATGTTTGTCAGCAACATGAGCCAAAGAAACATTAGATTAATATGTTCCTATATAGTTGTTAGCTTCTCTTGTGTGTTAAATTCAGTAGGTAGCTAAGCATCATGTAGCTATACACATGTCATGGGTTGAGAGTCAGAACGGTAGAAGTGTGAAAACTTGTGAGTTGAGGTAAATATGATGTACCTGGCAAAGCAAAAATGCACAGGCAAAGCAAATAAAAAATAATAATTTGCTACTCTTGATGTTTAAGCATTAAACACTGCTATGCTGATGTTTAAGCAATGCCAGGTAAGTGGGGCTTCATCACACATTATGGTTACTTGAGAAGACAGATGCTGTAGCAATGAACATCTCCCCTTCCTGCTTTGTTCAGATTTTATTGCTGATTAAGACATCATATGATATGAAATATCACTTTAGTATGTTTGGGTTGTCCTGTTCTGGTGGTGTGCACCTCAGGTTCTTTCTCTTTTCTAGTTTCCTTGCTGGGGAATAACAGTGTGAGAAACAGAGAAGAGACTCTTTGTAAGTACTGCTCTGTAACAACTAAAATATCTCTGTGTTGTCAATACTGTTTTGGTCACAGTTCCAAAAGGCAGCACCACACCAACCACTATAAAAAAAATAACTCTATTTCAGCCAAAATCAGTTCAGCTTTCAAGCAATTGGAAATGAGAGAGAAGAGTGAAAAATTATTGAACCTGAAACCAAGCACTGGTTTTCATGCAAGAGAAATGTAGTGAGTTAACCTTACCTATATGATAAAAAAGCTGAAGCATAAAACCTCTGGCCGGAGAAAACAGATGGAAGCAAGGGAGAAATAGCTATAAATAAATTTTAAGCTAGGATTAAAGATTAGAGCAGCTTTTGAGTATAGCATTTAGCATGAGAGGCTTGTCACCCGCTTAATTCTTAATATGCTCTGAACCAAAAAAGGAAGATTTTTGCTCACTTTTAATAGTAGTAATTAAAAAACTACATTATAAACACCTTAATCTAACTTCAGTTTCATTTCTGTGCCACAAATAATAGTGATTTAGAAGGAAATGTCTAAATCTAATTAGCTTTGATACTCTTCTTAATTCTTGCGATCAGGATGGTGCCTGAAGCTAAATATCCTCCTTATTTCACAGCCAGGCTGAACTAGTCTGCAATTAGTGGAAGTAGTTCACAGGACTGTTCATATCAGGATCAGAACTCACTTTAATTGAAAGTACTTTTGCAGTGTAAAGTGGAATTCATTTTTATTTTTGTCTTTTTTTTTTTCAGACTGTAAGAACTTCATTGGATATTTGTCTTTCTTTCTTGGGAGTAATCTCACCATAGAAACTACTTAACAAAACCAGATAGTTTTCCTGACAATGGATTTAACCCAATCTTTTCTGTGTAAGTAAAAGATTTCACTGAAAACTTCTGCAAAAAAATATCCATGATTGCTCTTACAGTGCAATATGTTTAAAAAGATGAGAAAATATCTGTTTTATCTATATAGTAAGGGTGCTTATATTAACTAATGTTGCTAGTATTCTGTAGTTCTGTTCAGCCTGTGTTCATGACTTTTTAACATTTTAGATGTAACTTCTTGGGCTTTGGGCTGGAGGATTGGATCGTTCTACAAAACTACATCTTTCCATCCCTTGCCTCCTTGGTGTATGTATATATCTTTGTGATTTTAAGCTTATAATACAGTCAGAATTAAAGAATAAACACCTACTGGAGTTTGAAGAGACTCTGACCACCTGGCTTTCAGCTAACCAGTAGAATAATTGCAACTATTATTTTAAAGCCACAAGATTTCATTAAAGGTGGACAGAAAAATAAATAAATTAAATAAAAAAGGAGAATCAGAGACATCCCTAGATGAAAGAATAAAGAGAGATGCTTGTTGTTCTGGGCCATCACTTATAAAGGTTCAAGGGATAGACACAGAAGCTGTGCTAAACATTATTCCCATGAATAATAAACCAACCTAGTTTCCCATGAAGAATCATTTTGTGGTGCTGCCTTGACTACAGTGCTTCTGTGCGTTCTTCAGTGGTTCTGCAAGGCCACATCTAAGCTGAGAATTCTTCCCACTTAAGCATCAGACAGATAGGAGCTTTTTACACAGAAGGAGATAACCATACTCAACGTATAACCAGCTGTCAGGAAGGAGAGAGAACATTCCTACTGGGATAGTTGGAGGACCTTGATGTCAAGGCATGTTGAGAAACATGGCTGTTTGCTTTAGATAAGATCTTACTTTTTATTTTGAAACTGATGCCTGGGAAGAACAAAGAGTTTGGATTGTGGTCTTCTATTTTTTATTTTTTTAATTTATTGTTCTGTCTCTCAACTAAAAAGCATATTTTAAAATAGCAGCATTCATTCTTGGCATGCTTTATTTATAGCTAGGCCACTCCCCAGTAAATTTTTTATGCATAAGAATTTACAGTGTATTTGAGATGGAGTTGTACTTGTGTGTTATTGGTTCTCTGCCACATTATTTCTGTGCTCTTTCATGCCAACTGAAAAAGAAATTGCTGCTCTAATATCTGGGAGTTGTCCTATTAAGTCTAAGGATCATACTTTGAATTGGTTACATACAGTTATTATAATACTTATTATACTGAATTCAGTGTAAGTCAAAGACTTAAAAAATCCCTCTGTGTTTGTCTTTCATCTTTGGAAAAGAAAAGTGATACAAGTGTTATTTCTCTACTAGTGTGTATTCAAGTTTGGTTTCACAGAACTGCAAAATGGCAAAGCCCTATGAAATTTTCTCCATTGTAGTATTTAAAATGGTATGGCTTGCTGAAGGAAATATAATATCTTCCTCTTTCTAATCTGAACTGTACAGATCAGTCATTTTTCTGCAGCTGAATTGACTGAATTGTTAGGTCTTAAACCAGCCTCAGGGGAAGGTGGAGTTATTTGTTTAACAGGTGTGTTATTTATGGCTGTAAGACTATTGCAATATTATTACAGATGTTCATATAGGTGGCAAGTATGTTCACGTTCTGCCCAAAAACTGCATAGGGACCTGCCTAGCCTGGCTAGTTGCAACAGGTCAACCATTTGAGAGTACAGGGTTTAGTCACTGAAACAAATACTATTTCATCCAGTGCCATAGTTTTTTACTTAAGTGTCACACTAACTGCTAACAGACAATCTTCTAGTCATAATACAAAAAGACTGAGCTGGCACACAAACCCAAGAATGGTAGAATACAGTAAAGCACAGCATAGAAAGACTCTGATAAGTTAGTCTGCTCGTCTTCCAGTCTCTTAGTTGATCTTTCTAAATGTCAGTATGCCAGCTAGTGTCATTCAAAGACCATGTCTGAAACTAGCAATTGATATGTCACAATTAAGTTCTGCACAAGTTAAGCACAAGAACTTCTTTACGGTGAGGGTGACGGAACACTGGCACAGGCTGCACAGGGGGGTTGTGGAATCTTCTCTGGAGATATTCAAGACCCACCTGAATGCCTAGACCTGGTGTAGGGAAACTGCTTTGGCAGGGGGTTGGACTCGATGATTTCTTGAGGTCACTTCCAACCCCTATGTTTCTATGATAATGCCCTTTGTAACGTGATAATTTTTACTTAGCTCTGAACTAGTCAGGCAGTTGGATTAGGTGACCTTTGGAGTTCACTTCCAACTTACATAAACCTATCCTATCCTATCCTATCCTATCCTATCCTATCCTATCCTATCCTATCCTATCCTATCCTATCCTATCCTATCCTATCCTATCCTATCCTATCCTATCCTATCCTATCCTATCCTATCCTATCCTATCCTATCCTATCCTACCTTATCCTATCCTATCCTATTGCAATTAGAGTAAATGGGCCATGCAGCCTATCTTTTGAAGAGATTGATTCAGAATATTGGACAATTTGGCATCTTTTTACCATGCTCTACTTCAAAGAGTTATAATGTATTGCTTAAAATGTTTAGCAAATAATTACCAAAGGTAACATTTCCATTATAATGGTGCCATATTCATTTTGATAATTTACTAATCTTTTGGTGTGTGCAAATGTTAGTGAAGAGGCTAATACTACCTGTTTTGCTTTGACTTTTTTTAGTGGCAGATACAGAACTCCTTTTCTTCTTCCAGAGCCAGGGTAGTGACGGCAGGGGAATATTTTCTTCAGCACATAAATACTGATCTAAGTAGAAGTGGAAAAGAAGAACAAATCCAAACAGTAGCTACAAGAAATGTAACATAAAACAAATGTACAAATATCTACAACAATAGATATAACAGATTATTTGAAGAAAATACTCATATAGAGCGAGTAAAATCAGTAGTTTTTAGTAGAGCATGATCATGTTCTGCACAAGGTCGAAAGAAAATATTACTGTTGCAACTTCACACAAAGTTTTAATATCTTTGAACCATTTTTAATATAAACTATTATTCACACTGCAGTGTGGGTTACTTTACATGAAATAATTCCAGCTACAGCATTAATATTTTTTTTTTCAGATTTAACAAACAAACAAACAAAAACCTGTAGAAATTATTAGGACTTCTAGGAGTAAGAACCATCTCACTGATGCTTAGGCTTTCTTCTCCAGAGGTTCCCTGAACATCAACTTCTAATGAACCTTGACATTTTAATGCTAACTTCTCTACAGTGTCATGTAAGAAACAGGGAAATGGATAAAACCCTGTGTTTTAAAAACAGAGGGAACTAAGATTCAGATGTACAGCCTGTGTAGGCCAACCCTGATAGCAGAGTTCTGCAAGTCTTCATAAATCATTAAACATATTACTAATTGAAAGTGCTACATGATTCCCACCTGGTGGAACATAAGACACAGCTTATACAAATGAGAGGTGTTCCTGACACCCTAAAAAGGAACATATAAAGGGGTGGAAAAATCATCCAGGCTTATATGGTATCTGTCTTTCACTCTGTAAATGCAGAATTTATATCAATAATGTTTATAGTTTAATATATTATTGCATCTTACTATATAATCAAACCCACCAAAATAATTTTATGTGTAATAAATGAACAATTCAAGACTATGTCTGAAAAGGAAAACAAAAAATCAGTATTGCATACCTCATGTATCTCATGACTACATCAAGGTATCAAACATAATTTTCAGATTATAAACAGATTATAAAAATCAAAATTATTTGACAAAATTAGTTTGTGAAATTATTTTGACACTTGCACCAGTTTCTTACGTTTGTAATTTTTGAGAAGCAATGGGGGTTATTCAACTTAGGCCTGGGCCTCGCCCTGGTGTTGCTAGTAGTACCTCTAATTCTACCCATTCATTTTAAGAAGGTCTTATGGGAAAAATAAATAAATAAATAAAGGTGTATACATTAGACTTCCTCATAAATGCATCAAATAGTTGAATAAAGCCTTTGCCATCCTCTGTGGCCTTTTGCAAGAAGTAGCAGGAAGAGAGGGGACTCCAGGCTCTGATAGCAGTGTCTTTTATGTGTGGCTCAATAGCAGAACTGTAGTGAAAGAAAAAACTACTCCTTTAACATATGGAGATGTACCAAGGTTTTCCTCCTTTATTAACTAGAAAATGAGATATGAAACCCAAAGCAGAGAAAAAATAATAGCTTTCCTTATGGCCTATATAGATGGGTACTGACAATCAAGACCAAAATTTTTGTTGCTGACAATAAAGCACAAATTGTTATTTTTATTGCTGCTGTTAATCACCTCTACAAGCAGTGAAGTACCAGAACAGAGTTGCAAGATTCAGTACAGTTCAGTGGTTGGACATGACTCATTTCTGGACTCTTCCCTTGATTATGAATGGAAGAGTGTCTGCTTTTCCTTTTTACCCAGGGAGTGGATGGTTTTACAGACTAATCTAGCCCTTCCTTCTCACTGAGCAGTGTACCATGTTATATCAGCTTATTGTAGAGTATGAAAGCCTGCAGTTCTAGCAAAGCTTGCAGTTACTGTATAATTATATTAATTTAGATTTGGTATTGTTAAGCTGAAGATTCATGCATTAACATATTTTCATTATCTGAGAAGAATATATTTTATAAGCCCATCTCACTTCTTGAAATGATTAAAATGAATTTCTGATGGCATTGTACAGATTTTTTCAGACAAAAATGCACTGTGATTTTTTTCTGCTTATTCATGCTGGTCAAACCACATATTTTTCTCTATCACTCAGGTTATACTGCCTTAAGCAACAGTCTTGCCCAATAGCATTGCCTAACAGAGCTGACAATCAGTGATGTTGTTTAACTTGTTATTCTCAACTTAGATTATTGCATGAAAGAAACGTACACAGTCAGTTCATTAATACTTTGAATACTAAAATTGTTGAATAATTCTATAAAAAATACATTGGCATAAAGAAGAGGACATATAGGAGCAAGTAACAAAGATAGTGAAGGGTCTTGAGAACAAGATATATGAGAGGCAGCTGAGGCTTCTTCGTTCGTTCAGCCCAGAGCAAAGCAGGCTGAGGGAAGGCCACAGGGCAGCCTCCAGCTCCTTACAGGGAGTGGAGGAGCAGCACTGAGATTCGCTCTCTGCTGACAGTAGTATGATGCAATGGAATGGCTTGATGTTGTGCCAGAGGAGGGCCAGAGAAGGGTTTAGGAAGAGGTTCTTCACCAGAGGATAGTCAGGCACTAAAACAGGCTCCCTAGCTACTCAGGATCAAGAAATGTTTGGAAAATACTCTTGGATGTAGCAATTGATTTTAGGGTGGTCTTGTGTGGAGCCAGAGGTTGAACTTGATGATCCTTGTGGATCTTTCCTCACTCAGGATATTCTATGATTCCATGAACTAAAAAGATGCTAGTTTTGAAAAAAGATTTGCCATCAGCAGTGAATATTTTACTACCATCTGGCTTTTTCTTGAAGTAATTTGTCAATTTAATGGTTATTTTCCTTTGTGAAGGAATATTTATCTGACAATATACTACTGAGATATCGAAAAACAAACAGACAAACAAAAAAAAAAAAACCATGAGAATTTCCTTTACACTTTTTTGTAGATTTCTACTTCATTTATGTTGGTTAGATATGATATTTACAAGGTATTCCTGGTCTTTGCTCACGTATTACTCAGGTACCTGAAAATACAAGCAGATCTTAATACCTCTCTAATTGAGTGCTATTTGCTTTTAAATAAGACATGATGATCTTTAATTTTCATTTCATCTATGCATTTAAATTTTATGCATAATACTTCAGAAGTTTATTTGGTATCTGAGAACAAAATACTGCTAATATGGGCGGGAAGGTTTCAACCACAGTCCATAATAACTGGTAAGAGCAAATTGTTCTGTCGTGATTCCATCATGTCTTATGGGCAAGATCTGCAAGTTACAGAGAAAAAGCCACAAATCTTTCTCTTCTTTTCCTCATCCACCTTCTCAATAACCTGTTCCCTAAGGTGGAGCAAGGCGAACAGTCATGCTTTCATTACACGCTTTGCATAGCTGTTCACCTTTACTGTGATTACGCACACTTTAAAGGGACCCACATAATCTTACCTTCTGTTTTCACTCACATATTCACCTATATACATTTGTGATAAGTCTCAAACTGTTAGCTGAGCTGGCTATTTTAATTTTTATAGCTCTAGTTATGTGCTTAATTTAGTGCCCAGTATATGGCCATCACAGAACATGTATCAAAAGACTGAAGTCTCAAAAGCATTATAGAGTTTAAAACTCACAGTAACATCTTGTAAGAGATATTCTGTATAATAAAAATGATGAGTAGAGGTGCTATTTAATGATAGTTCTCTACAAGCCATGATTATGACATTGTCCCTGGAAACTGTAGTAGAAACAACAAAAAATTCAGCAATATGTGATTTTCCATCCTTTTCTTAAATAGTTAAGTTCTCTTATTTGTGGCAGAACCCTCTGGTAACTTACTTGCCTTACAAATGATTTTTTTTTCAGCAAATATGAAATTACTATTCCAGGAGAGAAATAAGCAGCAGAAAGAGTTCTTAGCTTGAAAGAAAATAAATATAAATAAATATATATAATATATATAAATAAAATGCATAATGCAAAAGAAAACAGAAGTATAGTTAACACACTTTCAATCTCTAATCTCATTTTAATTGAACATCCTTTAAGTTAGAATTTTTTTTTCATACTGTATGATCTTTTCTGTTCATTTTCTAACATTGTATGTCCTATAATTACTTGCCTATAACAAAAGCATGAGCCACATTATCTCTTGCTAGATTAAATAATAGTCAATGTCTTTTTAACCTGTAGAAATTCAAACCTGTTTTTCCAAAATTTCACAAAATATTTCTAGAGTCCAGAGAAGCTTTAAGTAGGAGAACTTCAGTTATTGCACTTTGTTAAATGTTTATGAAGATATGTACACAATTCTCCAACTAGTCACTAGCATTAGAACATATGTATTCTGAGGATACACTTTGATTAGATATACTTAAAATTATACTCATCTCTTGTGGATATAAATCCACAAGAATAATATATGAAATGTATTGGCATCTTCCTATTAAAATATTTCCTTCTCTGACTACTGTTTAGAGCTAAGAAGTTTAAAAATAAAATATCTTCCTCAAATTTATCTCATATTCATGAATATAGAATTTGGCTGGCTCAAACCTTCCACTCTCATAAACTATGTACCATAATACAATATAAATGGATGCCTTTCATTCCTAAATAAATATTAAGTCTTAAAAATTACCTTCATCCATTGTAATTGATGTTTTTCAGGGCCAGTTTTTCTTCACAGGAGAGAATTAACATCTGCTATCTGTTGTCAGGCTCCCACATAAAGTGCATAAATATTTAATCAACAAAAAATACAAAAGCTTTTCTAGGCAACAGGATACTTGTAGAAAGTAAAACGAAAGATATTGATCGCATTTCTTCTCACTGTTTCCTGTGGTTATCAATGTCTGCTTTGACAGATCAAAACTAACTAGATGGAACTCAAATCAGTATAAGACTAGGGTGGAATTGGGATCTGTCCTATTTTATACTTTTACTGATGACCTGGATGAGGGCACTAAGTGCACCCTCAGTAGGTTTGCAAACGACACCAAGTTGGCAGGAAGTGTCAGTCTGCCTGAGGGTAGAAAGGCCCTGCAGAAAGATCTGGATAGAATAGAGGCCAGTGGAGTGAAGTTCAATGAAATCAAGTGCTGGGTCCTGCATCTTGGCCACAATAATGCCAGGCAACACTACAGGCTTGGGGCAGAGTGGCTGGAAGAAAGTGTAGAAGAAAAAGACCTGGTGGTATTTGTTGATGCTCAGCTGAATATGAGCCAGCAGTGTGCCCAGGTGGCCAAAAAGGCCAGCGGCATCCTGGCTTGTATCAGAGTGTTGCCAGCAGGAGCAAGGAGGGACTTTTGCCCCTGTACTCAGCACTAGTTCTCTTAGAACAGGCACATAATTAATGATTATTTCTATCTTAATATGAATAATTCAGCAGCAGGATCTGGGAGAAGAAAATACTATTCAGCAGTTGCAAAAGTAAATACACAATAATCTGCTTGCAGACTGGTATGATCAAGCTTAGTCAAGTGAGACTAGCTGCTCAAGATATTTGCTCTGCTGCTATTGTTCTGTACCCCACCCTTGTGTCAAAGTGGATTAAGAATGAAAGCTTGCATTTAGGTTGTAGTTTAAAAGGGAGGGTTTTAGTATCATAAACTCAACAAGCAGTTTCACCGTGGAGTTTTTTCAGGCCTCTTTGTTAGAAATCTTCCAAATAATAAAAAAAACACAAGAATTAATTGTTTGACTAGTTTCCTTGGTGATCTGTTTTGAATATATTATAGCTAAACTGGGGAGTGAGGAATAGAACATAATATGTAACTTACATAAAATATTTCTCTGAAAATATTATTTTCTTATGTAAAAGAAACTTTCTTGTGATTTTTCTTTTCATGAAAACAGAATTATTATAATGTTTCTTTCATCTCCTTTTCTCTTTTGCTAATGGCGGAAAAAAATAAAAGAAAGAGATGAAAAGGAGAAAAAACATGCGGAAAATTACCCTTTGAGCAATTGATGGTATTTGGCTTTGAAAAAACTGAAGTCTTACAGAAATGCAAACTTGTTTTTGACAGATCAAATTTTCAGAAACTGACAAATAGAAAAGAAAAAAAAAAAGACTGAAAGTTTAACTATTTTCTGATAGGTTTAAATTTACATTTTTCAACAATCATTGTAACAGTTCTTCATGTATGTAAACTTATCAGGGGTGTATATTTCCCAGTCCTGAGCTAGGTCTTGATTGTGCTGGTTGATTAACAAACAAAGTAATAGACTGTCGGTGCCACTAATATCTTGACATCACTTTTCTCAGTCCCTTTAAATTCCACAGTGATACATATTTTTCTTAAATCTCTGTTATCTTCTGACTCATTTTTTCATTTTTGTTGCTTGCATTTGGTTTTCAATATGATTTTATGCTTGATTATAAGAAGCTAAAATTCTAGAGCTAAGAAACTCATATTCCTTTATATATATTCCCAATCTAATTGATTCTTTTAAAAGTCTTATGGCAGCTCCAGGGCCAAAAAATCTACTTTACAGAATTGGGCCCCATCTTAAATGTAACATCTGCATCTTTCCTCTTTGAGGAAATTCAGCTCTGAGTTATATACTTGTATGCATTTGTATAATAGGTCAAATCTCAACAAATACAGACATGACTTGGAGTTTCTTTTCTTCCAAATAGCAGACAGCTAATGCCTTTAAAATTTCTCATAGATAATTATGACTTGCACTGTGTCATCCATTGTGCTCTTTAAATGGTACTTCTTCTCAAGCAGCAACAGCATTGGATCAACCCAGTCTAGAATAAAACAAGCATGAAAACTGAAGATATTTGAATTTTTAGCTGGAAACTCAATAAAAAAATGCTGTTCAATATTTAAATACAGTTTTCTGGAACAAATATCTTGATGCAAATTGTTATGCTGAAAATCAAATAGCAAACATCCTTAAATAAATGTGAAACATATAATGGAGGACACCAGAAAAAATTCACTCTGTATTGAATACAGTAGCTTAAACAGTTCTGTATCTGTACCTTGCTTTTTGTTTGTTTTGTTTTTATTTGTGTAAAGGTTTAAGGGAAAACCACATGAAAATTTAAAATTTTTTCTAAGACATCTCACATCTAGTTTTAGCGAGTAAGCTAGTTTGAGAAACAGCAGAACTCAAGATGTCTTGGATAACTTGTCCCAGCTGCAACGGGACAATCTCCTATTAATTAAACGGGACTGATCTATTAATAATGGAAAAGCTAGTATCAAATAACTCAAAAGGAAATGAAATATTTAGTTTCCTCAACCTTTTTTCTGACTGTTCTTTTCACACTGTGAATGTAGACAATGAGCAAAATACAATTTACTATTATTCATTTATCATGTAATTCCTGTTCCTGTGTAATAGGTAGACTAAAGCTAGGGCTGTGCCACTTTCAACAGGTCTCAGCCTGACTGAAGTAATGCTGAAGTTTCAGAGTGTGACACTCCTCACTGTAGTTAGAGAGAAAGATAAGTTTTCCTGATTTAACCTGAATGGTTATTGTCAGTACATCCACTACCCTGTATTCATTTTGCACACTGAAACAACCACAGTGGAATGGTTTGCTTACAAGATAGAATCATAAAATGCTCAAGTTTGGAAAAGACTTCTAAGATCACCCAGTCCAACCATCCACCTGTCACCAATATTTCCTACTAATCCATGTCCCTCAGTACATCTAAATCTTTCTTGAACAGCTCTAGGGATGGAGAACAGTATGTCTGACCTGCCATTCAAAACAATATGCCAACTTAATTAGCTAATGCATTTCTCAGTATAATGGTAATGATAAATATGTTTTACCTTTTATTAGATGTGAGTAGTGGGCTTTACACTTCCATAAGGCAAGGCTAACTTTGTTCTGATGTAATAACAGTTTCATCAGATTTCAACACAATTTCACCTTTTTTATGTGAAAACGGGTTGATATTGCATGAAACTCCACTTTACAAGTTTCCTTTACAAGTTTCGTAACTACTGGAAATTTAGCAAATGTACATTTCACATACTTTAGCTGAAACAAATAAGTTTAGACTTTTGTAAAATATATTAATGAAACATTTCTAATCTTGTGACTATTTATACTTTCAGTTCAACATATGTCTGCATATTTTTTCATAAAATATAGTAATCACCAAAGTTGGAAGAGACCTTCTAATATCATCTAGTCCAACCAACCATCTCCCACCAATATTTCCTGAATAAACTGTGTCTCTCAGTACAAATTCTAATAATTTCTTCAACAGTTTCAGGGAAAGTGACTCCATCACCTCCTTGGGCAACCTGTTCCAGCACCTGACCACTCTTTTGGAGAACAAATTTTTCCTGAAACTCCCTGAGAACAATCTGGGGGCATTCCTTCTGGTTCTGTCTCCCATTAGGCATCCACCTTGCCATAATGTCTTTTAAAGCAGTAGTAGTAGAGAGTGATAAGGTCTCCCCTGAGCTTCCTCTTCTTCAGACTAAATAATCCTGGTTTCTTCAGCTGCTTCTCATACAGCTTGCACTCCAGACCCCTCAGAAGCTTTCTTGCCCTTCTCTGAACATGCTCCAGGGCCTCATTGTCTTTCCTGTAATGAAAGGCCCAAATTTGAACATGGTACTTGTGTTGTGGCCTCACCAGCGCTGAGTACAGGGGAAAAATTCCCTCCTTGCTCCTGCTGGCAGCACTCTTTCTGATATAAGCCAGGATGCTGCTGGCCTTTTTGGCCACCTGGGCACACTGCTGGCTCGAATTGCCACATTACTGAGCATCAACAAACACCACCAGGTCTTTTTCCTCTACACTTTCTTCCAGCCACTCTGCCCCAAGCCTGTAGTGTTGCCTGGCATTATTGTGGCCAAGATGCAGGACCTGGCACTTGATTTCATTGAACTTCACTCCACTGGCCTCTATTCTATCCAGATCTTTCTGCAGGGCCTTTCTACCCTCAGGCAGACTGACACTTCCTGCCAACTTGGTGTAATTTGGGAATTTACTGAGGGTGCACTTAGTGCCCTCATCTGGGTCATCAGTAAAGGCATAAAATAGGGCAGACTCCAATTCCAACCCCTGGGGAACCCCACTTGTGACCAACCACCAGCTGGATGTGACTCAATTGAATGCCACTCTCTGGGCCTGGGCATCCAGTCAGTTCCTTACTGAGCAAAGAGCGTACCTGTCCAAGCCATGGGCTGCCTCCTTCTCCAGGAGAATACTATGGGAGACAGCGTTGAAGGATTTGCTGAAGTTTATTTAGGCTTTGTCAACAAAGTCATACATCAAGTGGGTCACCTGATCACAGAAGGAGATGAGGTTGATCAAGGAGGACCTGCTTTTCATGAACCCATGCTGGTTAGGATCCTCTGATTGTCCCACACATGTAGTGTGATCTCCCTCAAGATAATCTATTCCATAAACTTTCCTGACTCTGATGTCGGACTGACAGGCCTGTAGTTCTCGGATCCTCTCAGGTTCCTTCTTGAATGAACTGTCTTATGGATAGGAGTTACATTGGCAAGCCTCCAATCTTCTGGGACCAATCTGGTTGACCAGAAATGCTGATAGATGTTGAAAAGTGGCTTAAAAGTCACCTCTGTCTGCTCCCTCAGCTCCCTTGGGTGGGTCCCATCCATCCCTGTGGATTGTGCCAGGCCAGGTGGAGTAGTAGGTCTCTAACAGTTTTCACTGAAATCATGAGGTGTACATTCTGTTCCCTCATCCAAGTCTTCCAGGTCAGGGAGTAGGGTACCCCAAGGATAGCTGACCTTACTTTTAAAGACAGATGTAAAGAAGGCACTAAGAATCTCAGCCTTTCGCTTGTGACCTCAGTGTTCATGTTCCCCTCTGCATCTAGTAAAGAATGGAGATACTCCTTAGCCCTCCTCTAACAATATATTTATAAAATTATTTTTTGTTGTCTTTTACCCCAATGGCCAGATTTACCTGGACTTTTGCCTCTCTAATTTTTTTCCTGCACGTGCTAACAACTTTTTTGTATACTCCTTGAGTTGCCCTTCTTTTCTTCCACTGGAGAAAGACACTTTTTTTCTCCTGGAGCCTTGGGAGAGTCTCCCTGTTCATCCACATCAGTCTTCTTTCCCACTGGCTTATCTTGTGACTCAGAGGGACAGTCTGCTGCTATGCTTCAAGACTTCCTTCTTGAGGAGTAACCAGCCTTTCTGGACCCCTTTAACATTTGAATCTCTGAATCTCATGGGACTCTACCTACCAGCATCCTGAACATTTCAAAGTCTGCCCTTCAGAAATCCAAGGTAGCAGTTTTGCTGCTCCCCCTCCTGACATCACTAATCAAGAACTCTACAATTTCATAGTCACTCTGCTCAAAACAGCTCCCAGCCTTCACACCTCCCACCAGTCCTTCTCTGTTTGTAAGCAGCAGTTCAAGCAGGACACCTCCACTGGTATGTTTTCCTACCAGCTGCATCAGGAAGTTGTCTTCCATACACTACAGAAACTTTCTAGACTGTTTCTTATGTTGCACTGTATTTCCAACATATATAATGAGAACAAGGGTTGATGATTGCACAACTTCTGCTGGCTGTTTGTAGAATGCCTCAGCCTTTTCTAAATCCTGGTTAGGCAGTCCATAACAGACCTCCACAAGGATGCCTGCCTTGTTGGCCCTCTCCATCCCTCCTTACCGACAGAGACTCAACCTTATAAACCCCAGCCCCAACCTTAGCAATGTCACAACACTCTCTAGCACAGAGGGTCATGCCACCACCCCTCCTTCCTTGCCTGTTACTTCTGAAGAGCTT
This sequence comes from Cyrtonyx montezumae, assembly GCF_038088225.1. Lineage (NCBI taxonomy): Eukaryota > Metazoa > Chordata > Aves > Galliformes > Odontophoridae > Cyrtonyx > Cyrtonyx montezumae. Next base: position 4,308,938 of record NW_027072041.1, read on the forward strand.
ATAACCATCTGTTGCAGTGCTCCAATTGTGGGAGTGATCTCATCATGTTTCCATGATATCAACTAAGTCATAATTTGCATGCTGCACAATGGCTTCCAGCTCATCCTGTTTGTTGCCCATGCTGTGTGCAGTGGTGTAGATGAACTTCAACCTCACCCTAATCCCATCATTGTTCTTCTAGGCCCAACTCTAGCAGGCAGATATTTTGAAATGTATCATGCATTAATTTTCTTTGAAGGAAAAAAGAGAACTCTGAAATAGCTGAAATAGCTGTAAAGAAATGTTGAATGAGTAAATCAATATTAGAACTGCAAATAAGCTTGAAGACCCAAGATAGATAAATATCTACATATGGCAACACCACAGACTCTTCACTTGTTCATTAACATTTTGTTAGCATTGTCATGGGTACTTTGAATTTAAAACAACACAAATTTGTAATAAAGTTGAATCTCTCTTGAGATATGGAGCACTGTCCACATTGTTTTTTAGACTCGCTGGAAAACAATGCCCAATTCCTATCCTTCTAGGTCTCCTTTTTGTTTGACCATTAAGGACAGCGCTTTCCACAGAAGTTATATGTAGTTCAGTTGCTTAAAACTCTGTCATTTGTATTCCCTTTTCCTGAATGTCACATCTGTTACCATATACACTACTCTGACTGGCATTATAGACTGCTTAGGAGAGTAAAAAGCTTTTGTGTTTCCACTTTCTCATCTCATCTACTCAGTACTTCCCATTTCCTATCTCAGTGAGTTACTGCTGTAGTCACATCTTTATTACCATAAAGGTTTGTTTTGCCAAATTATGATTTGAAGAAGGATTTGTGTAACCAAGATTTGCAAAACTTTTTTCCTAAAGCCTTCCTAGAAGGTCAAGAATTTTCTTGTATAAATTGCTTTGGCACATCACCACAGTGATTTCAGGGCTTATGCTTGGAAGGCAGTATGACAAGTCAAAAAAGCATTTGGAAGTATTTCTCAATCTGCATCCCTAAGATAATTCTTGGATATATTAAATGGATGACAAAGCACTGTCTCATTTAAGATAAGTCAAATTCCTGAAATGATGGCATCTTGATATTACTTCATAGACAGTTGCTCTTCCTGTTTCTAAAACAGCATGGACTTTTTCTTCCTTTAGGTAGGGGAACAGCTCTCTAGCATTTTGCTTCTTCTGGAATAGCCAAACTACACTCTTCCATAAGATTCAGAAAACGCCTTTATATTTCCTACATTTACATTTCTTTAGGGCGACAGAAAGGATTTACTATGACTAAGTAAATAGTAAATATTAAAGATAGTTAATGACAGAAAGTGCATGGAGTTCCTGTTATCAGAGGATTAGGATTCAGTGATTCATGATAACTACATTTGATAATCCAAGATGAAAGAGATTAATGGTAAGTATTTTGTGTAGTGTAAGAACACAATCCCAGATAGAAAATTCCTCAAAAATATTTATGAACCATTTTGGATTGGTATCAATACACAAATGAATGTTGTCATATCTTTTTTATTTGCAGTCTTGCAAAGAGGCCTGCATCTGAACCATGAACTAAATGAGAAATAACACATTAATGAAATTAAATCCTGAAACAGATAACACACAGATATAACATAGCTTTGTTTAGCTGTCTGTTATATAGAAATTTTTACATCAAGAATGAGTCTTACTAAGAAATTATGTCTATATTTGAAACTCTATACCACCCAGCCTACAACATAGATAATGTAGATACCCAAGATCACAGCCAGATTCCAAATATATTTGTTCTATAGTCGTGTCGATTAGGTATGAATGAGTAGATAGCATAGCTATTTTCTCAAAAGTTGAACTCTCAACTAATTGAAATCTAATGTAATGTAAAAGTAAGAGACAGTAAAGTAAAAAAGTAAAAGTAAAAGTAAGTCAGTACTTCAGCACAGAGGAAATATATTTTTTGGAACAATGCAATTGAGACTTGCTTTAAGAATTTGCACAGGCATTAGTAAAAATGAAAGAATCCCTGGGTTTGTATGCCCTGAATGCCCGGCTGAAAGTACTACTGCCTTCAGTAAGACTGCTCTAATTTTCATAGCACCAACACTATGTGTTCCTGAATTTATACAATCTGTACTGCTGTATCTGTTACTTGAAATTAGAGTACAACTGGCTGCCCTGCAGGGCCTTGCTGTCTAAGGAAGTGGAGTGGTATTTTCAGTTTCATAGAATGTGGGTAAACACTAGTGAGCATGAATTAAATTGCAAGGTGCAAAAGCCCAGGTGGCTCTAGCTTGTCATCAACTTGAGCAAAATGAATGGCTGATGTGGTAGAAAATAGGCTGAGATGTATGTTTTACGATTTGTTGTCTGACTTAGTACATTTGTGAGTTCTTTCAGGAAAATACTGTTTCAGAGAATTCTGTTTGCCAGCATGTTTTCACTTATGTTAATATTGTGGTTAGTCTGAAGGTCGCTAGTAAAATGAGGTCATTTGTCTGAACACAGGTACAATGTTCCCTTCCCGATCACTCCCAAACTTAATTCCACTTTAAAAAATTACAAGCAGAACAGGCACAGAGTTAGAGAAGAGGAGGTCTGCCTCTAAGACAGATGTAAGGATGCTTGCTTCTCTCTCAATCTTCAACTAAATTATTGAATCATTGTGCTATCATCTTGTGTAGTAAGAATAGCTGAAGTAATTCTATCTGGCCACTTGAGGCAGGCTCAAGACAAATATTTAGTAAAGCCAAACTTGGCAGATTATGAAAAGGGACTATTTTTCTACTTTTTTCTGCATACATTTCTCTTTCTCTCAGCAGCATCAGTATTCCATATTAGGTTGACAATTGTACCAAAATAGTGATAAATGCATATAGTGTTTTCTTTTTGTTTGTTTTTTAATCTCTCTTATACTATGCCAGTAGCTGCATGTTTTGCTGCTTCTGGAAAAGGAATACCACATCCAGAGGATCTGGACAATTACAGCTTTGTAAAACCAGTGATGGATTGACTATTAAAGTCTAAACATTGCAAGCTAAAGCTTCCTTTGGTTAAGTTGCATTTTTTTCAAGTATAAGCATTTTGTTCATTTAAGCTCTCTAGCTATCAGATGGTGACTCACTTCAACTTACATGATGACAATGACTCAACATCTCCACCCTTTAAAAGAATAGGAAAAGCTTATGCAACTAGCTCCTGAAAAGAACTGAAGTGAAATGCCTTCATGTCAGATCATTCAGAATGTAGAAGCACAGGCCTGATAGACAACTCAGTAGAAAACAAGTAAAATGCTGCAGTGAAAATGGAACAATAGTCTAATTATTGAGAAAGAGTTTTAGAAAACAAAGTCAGCCTGGAAGAAATGTCTTACTATGCACTTGTGACACACTGTTTCCTTCTCAGTCAGGCCTGGTGTAAATGTTTCCATCTTAATTTATTTACTAAGAAAATGCCAATAATTTAGAGAGAAGCTTTGAGACTGTGTAAACAGTTTTTCCTATATTATTTCAGTACTCAGAAAATTTAGTTAGGAATACCCGGAATACACACAGATTTCCAGCTTTTCAATTTAAACTTTAAAATTATGAATGTTTAGTGATAGACAAGGCAAACATTCTCCTGATAAAAAGAGAGTAAATTGTGTAAACATCCAAAATGACTGAGGTAAGACTGGCGGCTTAATACTGACCTGAAGGTCAGGAATGCAGGAGTAATCTGTCCTTTACAGCTCATAAATAAATAAACTAAATGAAAAGCAACTAGGCAACTTGTTCACAGTATCACTGTCAACTAGTAAAGCCCTCAATTATTCAGTATACTGAAAATATCTGAAATACCCTTATCAAATAATATGTGAATTTTGGAGGAAAAAAAGTACAAAGTCATATCGGAGAGTTGGGAATTTGGGGACTCCCTGTGGGCTGAGATGCTGGTGACTCTCCATGCATGATCCTGGGAAAGATCTGGGAGCCTGTGCTGTCCTACTACCCTGTCAGGCACTAGACCAGCCCCATCCCTGGGCACCAGCCAACTCCATGGGGATGGAGAAGGGCACAGGGATGTTTGCCTACAGATGAGACAGGTCTCTGCCTGGCTGTGAGGGTGGTGGTTGAGGCAAGGTCAAGTCCAATGGTGCAGCTCCTAGTGAACACCACCTCTCACAACGCTACATGTGCTCTGGCCTTGCTCATAGTGGGATCAGAGCCCTGGTTTCTGATCCTTAGCTGACTGAGGCCTACCAACCAGTAGTCCTTCAGTGCACACACTCAGCGCTCTTACAGTTTCTACAAAGCTAGGCAGTGCTATATTCAACAGAGCAAGGCTTGTGCTTGCTGTACAATGAAAGTTGCAATGAAATGGTTCATTTAAGTAATTTTCTGGTGTCCACTCTAATCCCAGAAATCTCCTCCCCTTCCTCTCCTCATGCATGTTTCTCAGTATCAGCCACACATCCTCATTCCAAAGTTATCAGTGTGTTTCAGCAGATGGTGATCAGCAGAAAGCAAAGCAACTGGCACCTAGCAAGCCTAGCAGATAGTTAACAAATGTTTCTGTTTCAGGAACTGGTATTTCTTCACTGGCATAATGCTTTGAGCCAACCTGAGATATCAGTGATATACTACATATTGTTTTGCAGGACGTGCTCTGGGAGATATATTTGGCCAGCATGGTGAGGAAGTGCTTGCAGAAAACAGCTTCTGGCAGGCTGGAAACTCACTTGTCTTGTGCAAGTTCTTACACTTTGAACTTCAGAGTATAATCTGAATGCTTCAATAAATTTTAATTACATGACCCAAAATATTGCCTTTTTATGTTACCCATGCTGGTTCCAGGTGTTTTGTTTCTATAAAAAGAAAACAACAGCAAAACAATTAAAAAAAACTATTTTGACAGACTGTATGGTTATTCAGTTTCAAAAGTATCTTATTCTTGGGTTACTTCTGTCTTGAGTTCATGAACAGAAAAAGCAGAGTTAATAGCTGCTGGACCTTGGAAGAGAGTTGAACCTACACCGATTATTCTCCACTCTGTTTTTTTTCTCTTGAAGTTTCTCTGAGGAAGTAGTTATATTCAAAACTGTTTCAGATATCTCAAAATGTAATTCACCTTTATTTTTTTCTCTTTTACAATATGGAAAGATTTGAGTCAGTTGCTACAGTGAAGGACATGGCAAAGGCAGTGGAGAAAAGTTACCAAGGAGTGCTCATTAGTTGTCTTTTCCCTTTGGTTACTGCTTTCTCCAGCACATAGTTTTGCAATGACTTTGTGTGTGTGTGTGTGTGTGTGTGCGTGTGGTTCCGTATTTTGGACAGAAATCAGATTTAGCTGCTAGCAAAGAGCAGCCAGTTGCTGGGGCTGTAGAAACACTGGTTGCTAGGTGGGGTTTCCTGTATGGCATAATAAAAGCCTCACTAGTCGCCTGCTCTCTTATACTGGCTTTTCCGTCCTGAAAAGTAATACTTCTGAGTAGGAAGGTAAGTTTTTGCAGGTCTTTACTACTGTTTGTAGACTTGACAGACTTTAAGAACTGTACAATATGTTTTTCAAGAGTCCTGGTACAATTTTCTGTGTGCTGAATATGCTGGCACAGGGCAAAATGGGTGTAGGCAGAAGAAATTCTTTTGGTTTTAAAATATTTCATCTGCAGAGGAGGTCTTGGACAATCGCTATTATAGTTATTGTTTGTTTTTATTTTCTTTCCTCCTTACACAACAAATTAAAGATGAGAAGATTAAACAGCTAAAGGTTATTTAGATTTGGCTGTTTCTTATGCTTTCTCTTTGTGCAGCAAAACTGGAGTTGCTGGAAAAAATAATGCTTTGTATGTTAACTTCAAAAGCAGCTGTTGTTACTTCAACAGTTTGCTAATTTGGGACAGTAAAGGAATCTTCTCTCATAACAGAATGAACACGAGGCAAAGGTATCTCTGAGAGGTACAAGTGAGAAAATTCTGCTTTTACAACTCATAACTTAGGGAAATGCCATGCATGTAAGCGATGCAGCATTTGGGGTTTGCAATGCTTGTTCACTTGCCACTGAATTTTCCAAGAATGAGGATTTTTTTCTCACTGACTTGTTATTGGTATTCCATGGACTTTCTCACTGTAAAGGAAATTGTGTTATGTCTACTGCTTGCTTTTCAGATAGAAGTTGATGTTTTATCAAGATCCTGGTTAACTAGCATTGGACAATAACCAAAGATGTTATATCTCTTATGGTTAAATGAGCATAGAGAAATGGTGTAGTTTGACACAGCTGTATCTGAGGAAAAAGTCTAAAAGTGTGTCTTCAAATATTGTCAACATATATTGTGTATTTTCTCAAAACCTCAAAAAATTTAAATACGTCCAACTCCCAGTACTAAGAGACAGACTGAAAACAACATGGCAGTGATTATTGTGAAGGAACAGCTAGGAATTTCGATCTGGATAGCTTGTTTTTATTCTAGTTGCAACATTGACCATTCAAATTAGAAATGATAAAATGCATGAAAACCATTACTACTTTTTCTTTTTTCAAACAAAGAAATTGTATGTCCACAGTTTTCTTTCCTCTCAACTGAGTTGTCTATAGTTTCCATCCTGGGAAGTGAGACATGTGGCCTGGACAATGTTTTATTAAACAAAGTAACTATGAAACAGATGCTGTGGAGTATCCTGTTTTTTCATGGTACCTTTTGTTTGCAAAAAAGATTTTTTTCTTTTTTTTTCCATTTTCATAGACTTTGGTGTGAATTTAGGAATGAAGGAAAAGGCACAGCAGAAAATTAGAAGTTCTTCCAGACCTTTTTCATACTAAATTAAAAATTATTTTGAATGCATCTCTCCTGAACCTAAGCTGTTTACATGAGTTGTTAGAATTTTACTGTCAAAGCAATGGTAAAAGCCTTTACTACTATAGGCATAAAGGTTTAGGGGCTTGAGAAACTCAATTTAGCATAGAGTAGTAGCCCTCCTTTCTAAGTTACCCCTAGAAGGTGCAAAACCCCTAGAGCAGTGGAGTGGGAAGCTAGAAACACATATATGAACAGTTCTTCCTAGAACCAGCTCCACCAACATTATTTCTGAGAAGTGTTATTCTAGCAATCAAAATGAAGCTTTGTTTCTAATCCTTATAAGATCTGTTATAGTGAATCTTGGTTTGTAGCTCTAAACAAGGATATGCAGGGGATCTATTAGTTGCAGATATATCCATACATGTCATTGCTGGTTCACTGGACTAAACACAGAATGATGACTTTAAAAATAATTTCAGCCTTCTGCACATAGTCTTTATAGGTGCTTTTATAAAATGCAACAGGTAATAAAGGATTCACCATAATCTTGATAAAATATTTCAAAGAGTTACATAAGAATGCTTTTCTCATCTTTCAGAAGTGACATTCGTAAAAGTTAGTCTTCACAACCTATACAATATTCTTTTGCCTAGATGATGACTACTTTAGGTAACATAAATTACGTAATTCAGGGTCAGTTTCAGGCTTTCAAGCAGCACAGGCAGAGACAAATTTCATGCTCTCAGGGTGGTGAGGAGGGCACAAAATCATGAGTTTCTGGGGAAGAGGGAACTTAGGCTGATCTATCTTGGCAAGAGGAGGAAAGGGTGGAGTTGAGCTGGAAGGGATCTATGAATAGCTGCCTGTTGGCAGCTGAGTCTGGAAGTAAGTTTTTCAGTTTTGCTGTAAGGAAAAGAGACAGCTGTGTTGCAGCCACATTGCATGGTCCTAGAAGTTTGTCGCTTTAGATAACTCGGTTTCCTTTGTGTTGATCATGGGGCATAAATAACATGTGTTTGCAGTGTAAATATCACTTTATAAGTATTTATATTATTGTATATATATTCTACATTATATTATCTGTGCCTCCATTATATTAAATTGCATGCCACTGAAAACAGCATTTTTTTTCATAATGTTAACAGTTCTTCTGAGGCAGGTTAACCAGCAGGTTTTTTTATCTTATTGTTTACATGTAAGCTTTAAAACCAAGCATTGAAACCATTTCCTTAAGAGTTTCCTATGGAAAATCTGTGTTTTGATGAAAAAACATCAACTTTGAGCAGACCAAAAAATAATTTATTTAATAAAGACTTAATTTACCCTGTGTTCCATCAGTGCTGTTGCTAGGAAAGAGAATATTCTTCACACTGAGGTCATTATATTGCAACCAGTTCAGTATTTTTTATTGGTCAGTGTCAAGTCATGGAAAATCTGGTCTCATTTTCCAGTGGTGAAAAGTACTTTTATTTTCTTTCTTTCTTTTTTTTTTTCTTTTAAAATTTTTAGAATTTTTCTATTCTGTAGAAATTGGAGAAAATGCATAAGAAATCAGGAACATGGTATGTGATAGTGTATTTGAAACTATTTCTACTCACCCCTCTTAAGGAGATATTTTAAGAAAGTACATGAGAGTATACTCAAGGCAAAAGATATTCTCTTGTTAATACAACACACAAGGCCTCCAACCTCAATAAACAGGAATCCTTCTTTAACACTGAATTTTAACAGAATCAGACAGTCAGAAATATAAATTAACATTTTAACACTTCAACAAATGGGGAAGATGGAAGTTTAATTTGTTTCTGGCAACATTCCATTGAAAGTCAATGGTAATATTTTCATACCTAGGTATTGCTATAGCAGCTACGCTTAAAGATTACTTTTCTATTTCTAATACAAGATTTCTGGAAGTAGCTTAAGTGTGTACAATGGAGCAGTTGGTTGCCAACCACTGTGTCACCTGTTAAGTGTAAACAAAAGTTATCAGCCTCCAATAGTACAGGCTAGTTACTCCTTGGGAAACAGAGCCCTGCCCACCACAATTTAAAAGAAAGGGTTTTATGAATAGCAAATCTTGATTTCTACTGGTGATTAAAATGATGAAAGGTGTTTTGTAACTGAATGTATTTCTTCCTAGAGACTCTGTCAACATGGCTATGGTATCAGAATTTCTGAAGCAGGCATGGTTCATGGATAACCAGGAGCCAGAATGTATAGTAAGTGCTACCACCATATACTTATTTTCTAGTACTTTTAGTAGTGGCTTAAAGCCATATACCACTGAATAATTTCCATACACACAAAGGGAGGAAAAGTTATGGCAAAATTCCATCTGTTTAGATCTGGAAGCCAATTTGATTGCATCTTATAATCTTATAACAGTTTAATAATCTAGTAAATCTACTATCAGATGAAAAAATGCCTTTATTTGAACGAATCAGTTTCAAGCCAGAACTAGATGCTGTAATGGAGTTAATGGAGTTGTCATTTCTACTGGCCATTCATTTATTCATTCAAATCATCCTCTTTAAAGCAGCAAACTAACGTATAATGTGTGAATGTGTAACAAGCCTGTTTGATGATGTGTGTGAAAGATACAAATGCCTAGACTGAAATACAGGATGCCAATTCTTGGAACTCTGGAATATAAAGGAGGAAATAAAGTCATTATTACATGCCTTACTGTCACGTGGGTGGGAAAGATCATGTGGGTGGTAAAACATCTCAGATGATCAGTACTGATACTGATTAGAAGGAATATTTATGGTGATGAGTAAAGGAGAACTATTGCAGTAGAAGGATGTGGAATGTATTTCTCAGTTCCTATTCCACTGCTCTCCAGCCTGCCATCCCAAAATCCCAAATGAGTGTCAGCAAACTGGAATGCTATGAAACCACTGTCACGCTCCAATATAAAGGAGGGAGATAAGGTTCTTAGACTATGTGTATACCCGGCATGAGATTATGAAACAATGGTTCAAATGTTGGTCCAACCAGTTTATTACCAATATTGACCAGGGAAATGGGGAAGAGGAAGGCGGACACTGTTACCAGTAAGGGTGATGGGGAAGGGAAGGCGAGTGATAGGAAAGATAGGAAAGAAGCAAGGGTTTGTACAACAGAGGGAAAGTCACCAGCCAGGATCCTAGGGGCGGTCCAGTTGCAAGCGGCTCTGACGGTCCGAGGCAGAAGAGCAGGGGCGGCAGAAGCGGGGAGAACAGCAGCAGCGACAGGCAGCCCTGAGCAGAGGTCTCTCCTAAGAGAAGGCCTCTCCGAGAAGCAGCAAACAGTGATCAGCTCGTGAGGGTTCAGATGGACGAACACCTTGAAGGAGCGGTGAGGTCCAGGAGAAAGCAGCATGTCTCAGGCAGCAGGCCCAGGAGGGAGAACAGCAGCAGGGATCAGCTCATGAGGTTTCTGATGGAAGAGCACCTCAATCTCATGGTGGTCGATCCCTCTTTTATCCTCCATTTCTCTTGCCTACATGACAAATCCAATACTAGTGTGCCAGGCAAGCATCTCCTGAGATGGCTATCTCCCCACGGAGATGAGTACCACACAAAAGAGTGTTCAGTGGCCATTGAGCTGAAGCTTATCCCTCTTTTGTTGCCCCGAGTACATGCCCATCTGCTTGTCCCTTAGACAGTGTATTTTGCAACCCTTGTCCAGGACTAGCTTGGACATGTTCAGACATGTTCATCAGAAAACTTTGAGGCAATGGTATAAAATAATAGTCTCTTACAACCACAGAAGAATTTTGAAAGAACACAAGAGGTGATTTTGTGATAGTAGATCTTCATGGATTTCCTGACTTCTGATTTTACCTGGACTTCACTTTGTACATAAAATGTTGTCTTTCCCATCCTTTTACCTGTGTGTTCACAGAGTCCTGAGTCATTCTCATTATGGAGATTACAGAGGGTTTTTGTCTAAGTAGAAGATATGTTTATCATAAAAAAACTGTGAATATATTGAAAAACTAACCTAGCCTGCTCAGGAAACAAGCACTGAATTCACTTCATTTCTCTTTTGGCTTTCTATACTAGTCACACTGATTTTATTTATTTATTTATTTATTTTAGATGTTCTCATAAAGTACACAGTCTTGGCTGCTGAATTTCTGTTTTGAATATTTAACTATCAGGCATTACAGGTGTACAAAACTTCAACACAGAATGCTGTATGTGAAACACATATCCCTAAGATCTTGCCAATCCCTGGTCTTGCATATGACTCCTTAAAAAATAATAATACAGTAGGGAATTCTTGAAGATAAGACAAAATGTTGTCATTGGTTTTAAAAAGTTTACCTAAACTTCAATTTTTTTATAAACAACATCAACACATCATACAAAAGGGAAATTTATTACTTATTTCATCCAAGGACTTCAGGGCACTTTGTATTTTCTGCAGAAAGAGTACAATTAGTTAGTGCTTTTGAGTTTGCATGCCCTACTAGCAGCATCCTCAGTTATTCCCAGAGTCCTTTAGACATCACTTAGGGATTGTCTAGCATCTAGGTATGGATTCATCATAGTTAGCCAGTAGCTTATGCCTCTAAAGAAAGTGTTCACATCTTGTGCTTCAAGTAAATTGGGTAATAGTTCCCCACTTACTTCTAGGTTAAGAGCCTGAACTTTTCTTCAAGGTCTTGCATGCAAGATGTTGTTACAGACTGAGATATGTGAATCGGCTGAGAAGTCATTTAATATGATGTACAGTCAATTTGCATATAGTGAGCAAGAAAATTAGTAGCACATTGCTGAGAGTACCTGCAGAATTAATTGTCATTTTATGGACTTTAAAATTGATATAATTGAATAATTATAGTAACTATGGCATATTTTCCTAGAATCTTCTAAAAGAATATTTTATTTGGAGAATAAATCTTACTCAAAGACAAGTCTTAGAGGATTCAGAAGAATATATACGTTATTTTCTGTTTGATAGTAGAATCAATTAAACAAACAAACAAAAGAAACAGGATCCAATGCTCATATCATTTTGGGTCTTTTTAGCTATCTGTACTTAGAAAGCTCAGTGTTTCTTCATTTATAGTCCTAGGTTGTCAGTCCTACATGCATGGCTAATTTAGGCACATAAAACAGTTTCTCTGAAAAAACAAACAAACAATTCTTTTAAATCAGCTTTTTATTTTTTCTTTTTTTTCCTTTTTTCCTGTAGAAAAGTTCAAAAGGTGGCTCTGCAGTACATTCGTACCCAAACTTTGATCCTTCAACTGATGTTTCAGCTTTGGACAAAGCTATTACAGTAAAGGGTAAGGGAAATCAATATTTAGAATGGCACAATGGGATTCTTTCTTAGAAAATCTTGAGAATAGCTCTGAATAAAATATCAGAGCCATAGAGATTGGAAAGCAGCAGAGGTGACAACTCTTAAAAGCCCAGCAAGACAATTAATTAGGTCACCTGGTAAAAAAATCTCTCTTTGATATTCTGACTCTGAATTACAATTTCTGGTCTTAATAGTACATTAAAGTTCATTAACTTCTTAAATTTTATTTCTGGAGAATGTTAAAACAATAAAGATACCACACCATATTAAGTCTTTTTAAAATTTGATTTTCACGGAATCCATTCATGGCAGTGGGTATTCACATTATTATGTAATGTGTGCTTCTACTACATTTCTCTCTTTAATGAACTTAACATTTGTCATTTTGACTGTGCTTTGAAACTTTCTTCAGTTTGGCTTACTTAAATGACTAATTCTATTATTTATTTATTTATATTTTCAGTTCTGCCCTCAGTTTCTATATTAAACTGAAGAAATGCAGGCTTCTGAGTTCTATGGGAATTAACCAGGTTTCTTCATTGCATTTCTTGTAAAGAGATGACTACAGTTTTACTTTTGGTTAAATTTTGGTGTGTTGAGCAATCAAAATATGACACAGTACAAATAACACAAATATTATTTGATTAAATGATCCACTGTAATATTCCTAATCTAGTACTCATTATATTGTTTGATAATTTGTAGGTGTCGATGAAGCCACCATCATTGATATCTTGACTAAAAGAACAAATGCACAGCGACAGCAGATCAAAGCTGCCTATCAACAGGCAAAGGGAAAGGTATGGTATATCCAAGTCAAGCATGTGAAATATCAGTGTTGATTCTGGCATTTATGGCATAAACAGCTTTAACCTTGTAGAACAAAAGATTGCAGCAATACTGTCTTCTGTAGTTAATGAAAACTGTAGCAGTGATAGTAATCCTTTGACTACATTGTCATTGATAATTCTTTGAATGCTGTGGCAATCCTTTGGAAATAAAGTATAAGTTTTTACTTTCTGGATCTCTAGGTCTTACAATTTTTGGAGGATTTCTTATATTGCAAAATTACAGGGAATACACATACTTACTAACACTTGGGGAACAGTCTGGAGAGAATTAGAGAAATAGAGGGCAAAATATTTACTAAATATTTATGTCCAGATAGAACACCAATATGGAAAAGATGTAGGTCTAGAAAGTTGTTTCACAACTTTGTAAATGGTGATGAGAACAGTACAGGGAACTGTGAGCTTCTACTTCTGCATGGTGAAACTGCTAGTCCCTGTAACCGAGAAGCTTGAAAACTACTGCATATTTCTGCAAGAATATTCAATTGCTCTTTTTTTCTCCAAAAAATTTCCCCAGTTAAACCTATACATATAAATTGAAATTGTATGTGCAGACTAGAGTTAGTGTGTTTTTGCTCCTTGGAATGTGACAGTACAGTACTGGCCTAGACATAGGAGTCCAACGTAAGTTTGCTAAGATCATCAGGAGACTGAAGCATCTCTATTGCATGGGGAGACTGGGAGAGCTTGGATTTTGGAGTCTAGAAAAGAGAATTCTCAGAAGATCACATTGGTGTATATAAATGACCAAATAGAAGGTGAAAAGTAGACAGAGTTGTGCTCTTTTAAGTAGTGCCCCAGTAACAGGACAAGAGGCAAAGGACACAAACAGGAATAGATTAGCAAGAGAAATTGTGGAGCATCCCTGGTGGTCAAAAGTCATCAGTACAAGTTTCTTATCAACCCAGTCTAGGTGTCACTGCTTGAGCAGGGAAGTCAAATCACATGACTTCCAGATCCCCATGTCAGCCTCACCTTCTGCCATCCTGTGATGTACAGTGGGTGAAAGCTGTCCTGAGTAGGTGCTGGAAATCCCTGACTCTTCAGTTAACATAAAGATGACAGATCAGAAATTTCAAGTGGCTTGTAATTCTTTCTAATAACTAAAATAATAACATATACTAAAATTTGTCACAATCAGACAAATTTTGGGGCTGTGTCAGAACAGGAATTTTTAACAGTTTACTAGATTCACAGTGTTGTGGTGTAACCAGACAGGAAGATAAGCAGCAAACAGCTCTTTCCTCATTCCTTCCTCAGTAGGATTGGAGTTGGAATTGGAGAATGAGTCGAACTTGTTGGTTGCAATAAAGTCAGTAGAACAAGACAGAAAAGCAAAGGAAAAAAAAAAAACACAAAAAAACCCCGTAATAATAAAAGAACACAAAACAAGAGATGCAAAATGCAACTGCTCACCCCTTCCAAGAAACACATGTCCAATCCGTGAACAGCAGCAGTTGCAATGCTATGACTAACTGCTCCCCCAATTTTATTGTTTAACATGATGCAAAGATGTATGTGATATACAAGATATCCCTTTAAAGAATTTGGATCAGTTGTTTTGGTTGTGACTCCTTACATCTTCTTGTTCTCTCCCAAGGTCTTTCTCGCTGGGCAGTAATAGTTTAAAAGTCCTTGATTTAATGCAAACTCTGCTTTGCAAAATCTAAAATATTGTGTGGTCAACATTCTTTTAAGTCTAAAACACAACATACTAGCCACCATGAAGAAAATTAATTCTAACTCAGTGAAAACAAGACACAGAATTTCTTCCCTTTTGTTTATAGAGTCTAGAAGAAGACTTGAAAAAGGTACTGAAAAGCCACTTGGAAGACGTTGTTGTTGCTCTTCTCAAAACTCCAGCTCAGTTTGATGCTGAAGAATTAAGGGCCTCTATGAAGGTAAGCTGAGAGAAGCTTTACTAAAGAGAAGTAAATAATGATCAGGTCCTGTAAATGTCATTGGATGCCCACTGTATATGCTTGTGTATAATATTAATTCCATCTCCATTTTGTAAAATACATCAGTGCTGGTAATCCACAGCCAATTACTAGAAATAAGACAGCAATCTCTGATGAATTTCAAGGCTGGAGAAAATTGGTTGCTGTTTTGTGAACAAGAGCTCTCTTTGCCTTCTGAATATTGGAAATTGATCGCTGATGAAGTGCCAGAAAGCCATGGTGTTTACATACATGTTTACTTAAGCAAAAAATAGAAAAGGGGCATTTTTGTTCATAATTTTTTTTGTTCTTTTTTTCAGTGTGCATTGCTTGGTCACTTTAACATTTCTGTTGGGTATCAGCATTATATTAAATACTAAAAAATGAATTCTGAATGTGATGAAATAATGACATTTTATCATATGTTTTTCCTTCTTATATCTTATTCCATGTGGGTTCTTTAACATCTTGTCCATGATTCTCATATTATATTTTACTTTTTAAATAATGAGTTTTTCTGTTTAAATAATATTTAAAAAAAATCAATCATTTTTGACAGGGGCTTGGAACTGATGAAGATACTTTAATTGAGATTCTGGCCTCAAGAAACAACAGAGAAATCAGAGAAGCCAGCAGATACTACAAAGAAGGTAATTCACAGTGACAAGGAAGTGTAATGGTATGCAGGATTGAAAGACAGCCAAGCCCTGTCCCATAATGATTCATGTCTTTGATATTTATATATCAAAGCACTCATAATGAACAGATCTGTGCAAGTGTAATTGCTGGAATTAAAGAATCTAGAGTGGGTTATGCACATCTCCTTAAAACTCTGTAACAACCTTACTTCTCAGTGAGGAGCTAACATTTTAGGAGACAAGTTAAATTTCGTATAAGACTGAACAGGACATAGGGAAGGAGTACTGATGATCTGTGGCTTAAATAGTTCTCAATAAATTAGGAAAAGACTCGTGATTCCAGCTAGCACTGTGAGTATTTCTTGGAATGGTTCATGCATTTAGTTTTCTTCTATGAAATGCAAGGATTACACCAGTGCACCTCTTTTTCCATCACTATGCCCTGTCTGACCCCTTAAGATCTTATCACAGAATGGCCTTGGTTGAAAGGGATTTTCTTTCCCTTTTTTCTATGGGAGAAGTGTCTATATGAATATAAACTGCTGTAATCAGTGAATGTGGTCTAACTAACCCATACTTCATGGAATTATGAGCTAAGATATCCAACTGAAAAGTTTCACTTAGAAACCTAAAATAATAGTTGGATTTTTAGTAGAGCTTTGTGCTGAACAAAGCATCCAGACATAAAAATGAGTGACAAATTTACCTCAAATTTTCAAAGTTTCTGGGCTTTTGATTTTGTATTCATTTTTCTCCTATACCTCACAAGGAGGACTTTTTGAACAGATTTTGGTTTTACCATCAATTTCATGGCACATCCCAGTATTTACAAGATATTATACAAAAATATATATTTTGTCAAAATGAAACAGGATAAAACTACAGTGTATCTTAGTGGGAAATTAAGAAAACACTGGGAAAAAAAATCACTATAAATTATATAGTTTTAAACAAACTACAATTTTTTTTATTTTTCATTTTTTTCATTTTACTCCAGTGCTGAAGAGAGATCTGACACAAGATATAATTTCTGACACATCTGGAGACTTTCAAAAAGCTTTGGTTACTCTAGCCAAGGTATGTTGTACCTTTTTGGTTTTGTCAATTGACTAGAAATATAAAAAGAAAAATGCTTACAAGAAGAGAAGAGAAATTTTGTGATTATCTGTTGAAATGTGATTCTGGTCAAGAGATAGTGTCAGGGAGTTAATAAATAGACAGAGCTGGGGTTTTTTTGTTTGCTTTTTGTTTGTTTTTGTTTTTTGCAAGTGGATGCTCAAAAGCAGCTCAGTTGAAACACTGAAGCTAAGAAGTAAAAATAAATTTTTAAAATACATTAATATTTGGTTACATTGCTCTTGAGTACATTTATATGAAGCTTGTGTATATATATTGGATTATTTTATGATACACTCGTGCATGGTTTTAGTTTTCAGTTTTCTCTTTAAATCACTGTGGAAGTAGTCTACTCAGTCATCATTAGAGAACATGTCACATCTTTAAAGGCTGTAACTTCACATTAAGACACTCTAATGTCAATGGATTTTGATGTATGGCTTCAGAAATACATTGTTGAGGGCCCCAGAAATGTGACCTCTGATTGTTAAACAAAAATGTCAGCTTATTGTCAGAAAAACTAACATAACCACCTGTCTGTTCTATACTGTTGTTGATGAGTATGGCAGATCAAAGCTTTGAAATACTGAATTTTACTGAACAGAATTATTCTAACTGTGAATTTTCTCATTTTTATATAGGGTGACCGATCTGAAGATCCTTATGTGAATGATGATCTTGCTGACAATGATGCCAGGGTAAGACTACACTTAATACTCTGCAGAGCTCCTTAACTTGATGTTATTACAAATTCTGCCCGGCTGTGAATGTCCTGGTTCACCTCTTTTGCAATGCAAACTTGAAATATAGTTGTATATTATGTAGCAATATTTTCTAAGTGGATACTATTTTCCAAAGTTCACATGAGATTTGCTAGCTGAAACGAAATCTTTAATAACCAACTCGGAATGTTGCAAAACCTCTTCTAGTCTGTGTAAAAAATAATAATAAAAAAAAATACATTTAAAGTACAATTCAGTATTAGGAGAAAATAGACTTTGATTTATTTATTTATCTATTTATTTATTTTGCGTGTTGTTTAAAATAAATGTGGTTCTCAATTTGAGGGTCAAAATGTGTATTTAGGTAGGTACAGAACAAGCTACTGTAAAACTCATTATCTACATAATTCTAAAATAAACCATTTAAATCTTTGCCCATTATTTTTTCCTGCCTTTCCTGTTCTAATACGTTGTTAAACCTTTACAGCCTGTCCTGAGTTTTCATTTACAAATTCATGCATCACTGTTACAGTTTAAATATAGATTGGCTTTAAATCGTTACTTAAAATCCACCAGGGAAAATGGCAATGAGAAGTGTTATTCCTGCTACCTGAGGCGTTTCCTTTGGTCATCAGCCCTACATATGAAAGACTAGTAAACTAATACTCAATCTGAGCTCTGAAGTTCAATACAATTTTCAGAGAAGTCCAAAAGTCTTCACTGCCAGCACCTAGAATGTTGTTAAATCTTTCTTTGTTGCACTGTGAAGGTATTTAGTTAACACTTCTTGAGAAGTCTGAGGAGGTGGGGAAATTTAGTGAGGTTGATTCTTTACTTTAAATTCACTCCTGGATTCAGAAGAAATACCTAGTGGGTAGGCTTTCTCATTTGTCTAGTTGATCAGAGCCAATTTTATTCTTCTGAGGAAAGCCTGCCAGTGCTGAACTTCCATGGAGATTGTAATATATCACGACACAAAAGAAGGAAACGTAACCAGGAAGTTTAGATGGTGGTTCTAAAATGTCTGAAAATATTATTTGTGTCTGTATAATACTCTGTAGGATCTACCATGCTGTAAGAGAAGCATAAAGTATCACTCTAATTCAAGGCCATGTAGAATTATGTATCTTGTCATGAACTAGAGTCTTCTACTGCAAATGGTGACCTGTCTTTGTCTGGTAGACTCAGGAATCCAGTACTTCTGTATGGCTTCTATTACACTGACATTAACTTTAGAATTGCAATGTTATTTTTTATGTCTAATTTGTTTCTTTGTTTGCTTTTTTATGATAGGCCTTATATGAAGCAGGAGAGAAAAGGAAAGGGACGGATGTTAATGTGTTTATTACTATTCTTACGGCAAGAAGCTACCCTCATCTTCGAAGGGGTAGGATGTGTGATGCTTTTTTCCCCTCAGGAACTTTATTTTGAACATGGCCTGCTCATGAATTCAAAGATTATGCAGATTTCCAAGATATTAGAATGAATGCTATGAAGGTTATATTTGCTGATGTAATGGTGCAGTTGGCCATGCTGCCATTCTTTTCACAATAGTAAAGAGTAGTATCACTTAATAAACTTAATCACTTAATAAACATAACTGTTACTACGAAGTCTCACAAAACTAGTGACCACAAAGGACAATGAATCAGTGTGGTAGGGTTCCAAACATACTGCCTTACTCCTCAGGCAGATTGACCTCGACTGGAGTAACTGTATCACCCTTCTGTTGATGGGAAAATGAGCACTCCAACCTAGCATAGTTCCATTCCTCATGTTGACTCTACCAGCTCATTCAGTACTGCTTTTCTTTACACTGTGCTAGTTGAAGGAAATGATAAAAACGGCCTACAACTAGTCATATATGTGCACTGCCATAGTAGTGTGACTTGAATAAAGGACAAGTTTGAGCAAGAATACTGTATTTTCATCAGTCTTTACCGAGAGTTCTTTTCTCATTTAGTTTTTCAGAAGTATGCTAAATACAGTAAGCATGACATGAACAAAGTACTTGATTTGGAGCTGAAAGGTGATATAGAAAACTGCTTGACAGCCCTTGGTAAGTATTTCTGTAGTTAATAACCTATTATATATGTTGACTGCATGAAAAGCTAACTTTTACTTCTGTCATCTAATGGGACACCATTTTGGTTTTGTCTTTGTTGAGAAGCAAGACATTTATGAAATATATTTATTAAAAATGTATTTTCGTTAATGATGTTCTTCAAGAAAGTGTTTTTATAAGGTTCAGGATAAAGATGTATATTAAGACCCTTAAAATTACCCTGATGAGCAGTATGTTAAGCACCCTTGAATCACTGTTTTTCTTGGACTAGAGATGGAATCAGAAAGCAGACCCTTAATGTGTTTTTTTCTCTTCCATCATGGTCAAGCATACTTTGGATAAAAAAAATCAGATCTCTCTTAGTATCAGATGTGAAGAGCTTAATGAACATCAGATCATAAGCTCCAGCTCAACTGTAGAAGACCTGAATACTTTCATGCTTTTTCTTCATAAGAACTGCAACATTTTTCTTAATTTTGTAGTAATATTGTATTAGAAATAGTGTATTAGAAATAGTGTAGCCAGCAGGAGCAGGGAGGTGATCATCCCCCTGTACTCAGCTCTGGTACGGCCGCACCTCGAGTACTGTGTTCAGTTTTGGGCCCCTCACTACAAGAAGGACATTGAGGCCCTGGAGCGTGTTCAGAGAAGGGCAACAAAACTGGTGAGGGGCCTGGAGCACAAGTCTTATGAGGAGCGGCTGAGGGAGCTGGGATTGTTTAGTCTGGAGAAGAGGAGGCTCAGAGGAGACCTTATTGCACTCTACCACTTCCTGAAGGGAGGCTGTGGTGAGGAGGGGGTGGGCCTCTTCTCCCTGATATATGATGACAGGATGAGAGGGAATGGCCACAAGTTGCGCCAGGGAAGATTTAGATTAGATTTGAGGAAACCTTTTTTCTCTGAAAGAGTGGTCAGGCACTGGAATGACTTGCCTAGGGAGGTGGTTGAGGCACCATCCCTAGCGCTGTTCAAGAAGCGTTTAGATGAGGTGCTAAGGGATTTGATTTAGTAGTTCAGTGGGCAGGAATGGTGATAGGAGGATGGTTGGACTAGATGATCTTATAGGTCCTTTCCAACCTAACGAACCTATGAACCTATGAACCTATGAATATAGTAGGGAGTGCGATCCTGTCTTTACAGTAAGTAGAGTTTTCTTCTTTGACTGAATTACCTTATGAACAGAGACAGGAAAGGAACTGCTACTTCTCTTGTATTTTGAAGACAACCAAAGGAAAAAGAAAAAACAAACAAACAGATAAACAGTGTATGCTAGTAGGAACACTAAAACATTCTAAGAACTCTTTCCAGATTTTTGCATTTGTTACTTTCTACATTTATAGTATATGTGACTAATCTCTTTTTTTTTCTTTTTTTTCATTACAGTTAAGTGTGCCACAAGCAAGCCAGCTTTCTTTGCTGAAAAACTCCACTTGGCAATGAAGGTAACGTTGAGAAAGAACTTCTTGTGAACCCATTGCACTTAAATAACTGAAAAATATAAAACTGAGCTAGAATTGTATAAGAATGTGTTAAAAAAAAGACTGCAGAAGAGAATCCAGTACATTTCTCTCTTTGCTTGACTACACTCTTTTGAAATTTCTGAGTATTCTTTCATAGAAAGAACTGTTGATTTGCCGAAGAGTATTCAGGAAGGCATTTGTCCATTGACACATATATTCTTTGTTGTGACAGAAATCTAGCTGAATGTTTTCATACTTTCATAACCACTAAAATACTGGTTATAACTAAATAGGAAAGCAATCACAGCTCAGGTGGGGAATCTTGTAAGAGATTAGTCTTTGGCAAAACATCTGAAAAATTTGGATCCTGAGTTGAGAAAACACATGTAGCTCATGAATCTGTATATTATGTAGGAAGTTATGCAACTCCTGTGATTTGATAAGGATCAAACTTGACTGGTACATGAAAAACTGGGTGAATCATGAAAAGAAGAGTTCATAAATAAATAAATAAATAAAGCCCACACAACTACACTACTGTGAAATCTAGGTGGTCCCTGGTTTCCAGCAAGCATGATGAAGGGCTTATCTATTTTTAGGAGGCAACTAAAAAAAAAAAAAAATCATAAAAAGAAGTCCAAGGATGGAGACACCCAAAATGTGGCTATACAGGAACAAGAAGGGTATATATGAGAGGAGAAGATATCCTAGAGAAATAGGATTCAATTTTAGGATTCCCCAGTAAAGGATTAACACAAAGAATCTGAATTAGGAAAATATTTCAATGACTTAAATAGCCTCAATTTTTGCTTATTTTTTATTACTTTTAACAGGGGAGTGGGACACGACACAAACAGCTCATCAGAATCATGGTTTCTCGCCATGAAGTAGACCTGAATGAGATCAAAGCCTATTATAAGAGTCTGTATGGTATCTCTCTTCGCCAAGCAATTATGGTAGGTTTTCTCTTGAGCAAACTACAAAATAGAATTTGTTCTTCTGCTTTTCAGTCATCTGTATAATTCATAACTGAGTAACTCACATTCTCAGTGATCCATGATTCTGGTAGAACTGGCTTAGTTCATGAGGCAATATTTCTGTTGAAAAAGCTATACTATTTAGCTAATAGTGGTTATTTTATAGTAGACACCAAAAGTTGAAAGATTACTCTTTTCCCAAGTTCCTGAGTTGGGCAGACAAAGCACATTATTGGGAAAGCAGAGATCATTGCTCTTGATCATTGATCTTGTCTCTGAGACAAATTGTGTACATCTGGCTCTTGACTTTTCATGTTTGAGTACTCCTGGAGTTACCTTGGTAAGTTGCTGTTTATTAGTTCTGCTTTCCAGGTCATTTAATTGAAACAAGATAAGCTAACTAAAACATCTTCTTAAAGGAGACAGGACACTCAATTTATTACCTAGAACACTTAGGCAAGTTAGGTACCAGAAGAAAAAGCTAAACCTGCAGAGCACACTTGTGGAGGCTAGTAGATGACTGAGAGAGAAGTCTTTATTGAAGCAGAAATGTAGTATCTACATGTGCTAAAGTGGCTTCTAGATTTTAGCTGGTGTTGGCTTCTTTTTAACTTAGACGACAAAGACCATTTTTAATCTTCCATAATGGTGTGTTATGTGCAATTATCTATGAAATAACATCACCTCAATCAAAATGGTGTTCGTGTCTGAACTTCTTGAGGCTTTGGTTAACTGCAGTTTTAATATTTAAGTATATGTATGGTGGATTCAGATGAGAAAATATAGCATGACTAATTTCAGTGAATTATCTATTTTTCATAGCTGAATAAAAGATACTTTGGTGAATCCAATATCTGGACTATTAACATGTGTTTGAGATAGTCATAGGCACAATGTGCATAGTGTTTTAGTACAAATGAAGATTGGATCCATGTAGTATGAATGAACATTGTGTATTGTATTTTAGTATGAATGTGCACTGGATGTCACTGGTCAAGGAAGATATTTTCACATGGGCTAAGGCTTAACCTCTTGGATATTTAAGTCTTATCTATATCTTTTTCATTTATGCCATGAGAATTTTTGTCAGTATTGTTTACCTTTATACCAGTCTGGAGTGTGAATAATCACAAAATCAGAACTGTAGGGATTGGAAGGGACCTCCAGAAATCATCTAGTCCAACTGTCCCCATGGAGCAAGCTCCCTAGCCCAGGTTGCACATCCAGGCGCCCAGGCGGGTCGTGAATGTCTCGAGAGAAGGAGACTCCACAGTCTCTCTGGGCAACCTGTGCCAGTGCTCAGCTTCAGTGAAGGTACTCAGTAAAGCTCATGCTGTGGTTCACACATATGTGTTATAAAGTGATGAATTTATTTAAATGAATGGCAGATGCTTAGTAATTGTATTGAATTTTATTTATTTATTGAGACCGTTATCTTAACAATTGTAATATTTTGTTCTTGCATTGACAGGATGAACTCAAAGGGGATTATGAAACCATCCTGGTGGCTTTATGTGGAAGTGATAAATAAGTTTTTTGTTCTGATTCACCAAAGCTCTGTTACTAAAGGTCTCAGCTGTCTATATAAAATACAAGCTCTACACAGTGAGATTTCTTTGGCATGGTACGTAGTATACAGCTATCACATAGAAAACCTGGAACATATAATGTGTATTTCAATACCTGTACTCTGTTGGAATTACTGAATCTTTAACCATTTGTCTAAATGCCATTAAGTTTACTTTTTCATAATTAATCAAGCAAATAGAAAGATTTCATCTAAGACAATTGAACTATAAAAAATAAAATTGATATCTGTGAACTTTTCTTGTAGATTCGTTTCTTCATTTACTATCAGTTTTACACACAGTACATGAAATTAAAAAAAAAAAAACAAGCAAACAAACAGTGAATTATTTGAATAGTCAAAACATAATGTAACAGTATCAGAGTATAGCTGAAACTGTACATTTTTCTTTCACTTCAGCTAGGGTTTAAGGAAGCTAAATGTAAAGAAAAATAACTAAAATTGACTTGTTAAAAATGTTAACAACATGAAAGAACAAACATTGTTTTAGACTTGCTCTTTAAAGAAATTGCTTATAGATGGTAATAGGGAAAGAAAAAAAATAATTACAACTCAAGATCATTTCATTTTTTTCTTATGACCTTTTAGATTATCTCCAAAATGGAAAACCTGTTATTGTTACCTCTATTTTTCTCCTTTGCATTACTGTTCAGATTGTAGACCCCTAATGAGGTAATTGTGGATCCCATTTGCACTGATGGAATTAGGCATCACTTGTTGGTCCTTTACTTCATACAAATGTTGGTGGTTTCTTTTAGGGTGACATCCAATTATTCCTTTGAGCAACAGCACAATTAGGTATTGGGAAATCAGAAGTCATCTTGGCTATTCTGTGTTAAACACTGCAAGCTCTTAGTTTCATTTGGAATGTTCTAATATAATAGAAAAATGTGTCTGGAAAGTTTGAAGTTTTATTATAGAAAAAATATTAGAGTGACTAGATCTGGATGGTATATCCCTATGTGCCTTCCACAGAGGCAGGTTTTTTTTGTGGTTTTTTTTTTAATCTATCCCATCGTTTTCCAAGATACATATATCAGTGCTATTATAGCTATAGCTATAATCCTTATTATATTTATAGGATCAATAAAAGAGAAAGTCAGGCCAAAGTAGTTTATGGGAAATAAACATGATAGTCATCAACTAAAAGAAAAAAACATGCAAGCAGACAAATAACACAAATTATGTTTAAAAGATCTCATTTATTAACTGACAAGCTTCAGAGAAAAGCAGAACAAACCACTCTGCATTTTTTGATTATGGCACTAGCAAGCAATTCACTTTCTCAAGAGGCAGATGGCCGAACTCAAACTGTAGCTTGTAGTTAGGTCATAACAAATTAACTCAAGTGACTAATAACTGAAGTCAGTTATTAGGCATGATGAGGAAACCTTTTTCTAACTTATGGGTTATTTTAAAATTGGGAGGTGTTTCAGCTTTGCAAAGTGTTAGAATCCGACTTCATCAACATAGGAAAGAATTGTTTTTCAAAAGGTATGCACCAGGAAAGCTGAAAGATGCAAAAATGCATCAAAAATCTATTGTAACTTTAAAAATAATATAGCTTAAAGATTGGTAGAAAATTTGTATGTATTTTATGTAGGCTATTTCCATTCTTGTTTTGCAGGGTTCAAATGGGCCTCAAGGATAGTGTGCTTCTTTGAGAGCCTGGTTTTGCTATTCAGCTTTAATTTGTGAACAAGTGAGAACTTGAAATTGATGTTACTTCTCATTTCCAGGGCAAATTTGCATCCAAATTTACAGTTCAATTTTTTTTTTTTTTTCCAAACACTGCAAAATACAGGGCTTAGGTTAATACTTGTGAAACAGACTGATTACACCACTCATCTTATTGTGAAAGGGCTTCCCAATGGCCAGAGTGAGAGATGAGGAAGAAATTTCTTAAAATAAGAAAACAAAACAACAACAAAAAAATCCAAACAACAATAATTAAGTGTTCCAGTTATAGAAACACATAAGGGATTAGGAAATTTTCTGGTGTTGTGAAAAGGCAGTCACTATCCAAAGCAACTGTGTTGCACAAGCAAGTGAGAAGAGAATGTGAAAGAGCAGAAAATGGACAAGCATGTATCAGGAGGGGTTTTCTATGCAAATTACTAAGAGCATCAAAACAGGAAATTAAGTGAAACTCTAAATGTACATCACTGCTGTCAGAATAGTTTTGAAAGTGGATGAGTTTATGCTGAAGACAGATAAACAGAGATCATTGCTTATGCCTTTACACCTAGCAAAGGACAAAATCAAAATAGAATGTCTGCAAATTAATTTGAAATGTAGATCCTAAGGACTCCACTCAATAGGTACCTATTTCTTATACTGAATTTCAGACGTGGAATTAGTCCACAGAGTTCTACCAACAAGGGTTGCTTGCATGTTTTTTGCCAGTACTTTAGTAATCAATATTAGAAATGAAGTAAAAAAGAAAAAAAAAAAAAGAAAGAGAAAACAAAAAGATATTTTTGAGTCTTCCTAAACTTCTCTCAAATCAAACAAAATATCTACCACACTATATGAAAAATGCATTTAGGCTGCAAAGAACTGTAGAGTACTCGAGATGTTTGGGTGAAAACTTGCTTATAATGGAATTTACACAAATATGCTAGTAAAACACACTGTATGAATTTTATAATAATTCTTCTATAACGGGGAAAGTCATGCATGAGATTCTGCAAAAATGAAGAATCTAGTGTCAACGAGGAATACTAACTGTCACATTGTAAAGGCAGTCAGCTGTGCTCTTGGGAATGTATATATTGGCATTTCAATAGAGCTGGGCTTTTTGTATTCACCGAGGTTCTCAAGGGAATAGTAACTCAGCTACTCAAAGCTTATGAAGGAGAGGTAAACGCTGAAACTGAGAGAAAAGAAAATGACTATAGATTTTTCAGAGACAGTGCCATTTTGAAATGCATTGTAAAACTAAATTTTTTTAAATGAAATCTGTGGGAAGAAAGTAAAACCAAAGAGAACTCGCCCACCCGCCAACCCAAAATTAAAAACAAAACAAAACAAATAAAAAAACTCTAACAATTAGAAAACAAACAAACAACAAAAATCATAACAATCAAACCACCAACAAGTACAAAAACAGGAGGTCTAAAATGTCAATTATCTCATAATTGTACACTGGCAGCCTGTGAGAATAAATGTGCTCCAAGAAACACGGATTTAAGGTAACCATGGAAAATCCCACTCCATCTCCAGTGACGCAGAACAGGAAAAACTTTTCTGAAAGACTGCGATTTTTTTCAAGCTAGAAGGTATTGGAAAAACATTATCTCAAATAATGCTAACTATTTTATTCTGCCTCATAAAAAGCTCTGAATATGTGTAATGCTACTTCACTGGTTTTTGCTCATCCATTCTCTTAATCAGTTAAGACATATTCTCACATATCTTTTTTTTTTAATTTTATTTTTATTTATTCTTTATTTTTTATCACTGTGAATGCTCTTGTAATACTTTTAGCTCGGCATGAACTTTAAATTTGTGTGAGGCTAAAAAGGAAACCTAGAGTTTTCAGCTGATGCTTCCAAAACTTTGAGCTCTATTGCCACCCAGTGTGCAACATGAGAACAACGACAAATAAATACGTTATAGCAGGTGTCAACGGTTTACGGGCAGGTTCGGCCCGGTTCCGTGACGATTGGTGCGGGGGACCCACGGACCCACGCCCCAGGAAAGGGGAAGGGGAAAAGGGAAAAGGGAAAAGGGAGATGGGCCTAGAAACAAAACAGTGGCAACGATCTGAGGAGGAAAGCTAATTTACTAAATAAGATATCGGAACGCAAAATAACGCAGTATAATACAATATAATTGGAATTGAAGCTAATAAATCAAATAAAATGAGCAAGAGAGAGTGTCTGATAAACCAAAGGCCTTACGCTAGCGCTGAAGGCGGACGGCAGCGAGCACCCACTGCTGAGTCCATCCCAAAGGAAAGAGAGTGTCCCGTGACCGCGGACAGTTTTTATCTTTCCCTCTGAGCGTAAACACGTAAGAACGCAAAGCATGGCACAGTCCTCTGGGGAATGGAGTTCTTCTCTTCTGAGACAGGTACACCCAGAACTGTCGATGATCCACAGAGCTGGAGCATTAACTCTTTAACTCTAAATGCACTACATGATGTTATGATGTGGAATACCAGTACCAAAAATCATAAAACCACGACAGCAGGAATTCAGCCTCATGCAACTGAAGGGTACATCCAGACACTGCTTTCCAGGATTCCAGAGTGGCAAGGCCCGAAGGAGATCAGTCTATTATGGAAAATGGTTTCCTTCAGCGTTTTTACTCACTTTTTTTTTTTTTAAGGGCTCTGATTTTAAGAGGAAGTAAAAGAGGAAAAGATAATAGGAATACCTGGTCCACAGTTAAGGGGAGTATAGAGAGGTTTCCCAGAGCAGCAATGCAAAGAAAAACATTAGAACATGCAATAGAAATCTTTTAAACATCTTATCAGTCTACTTCTGAAGAAGAAAAATTATTCTTAAACCAAGTCCCGTATCTGTGAGATTGTTGCCTGCCCTACCTCTTGGCTTTCTGTAGCTTGCATGAAACACAGGAGGCTCTGGGAACAGATAATTGTGAAATGATTGTTCAGCAGATTTGAATAAAACTTGAACAAACATCTAATAGTTACTGTAACAGAAAGATGGTTGATACGTACAAGCTGCCCTGTGTGCTTACCCAGCGTAAAGAGTTTACTATGTTTTTTTGTTCATTTGTTTGTTTGTTTTCCCCATGGAATCATAGTCTCAAAAAATGATTTGGGTTGGATTGGTATGATTTGGTGCCTTTAAAGATTATCTAGTTTCAACCTCCTTCTGTGGGCAGGGTTGCCAGCCAGTAGATCAGTTTGCCCAATGTTCCACTCATCAGATGACCTTCATCACCTCCAGGGAGGGAACATCCACATGTTTTCTGGGACATCTGCTCCAGAATCTCAATGAAAGATTCCCCCTTGACATATAATCTAAATCTCCCCTCCTGTAATTTAAAGCCATTCTCTCTTTTTCTATCACTATCAGTATTTTTCAGTCACTGTCCATCAGTATGTAGAAAGTTTGTTTCCATTTTGTTTATAAGCTCCTTCCATCCTCATTTCAAAAATTACCTGTGAAAAAATGTCATGTGACCTTCGCATTCATTTTATACTTCTTTTCAGTACATTCATTGGAATATGGTGCACTAAGAAGCCTTTGAATATAAATGATCTATCTCTGAATTAAAAAAAAAACAATAATTGAAAATGCTCTTCTGCTATTCTTGTTGTTTTACAGATAGAACAAAGCTAGTTCATTGAAAAATCCACTTCTATTTATTTATGTATGTATATATGTATGTATGTATGTATTTAGTGGAGACATACATGTTTAACTGTAAGGATGACTAGGTTCTTTTACTTGATAGATTTTTCTAGTTGTCTTACATTTTAGTTAACATGAAATTGTAGATATTTTTTTCTGATTTATGAACAGATTGTTTCCTTTTCAGGCTAGTTTAATCATAAATGTAAGTGGATGTGAAAACCACTATAAATTATTCATTATTCTTCCAAACGCTATTCTTCAGAAAAATCTCAGAGTTAAGGGAATAGAATTTTTGTGGCATTATTTGAAATTATCAGTATGTGGCACTGTCTGAAAAGTATCAATTTTTCTTCTATTTGATTGAAGGAAACACTGTTAGTTTCTGGGAAGTCTAAAACAAATGATAATTAGCCTTTTGGAAAACTGAAGGATATTTTTCTGACATTTCTATTTCTGTGTTTGCTTGTTTGCTTTTTCCTGCATTTTATTCTTAGGGTATATTAACCAAATCTGGCTCTTTTATCAAATGAAAATATAAAGACATGCACAATTTTCATACTTTCTTGATCACACTCCAAAACATGTATATTTTTGATTTTTTTTACTTATTATTTAAAATAGTGTATTCATATACAGTGTGTTTATAAGGAAAATACAGAAAGGCATTCTATGAAACCACAGACATACAATTCAAAACACAACAATGAAGAGTCCTCAGCCTTCATAGGGAAATTTTCATAAATTACACTGAAAAAATAAAAAGAGAAGAAAAATACAAAAAGAATCAGTGTCACTGAAGCATCTGTGCTAGTAAATGCTTAGTTCTACCTAGGAGAATATTTTTATTCTTTCCTCTTAATGCAGAATTCAAAACGCTCTCCTGTCAAGATGTAGGTGATACTGTCTCTACTATCTACAACCACTAGATGTAGCTCTTGGCAGTTGCAGGAGAAAGACATTTTTAGTCTCCCCCACCCCCTTCTTCTGCTAACATCCACCCTCTATCCTTTCCCAGAAATTCAGTGTATTGTTGCTGGGTTTTGTATTGTTTATGTCTTTCTTTCTGTGACCTGTTTTTCTGTTTTGTTTTGTTTTGTTTTCCTTTCTCTTTTCTTGACTGTTCCCCACAAGTCTTCTTCTCCACAAGTCTCTATGTTGCATGTTTTCCTTAACATAGTGAGCACCCTCTTTTGTTGTCCCTGGATTTATCTGTACCCTTGCCGCTAAACACAGTAACAAAAGATAAAGTAAAAAATTTAATCATTAGGTAAATTCTCATGAGTTAATTATAAATTAAAGATGTTTAAAGATAAATTAGAATATAAGTTTCCAAGTATTGGCCTTACATAGTAAATATGGTGATGGTGTGCAGTTTTCTCTTGCAACATTGATGCATTTTACATAGCTAGGACATAGTAACACAGTCAGCTGCCATTGCCACAATACCAGACGGACCCCTAAAAATAGAATTCCTCTAGTAATCTGTCCAGATTATTTAACTCAGTGATCACTTGGCAATAAATACATCAGGGCATGCTTGCAGAACAGAATTAAAGTGCATCATGAGGTTTTTTTTTCAGAAGCATCTAGAAATCTTCTGTATTTTATTCTAAAATTTTCATGGGAAATTCATTTATAAGGATATCTCATTTTTCTATAATGCCTTTTAAGACTACATATATTTTTTTTCTTTTTTCTTTTTTTTTTGTCAAAAATGTTCCTGTTTTTTCCTATAGTATGAGTGTACCATTGTAAAATTAAATATGGTACTGACAGGCCACTCATCAATAGTTTTTAGAACAAGAATAAACTAGATTGAGTTGTAGGTTTACAAAATAGGTAAATGAATGTCTTCATAAGAAAAAATAAAGAGTAGTCATAAGCATATATATATTATATATATTTAAATTTTATTACCATTTCTTTCTGCAATAGCTAAGAGAAGCAGGTTTAAGGCACTTGTATTTTTATTCAGATGCTTTTCTAACGTATAGCTACATAATAGTGTTTAGGGAGGGAAAGATAGAAAGGAGAAATATGGTGATGGTAAAAGATGTGGGTTTACTTGCTATTCCCAATTCATTCATGCCCTGTGAACTAGAAGAACCAAAGCCAGGGATCTGATGCTGCTTTTTGTTACTTCAAACAAATGAATAATACAATAAAATGGTAGTTAAATGATGGTGTTAGTGATTGATTGTTGAAAAGCACATGTATCAGTCCATCTTTGAGTGTTATTACTGTCGGAAATACATGAATATTTAGGTTTATTTTACTGTTGTTAGTGGAAGTATTTTATTTGTTATTAATATGAGAAGTGTTAAATAAAATCCTGGTAGGAGAATGACATCTCTCCACCAATCAGAATGAAAATAATTAACGTGGAATATACAGATACACTCTCAAATTATGGTGCCAACCACTCCTTTGTCTTTGAGCCCAACTCACATTCTCAGTGGTGTCTCTGTGTTCTGTATAGTCCTTAAAGGAACTTCTATGGAATGAACAAGCTTACATGAACATTAGCTGATATCCACATGTGGTATTTGGTCTACATGCTGATCAGCTGATTTGGACAGAAGCAATGATAGCTTTTCTAGGCGCTATAATAAATGCCTTTTTCAGGCAGCAGTACAGTAGATCATCAGTATAAAGTAGCCTAATATGTAACGAGTTTCTCATTTTATCCTGTTTTGTTTGATCTCCAGGAGAGAAGGGAGATATTCTCACATTTTCTTTTAGCAACTCAGTTTCACTCAATTCCTATTTCCATATGCATAGTGTCATGCTGCTGCACAGTTTGACACATTTTGCCTTCATGACGTAAACTGTTTCTTTTCCTTGTTATCCTGTTAGCCTCACAGCTGGCACTTGTTGCACTTGTCTCTACTTTTCTCCATTTCTTTAGAAAAATACTTGCAGTTTAAATTACCTTGGCCTTTGTCACTTTCCAATATAAAGGAGGGAGACGAGGTTCTTAGATTATGAGTATACCCAGCGAGAGATTAAGAAGCAATGGTTCAAATGCTGGTCCGACCAGTTTATTACCAATATTGACCAGGGAGATGAGGAAGGCGGACACTGTTACTAATAAGGGTGATGAGGAGGGGAAGGTGAGCGATAGGAAAGTTAGGAGGAGGAGTTGAGGAGAGGAGAGGAGAGGAGAGGAGAGGAGAGGAGAGGAGAGGAGAGGAGAGGAGAGGAGAGGAGAGGAGAGGAGAGGAGAGGAGAGGAGAGGAGAGGAGAGGAGAGGAGAGGAGAGGAGAGGAGAGGAGAGGAGAGGAGAGGAGAGGAGAGGAGAGGAGAGGAGAGGAGAGGAGAGGAGAGGAGAGGAGAGGAGAGGAGAGGAGAGGAGAGGAGAGGAGAGGAGAGGAGAGGAGAGGAGAGGAGAGGAGAGGAGAGGAGAGGAGAGGAGAGGAGAGGAGAGGAGAGGAGAGGAGAGGAGAGAGGCCAAAAAAGGTATCATTCATTTTATGCAAAATGAGCTTTAATTTTGTCAACATCATTCCGATATTGTCTTCAGTTTATCTTTCCTGCATGATATTTGCAAGATTCATTAGGATTCCTAGTTGTACATATATGTAGCACTCACAGTCAATTTAGTTGTAGACTATTGGTGGAAACGAATAGGATGCAGGTAGTGTGGTTTTTTGTTTATTTGTTTGATTGTTTCCTTGCACACTTACCATGCCCAGCCTTCTCTCTGAAACCAATGCTACTTCCAGGGAAAGTATCAGATGTGTATCTACAAGAATAAAGAAATCAAGTAGAAATCAAGTGAAAGTTAAAGGCCTTATTTCCCTTGCACACATACACTCCAGAGACAAAACTCATCTTATACATTTTTTTTTAAATGGAGCTGTATATTTGGCTGCTGAAGAAATATGACTATTCCCATACCTCAATCAACAAGTGCTTAAATTCATTTTCATTTAATTCTACCTTCTAGCTAAGAATCTTAATTCTATGTTCTTTTAACAATAGAAGAAACAAATGAACAAAACCAAGATAGTGAATATCATTATTTATGATACACATCTGATAAGATTGTATTTCTATTTTCACAGGAAAAAAAAAAAAAGTAGAAAATGGCCTAATGAGATCAGGGACTGCCAGAAGGAATCTGTCTTCTCACTACTTCGCTGTATGTTCTTGAGGGCAAGTTTAAGATAAATGGTTGTCAATAAAGCCCATAGGAAACATCTAGTTAACATTGCTGCTTGCAAGAAAAATTTCCACTATATGATCTGCTTGCTCTTCTGTATACGCAAAAATGCTCCCTAGGGAAAACAACAACAACAACTAAAACAGGGGACTTGGTGTTGCAAAAACAGTAAGAAAATCTTTTTGAGGCCAACCATCTCTCTCTCTCTCTCTCTCTCTCTCTTTTTTTTTTTTTCCTATTTTTTCCACCGGTGTTAGAAAGTCAACATAACTTTCCAACTTTCCATAATATGTCTTCCTCAACATAACTTTTTATAATATTCATTCCACTGTTGTATGCAACATACCAATGAATAAACTTAAAGTAACATATATTTGACCATCCATTGGAAAGGAAAGGGGAAAACAAACACAATAGGAAAAAACTGAACTTCCATCATCTCAAATTCCACTTGCTTTTTCAAGTGAGCTGCTTTTCCTATTCAAATGATGATTTACAGTGGCAATTAATTTGCAACTGTTAATTGTCTAAGAATTCTCCACTATAATGTCTATTGAGGCAGAGCATACAACTTTGATTTAGAGCCAAAATTTCCAGTTCTGTTCTCAAATGCTCTGAGCTTGTCAAGGGAGTTGCATAATGTGTCTGCTCTTACAAAAAATTTATTTGACTCAGCACTCGGCTACATTTGGTTATAGCCCATCTGCAGTCTTCATAT
The DNA here is from genome assembly GCF_038088225.1 of Cyrtonyx montezumae. NCBI lineage: Eukaryota > Metazoa > Chordata > Aves > Galliformes > Odontophoridae > Cyrtonyx > Cyrtonyx montezumae. The sequence goes on from NW_027072041.1 coordinate 4,342,569, forward strand.
GGGAACTCTGCTGTACTGGACTATTACATTAGGACTGGTACTTCAACAATGGTAAAAGTGAGTTGTTGATGGTGTAGTGCAGCAGTCAGTAACAGATAAGCCTGTCGCTACTGCATTCAAATTCAGCAAGATAAATGCTTGCAAATGAGAAAGGCTGCAGTGTGAAAAGTAGTGGCAGGAGTTATGATTTTTTTTTAAGGTATCTATATTGAAAGTCCCTGTTAGAATCTTTCTAGTGGCAAATGTGTCCCTTTTTCCTCTCTCATTTTTTTCCTTTTTTTCCCCCAACTTGTAATAAAAGTGGCATAAAACAAGTGAAGACAATGGAAGTCAGTCAGCAGCCACAAATCTATTAAAATACCTGCAATGTCTTTGATTCTTGACATAGGTAAATTGGCAAAATGTTAGAAGTCTGTGTAAAGTGACAACAAAAACTCTCTGCAACAAAGAATTATTGTTACTCTTTTCTATCACATCAGAGTCCTGGCTTCAGTAAGGGATTGCCTAATCAGAATGGAACAAGAATAGACCAAGGTCAACCTGGTCGAATGACACCTTGGCAGAAAAGGCATTTCAGCATCTTCCTACCATTTCAAGCAGTTGATTGTAATGATTACTGATTGTAATGGTAGTTTGAACTATTTTATATTACGGGAATTGTCAAAATCTGTATTGTCCTAGGGCTCATAGAGGTTTACAAAAATACTTGTTAGGAATTGCAGCTAATGCAATCTATAGCTTTTCTAAACACTAGGTAGAGGCAATCTCTTACCACATTTTGCCCCTCATTTTTACCTTTCTCTTTCGCTTATATTACTGTAATTGTTATCTTGGTACCATTTCATTTAGAGAATCATTTTGCTAGATATTACATTGCCCTTAGGTGGAGTAATGCCTGTAATAACCCAAGAGCAGAGTCTCCTGAAGTTATGTAAATCATATTCAACAGAGTTTATGCAAGGATCGCTCTCTTGACCTCCAGATAATACATAGTTACAAAAGAAGCATTTGGAAAAAGTTGGTGTTTTTCAAACTGCTTCAAAACTGCAGTTTTTTGGTTGAAATTCTACTGATTTTATAGCAGAAACAAAATATGCAAAACAATGTAAAAAATGATTTTTTTTTCTCTTTCTTTCTCAGGTATGGTATCTCCCTGTCATTTTTACTGCATCTCCTTCAGATATAACTGAGAAAATTATCCTTTACCTTCTAGAATATTATGCACAGTCCTGACTACAGCAGCATTTCTTGTAAGTTAGTATTCATTGAGTATGATGGATAAACTGACCTGAAAGATAACACAGTAACACAAATTACTTTATAAAACTTAACATTTTTCAATGCATAGAGTTTAAAAGAAGTCTAAATTGAAGCCAGTGCAAGTCCACAGCCAGCCCTAAATGAAGCTTTTCAGGCCTCTCAGTATCTACTGATGTGTTTTTCAAGTGTATTTTCAGTTTTTGATCAATAGTTGGAATGCTCATACATTTTGTCTTGGAGTTCATTAAAATGTATTCCAGAGTGAAGAGTAAGAAGTGACATTAATTCTCCAGCTATAAGCAATGTATCTGGTAGGTTTAAGTCAGAAAATAATGAGAATTTGGTCATGAATCCTAGAAAAGTTGTACAAGCCTAACTAATTATTCAAAGAAAACAGTGAAATGTAAGATATCAATGGTTTATGGGCCAGTTCAGCCTGATTTTGTGAAGCCCTGGGAAAGGAAAAGGGAAAAAAGGGAAAAAGGCAGGGAGATTGGGCCTAAAAACAAAAAATGGCAGTGATCTGAGGAGGAAAGCTAATTTACTGAATAAGATATTGGAATACAAAATAACACCTTATACTATAATATATTTGGAATTGAAGTTAATAAATCAAATAGAGAGAGATTCTGCATGAAAAACTTACCAGGCCTTTAACGCTGAAGGCAAGATGGCTGGGGACCTCACACACTGCTATGATGAGCCAAAAGGGAAAAAAGAAATGGATCTCATGACTTTTGAACTGTTTTATCTTTACTTCTGAGCAGAAAATGAAATATGCAAACTAACACAAAGTCCTCTGGGCTATGAAGTTCTTCTCTTCCGAGACAGGAACAGACCTGGAACTATAGATGATCAACGAAACTGGAGCATTAACTCTTTAACTCCCAGTGTACTACATGACGTTATAATATGAAATACTAATAACAAAATATCATAAAACCATGACAGATATCATATAAGAAGGCTCTCACACATACAACAATCATAGGCATTAATGGAGCTTTATAGCACCCATTAGAAAATGTGTTGACCGCTTCCATTCTAATTGCTTCTTCTTTCACTTGGTCAGTCTGTAGTTGTGGAGAGTTGGTATGCTGTTGGACACAACATGATTGTAGACAATAGAAAACATCTGGTTGTTTTTAAAAAATAAAACTGAAAAGTGGAAAAACTTGATTTCAGTATAATCAATACTGTGAGAATGATCTTAGCCTTATTAAATCAGAATCTGACTTGGAGCAGGCTTTCATAATTTTTAATTTTCTTCACAGTTCCACAGTAAAATTTTCCGAGACTCTCACTATATATTTTACTTCACAGAATTAATAGATTGAGGGGAAGGGTAAAGAATGAACCAAAACAGAACAACAAAACACACACAAAAAACAGAAGTATCCTTTTTTTTTTTTTTTTTTTCCTTATGAAGTTAGAATTGCTGGAGGGAAATTATAAATCTTCACAACATTCTGTGTTGATTTCAGTGGAAAAATTTGAGAAACAGGAGAGAAAATATCAGAAATATGTAAATCAAAATTTGAATAACTATTTGATTAAGAAATATAAAATTTTAGATGAATAGTAGCTCATTGTAAGGTTTGAAGGTTATTGTGGTTCTGTGTAGAGATAGGAGTTGGACTTGATCCTTGTGAATTCCTTCCATCTTAGGATATCATTTGATTCTCTAATTCTAGAATCTTTGAATGTCCTTTCCAACTTAACTATTCTGCTCTGAAGGCAGCAACAACCATAATAATCATTTCAGCCATGGACTGGAAATGACATTTAACAGAACTATTGAAATACCATATAACTTGAAGACTAAGAATATCACAACCGTATTAACATATTTACATAATTACTTCAACATTGAAAAGGACAAATTCAACACTGACAACCACTCTTTCCCTGTTATTTATTGAAAAGAGGACACATGTGAATCCAGAAAAAATAAGTTTTTTATGAAATAGGCAGTTAATTGTTCTGAAATAAAATTTTAGCTATAGCTCGATCCGTCTATTATTTATTTATTTATTTTGAAATAACGAACTGCATCATTAATTTTATACACTAATTCTCTCCTACCGGCTTCCACAGTTCTTTTCCAACTTACTAACACCAGACAGTATCCAGTACAGAGGCAGCCAATCCATGGAGATCCCAAATATTTTGTCATACCTCTTCATATCTTCATATCTTCATCTTTCTTAAACTATTAATTTTGTCATAAAGAGACAGACTGTTCTAGACACGTTCTTTGTCACTACTTCTTTTTTTTATTATTATTATTTTTTCTGTCATAAAATGTTTGTGTAGTTTTAAGAATCCTACAGTTTCCAGAATGGTTTCCTTTTGCTTCCTCTGTTTCTTCACACCCCTCCTCACTCTCTGCCTCTCCTTTGTTGCCCCTTGCTGGCAGAGCATTACAAGAAGCTAAAAAATAAGAGTGCTCTTGTCTCTTGGCTCTATGCAGCACTGTTCTGCATCAACAATATACTATCAACATTGATTTTCACTCAACACCAAAATTTAATATCTTACCAGACACAATGAAAAAGATCAGCTCTGTCCCAGCTGAAACCAGGATGCCCACACACTCTCCCTGCTCTCCTCCTCTTTCCACACATTCTGTGATGACTTATAACCACCTGTGCTCTGCATGTTGTGGCTTTATTTGCACAGCAGCAGCACATAATCAAAACTGACAGCTAAAATCCAAACAAAATTCTTCTCTGTTAAAGCCTCTAAGAAATTGTAAAAACAATGGATAGAAACAAACAAACAAAAAAACACCTTATAGTTAGCACAGAGTCCAAAGAAAGATCATATTATGCTTTCTCAAATTAAAAAAAAAAAAAGAAAAAGAAAAAAGAAAAATAAAACAGAAAAGAGAAAAATAAAAGCACCCAGTGTAAGAGACTCTCAGAGAAAGAAAGAGACCCAAATAATCTTTTTCGCTGTGACTCTGTGAAGTTCTTTTTTTCTCTTACCTTTTCTTTTCTTTTCTTTTCCTTTTTTTTTTTTTTTTTTTTTTTTTTTTGTTATTTTGCACAGTGTACATTTTGATCTGATTTGAAAGTATTCAAGGTCAAGAACAGAAGGAAAAAGAACGTTTGATTTTTGGGTCTACACCAAAGTTCAGTGACTAGGCTAGAAGACAACTTAGGAGCCTAAGAGGAAATCACAGAGAAAATTGGTCACAAGCAATATTTAAAACCCCACACAGACTTCTAAAACATCAAGAAAATCTGAAATAGAACTGTTTGCAACTACATATTCTCCTGCTGCTCTGACTGTTGAACTCAGAAGTATTGAGAAAGTCAAAAATACAGTGCCTTCCTCACCGTTAAATCAAATGCCAGAGTTTCTGGATTTAGAAAATTTCTGAACCTGATTTCCCACCATAACTACATAAAATAACTTAAAGAAGAAAAAAATTACAAAACTTTGATTAGGGCTCTTATTCAAGGGTTTCTGTATATAGTTTCTGTAAGGATCCACCTAGCAAATTTTCATCAGTTTCTATATGGTAGAATCCCATTGGGACAAGCCTCTAGTTATGTAACTCTAAAGGCAATTCTTCCGAGATCACTTTACTCAATTAAGCCAATTTTTTGTCAATGTCTACCTTAACTTCCTAAAGGTTTGTAATAGCTTAGTCTTAAACTGAAGCGGAATCTTCTGCATGTCAAAGTGTGTCCAACTAGTACTTGTCACTGGCCACTACTGGGAAGTGTCTCTCTGTCATTTTCATCCAATATCTCCAATATCAGAATCAAATATCATATATATTTTAACTAGAAGATCCTGAGCATTCCCTTCTTCAGAATTCGCAATCCCAGCTCTCTCAGCTTCTTCTCATATGACAGATGCTTCATTTTATTCAGCATCTCCATGTCCTTTGACTGGACTGATGATTTTGCACCAACTAAAAGCTAAACTTCACCACAACACTCTCTCACTCCCTCTTCTCAAAGGAAAGGGTAAGAAAATACTATGAGAAGGGCTCAGACACTGCCACCAGGACAGAGAGTTCACTTGTCAGTTACAATTAAGGGTAAAACATAACTCAGTGAAGGGAGATTAATACTATTTATTGCCTACTACTATCAGATTAGGACAATAAGAAACTAGAAACAAGCTAAAAACCATCTTCCTCCTGAACACTCTCTTCGACCTCTTCCTCCTAAGCAGCAGGAGAATGGGGGCTCCAGATAAACTTTATGCTTCTAATCACACCCTTTGAACACACTTTGGCTGGATTTCAATTCATCTAGCAGATCACTTTATTCATCCTGTAATTCATCAAACTGACTATGAGAATGTCAGACACAATGTCAAAAGCTTTGCTGTAGTGGAGATAAACAACATGTTCTGCTCTTATTTGCCTATTGTGATCACATCATAGGAAGTTATCAGACTGCTCAGACGTGATTTCCTTTCGTAACTCTTGGTGACTCCTCCCAATTACCTTCATATCCTCCAGATGTGTTAAAATTTTTAACAGTTATTTATTTCATCACCTTCCTGTGCAGAGATCAGGATGAAATTTGCTGTCCTTTTGCTCTCTGCATCTTCTATCTTATCTTTTTGAAGATGGAGGTGACCTCAACATTTCCCTGCCTCCATGACTCCGTGACTCTGTCTCGTTACAAGAGAAGCTGTATGAAGGTAATTTGTACAGTGGAACTAAACAGTTACTTATACTCTTTTTTCCTTGAAGATAAAAAATGAAGTTTTAGTTGAAGAAAAAATAATAAAAAAAAAGATTCTGTAAAAATTTTTACATTATTCATATCCACATCAGAAAAGGGACTGTGTCTAGGCCAGCATATAGTATCTCCAAAAAAACCTTCTATATAAATTATGCCTAAAATTCTGGAAAAATGGAAAAATGACGTTCTTTTCCAGAATGCTTTCGGCATCTCCAAGGTTTTGACTCATTTGCAAATAAATAGAAAGACCTGAGAACAGGGGAGGTAAGTTTTTCTAAGTGGATGTTGTCTTTCCACTAAAAGCAAAGGCCTGAGAAAGGCTTTTGTTTGAGATACTGTAAGGGTCTGGCAAGTAGTTGTTTGGGGAAGTTCTTCCATTGGGTGATTGAGGAAGGACCATTTGATCCCTAAAGTCCTTCTCAGAGTGAAGTCTAGATTCAGCTAAATCTAGCCCCAGACTTGGTCAAGGGCTTATGTGTGATGGATTGTTTATGTGTATAGTGACCTATCTCAAAATCAATTTGAATCTGTTAGAGTGCTATTGAAGACTTCACTGATACAGATTAACAAACGTCTGCCTGACAGAGCCGTCCTCCCAGGAACTTCAGTGAAAAAAGCTTGTGCTTCAAAAATGAATGTTTCACTGAGGTGATGGATAACAGATTTGTATAACAGATTAGTAAGTGACAAATTCACACTAGCTGCATTAGTGTTAATATCTCAAGACTAGCTAGCAATTAAAGGCTAGATAGTAATTAACTAACCATTCAACCAGATATCATTCTCGAAGTAATGATGGAGCAATGTCTCAATGTAAAAGGCAACCCCAACAATGGGAACAGGGATGAGGGTCAGACCAACAGATCTGCCGAAGTTACTGGAGTCTCTCCTTTCAATGAAGCGCTGTCAGAAGGCTGGGTTTATACTCCTAATGAGTTGGGGTTGAGTCATGTGTGTAATAGGCATTTTAATAATGTTTGTTGTGTTGTTAATTAAGAGGGGAGCTTACAGACACCAGGCCTCAGGCAAGGTGTGAAACAGCACATCACCAGTTCTCTAGAGCTTTGGCTGGACAAACATATTGCCTCAGTCCCACCTCTGATCAAGCTAAACACAAGACAAACACATTGATTAAATCACATTCTTGGGTAATCTGTGATTTTTTGTTATGATTATTCTGTGTTTCAACACAGCAAGCCTGGTGATTTCCTATGTTTCCTTTAGTTGACCAAAAATGGAGTCCCAATTGACAAAGGAAGGAAGAATAATTATCCTCGACTTGTATGCGTCATTCCATTTAAAGTAGTATTTTCAGTTACCTTGAAGTTTTTAAATTTAATCATTTGTCATACTTAAAATGTATCTCTTTTTAGCTCACAACAATAATTTTTTGGCAAAAATTTTGAAAAGGCCATGATACAATAATATACGATATTAGTCAGTTGGGGACATTGATTTTGTCGGTGTTTATTTTTGACTGGAGTGACAAATGAAAACACGGAATAGCAGTGTAATATGAGCAGATCTTGGTAATACACCATGGCAGCATTCAGAGATGTATTCTGTTTTAAAGACAAGAAATGATGCTTCTCTTTAAGCCAAGCTCATTTCTTTTATGAGCCAAGCTCATTTCTTTTATGAGCAATGTGAAACTAAGCCTGTGTACTTTCACCTGATATTTACTGTTATGTACGTAAGCACTGGCCTTGTGTTTTCTACCATTTAAAATGTAACATATTGACATGCCTTACATTCTGTCTTGTTTTTATACCTCAACTCTACATTTATATATATATATATTTGTTCTTCATAACACTCATGAGCCATGTTTCTTCTTAAAGGGTAAGACAAAATGACATAAAAAGAACTATTTATTCTTGCGTAAGATGGTATTCCTAGTATCTTGTTTCACATATATGATGATACATGAAATGCTGAAACCCAGTTCATCCACTTCTACTTCCTCACTGAAACTGAATTTCCTATTCATTCATTAAGTAGTTTAAGTTCATGCTATTGAAAGCAAATTTGGATGCAGATTCGGCCCAATCTGATATATTTAATTTCAACAGATGAGACCATCATGGGGCATTTCTATCAAATGATATAACTTAAAATTTGAATAGCCTTCCTGTGAATGGGTTGCTTCAAGTTGAATTTTTTTCATTTGGAAATACATCTGTGGAAATACAATTAACCAAACTACGTTCACTGGGAATGTACAGACCATTTATACAGAACATTTTCCCTTATGTTTAACCATGACAAGCAGAAAAGGAGAAAGACTGCAAGTACACCTTTTTTCAGGTAATCATTTTTAATTTAAATTATTTGAAGTAAGTCAGGCTGCTACTGAAGATTGAATGTGAAGCATTTGTGAGAAAAATATGTGAGCCTTGTCACTGTCCAGAAATGTTTTTGTGTCTTTACTTTTTGTAAAATGAAGATGTGAGGTAAAAATATGTTGTGTTACAACCTGTTAGGCAGCCAGGCACCACACAGTTGTTCACTCACTCCCTGCTGAGTGGGATGAAGGAGAAAAGTGTAGAAAAGATGAAATCTGTGGATTGTCATGAAAACTGTTTAACAAGACTGAAAAGAAGGGAATGTAATAATAGTAATAATGATAAAAGAATACACAAAACAAGTGATGCACATTGCAATTTGTCATCACTTGCTGACTGGGGCACAGCCAAAGAGAAACGGCATCCTTCCTGGCCAACTGCACCATTTTTATTTTCTTCATGATGTCATGTAGTATGGAATAGCCTTTTGGCCAGTATGGTTCATCTGTCTTAGTTTTGTTATCTGTTTTACATCTATAACACATTGGAAAATACTTCTAGATTTAAAATTCTTTTTACAGAAATTTCTTTTTAACAAGGTGTTGGAAAATAAATACCTGTCCTGTAAGCATATTCATTTGGAATTCTAAACCAGATTAAATGAAGATGCTTTTACTGCAATACAAATGATTTAAAAGGTATTCTGAAGAGTCTGTGCTACAGCAGTGGCAGCACAAGAATTGTTAATATTGACCATGGAGCTGGAAACATAAAACACTGAGCTGTCTGCAGAGAAGAGATCTTGACCTCAGAAAGAATTTACCACAGTGATCAATTCTTAAAAATTCGATGTTTTACCTGCACTAGGGTTTATGTGCAGGTATTTGAAATGAGCACATTCACTACAATTGCAAAGTTTTCGGGAGAATTTTTTTCCATGCTGCTCACTTGTGTTTCTGAACAGCTCTACTGCTGAACTTGTCTGCCGTGTTGCTTCTGAGTTTTGTTTTGTTCTATCTATAGAGTGTTTTACAATCTCTGTTTCCCATATATCTTTTTCACTGCTACCAACTGTCAGTCACGTTAAATTTGTAGTTATGGATTTTCTGGAAAATTCAGATAGCAAAAACCCTTCTGATACAGAAAGCACACCCACATCTGCAGTCCCTCCAGGACTCTTTTGTTTGTATAAGGAGAGTCCTAGCATTATGGTCCACTGTTTCATTTCTCATGTTACTCCAACCAAAAAATTCTTTAGCCTTGAAACCAGACAAAAGATTTTATGTGGTTTCTAATGGTAGCACTCCTCAGATAAATTCAAAATTGGTGAAAAATTATTTTTCAAAGCAAATATTTAAATTTGGAATATTTTCTATTTCATTAAGGAGATAGAATCACAGACTAAAACATCAGGTGAACACTTCCGGGGATGGAGAAGGTATTACTTGACTGAGAGAAGAGCTGTGTCAGGTTGACAAATTCAGTGGGCTAAGCAGGATTTTTGCCTTGTTTTGAAGCTTATATAGCAACTCTTATACTTTTATATAGCAACTCTTTCAGAGCCCCTCTGCTTCTACTTGTTTACTCAGGATGAACTTGCTTGTCCCCATTTCCTCAAATGAAAATGTGACATCTGTAACATACCCTGAACCTATGTTGAACTCATGCTCTGTCTGAAAAGCCAAGACAGGAAAATAAATAATAAATAAAATGAAAACAATAACGACAAAAGCCACCACATAATAAATATCCAAAGTAGGATAAAATTTCACATACAATTGTCAGCGTTTTACCAGGACGGTTTGGCCCAGTTCTGTGACAATTGGTGTGGGGGACCCACAGACCCACGCCCCAGGAAAGGGGAAGGGATAAAGGGAAAAGGGAGATGGGCCTAGAAACAAAACAGATCTGAGGAGGAAAGCTAATTTACTAAATAAGATATCAGAAAGCAAAATAACACAATATAATACAATATAATTGGAATTGAAGCTAACAAATCAAATAAAATGAGCAAGAGAGTGTCCGGTAAACTGAAGGCCTTATGCTAACGCTGAAGAAACGATGGCAGCGAGCACCCACTGCTGAGTCCATCCCCAAGAAAGGGAGAGAAGAAACTTCGATCCCAGAAAAAGGAAGGAGAGCGTCCCGTGACTGCAGGCAGTTTTTATCTTTCCCTCTGAGTTGAAACACGTAAGAACACAAAGCATCTCACAGTCCTCTGGGGAATGGAGTTCTTCTTCTCTTCTGAGACAGGTATACCCATAATTATCTATGGTCCATGGAGCTGGAGGATTAACTCTTGAACTCTTAATACACTACATGATGTTATGATGGGGAATACCAATGCCAAAAATCATAAAACCGTGACAACAATTAATGTTTTTGTTTCCCATGTTGAAACCCTGAACATTATTGCACAAATCTTTCAAAGCTTTAAAAGTGTTATTCTTTCCTCTTTTTCTTCTAAAAAAAATCTTATTTCCTTCTTCTTTTCAATTTTTAAAATGACAAAATATTCTCAATTTTATGTAATTTTTAAAGTACCCAAATCAAAATGGAAGGAAATGATGAATCAGCGGGCCACCTGTAAATGTGTCTACGTATCCTTCTTAAAATGAAATAACATAGAAGAAAAAGTTACCAGGTTTGTTTTTTTGCCATTTTGGTATCTTATAAAATTGATAAAACTGAACTTTTATTTATTTTTTTATTTGTCTGTTTGTTTGCTTTTGTTTTTGTTGAATCCTCATAATTCAACTGTACTAAAATAAATATCCCAGAAGACGTATTATTTTTGGAAATTAGCACTGTTTGTAGATACATTATTTAAAAACAAGAAAGTAAAAACTTGTTGTTTTCAGTGTGTTCCAACACCAGCCAACTGGCAGATTATTTTTCATTATTATTTTGTTGCAGTTACTCATTAAAGAATATGCGCTGCTGTAGCTCATTTGTAATAAATTAGAATAAATTATAAAAGATTATTCAGAAAGTGTTAAGAATACTATAGATAAGAAGATAAAGGACACCCAACTCGTTCATTTTACTTGGGAAGGTTAGACTGTAAGTAGCTGCCTTTTGCCCTCCAATACACACATTCAACTCTCATTGATGTCAGCAGCACAGAAATAAGTGGGAACTCTGTGTATGTAAGAGTTTTTGTCCAATTCAATGTATTGTATCTTGTGCAAAATTCAGAGGTTATAAGAAAGCTAAAATGTTCAGAATAGTGAAATAACCTATAAATCCACTTAATCCTACCGTGTATATTTGACGGTACTAAGACATTCATCACATATATATAACACACATCAGAACAGACTTAAATTAGGTATATATATGACTATACATAGCACATTTCATTGATGCTATGCTATAATTTAAAGGGGGAAAAATAGCTAAGTTTCTTCTTTTTCTACTGATTTTACTGCTGCTATTTTCATGTTTCTGAAATCTTGATCTCACATTAGAAAACAATATTCCTCTCACTTGTACTGTGATCTTAGTGCCATAGATTTGTACAAGAATTTTTGTTTGCACAGTAGTGCAAGATACAGCCCCATTTTAGGTGTTAGAACATCAGGAAAACAATCCTAAGAAGTATCATACCAGCTAATTTATTAAAAACTACTTGCTATATTTGCATCTGTCTTCTTCTCATCAATTGTCAGAACACAGAAAGAGGTCATGTAAGACTCTTTTTCTAAAACAGTATGCCAGAATAAAATGATCACAAAAGAGTGAAGCCCCAGTGTTTTCATGGGTGGACTCTGTTTGTAATTATGAATGTTGTCTTTTAATATATCCTTAAATCTTTTTTCCACCAAAGCCACAATCTGTTCTTTGTCTTTATTCCATACTTTTACCCTATTACTTTTATGCCATTACTGAGGGGGTATCAGTAAGATATTATGACACAGAAAAAAGTTTCTTTCCAGACACAGAGATCCATTTACTCTGAAACCTTTCTCCCACTGTAGAAAGCTGATTTATTTAGAGATAAGTTTGCCATGTCCCAGTGTAAATGATGAAAAGAATCTTGACAAAGGAGGAGGAGAAATGTAGGCATCTCCTAGTATCTTAAGGTCATAGGAAAGACAAAAAATTAAGGCAGAGGAAAAGATGGAAAATCTTTTCTGTGAAGAAGACTCTGGTACAGCATCATACATAACCAAGGCCAAGGAAGACATAACTTCCTAATGGTAGGGTCTTCTAAGGGATATAAGGATTTTTCTCCCTCATGTTTTAATAAAAGACAATCTTATTGCCCATAATGTTCCCAGTTACTTGTTTTCTTGTACATTTCCCTTCACTTCTGTACATTTAAGATTTTGATGATATTTTGAGGGAGAGAAAAAGCTTCCAGCACAAATTTTCAGTCAAGGCTGGATTCTGAATCAGATAGATAGTATGATATCAGTAGTAAATTTTAGAAGATACATTTGTCAGAGGATACACCGTTAAAAATCAAAATACAAAAATTGACCTTGTTATGTCTCCATAAATGTGAAATATCAAGTACATCACTGGATGAGTTTAATTACTGATTTAAAATCATAGAATCTTTTGAATTGGAAGAGATCATTAAAAGTCCAGCTACACTGTTGCAATGAACAGGGACATCTACAGGTAGATCAGATTGCTCAGATCTCTGTCCAGTCTGACCTTGAATGTCTCCAAGGACAGGACATCCGCCACTCCCCCGAGCAACCTGTTCCAGTTCTTTAGTATCCTTACTGTAAAAATCATTTTCCATATGTTCTGTCTAAACCTCCCTTGTTTTAGACTGGATTCATTTTTTTCTTGTCCTGTTACAAGAAACTCTGTTAAAGAGTCTGTTCCTTTCTTATAGCCCGTCTATTTTATTGCCTAATTGCACCTAAAAGCTTCTATTAGATCTTTCTCTAGGCTGAGCAGATTGAGTTCTCTCACCCTGTCTTCATAGGAGACTGTTTCATCTCCTTGGATCATTTTCATGGTCTTACCCTGAACACATTCCAACAAGTCCATGTCTCTTCTGTAGAGAACTCTACATCTGGATACAACATCCATCATTTCATCCACCAATACACACAAGTCTTTGGTCATGATTCCTCCTGTAGCTGCAGGAAGAAGACTTCACCAACAGGCTCCATTTATCTGTTAGCCTGTAGTGGACATCAGTTACAAGGCTCCCTTTGTTGCCTCACTTTCCTAATTATCACCCATAAGCATCCAACATACTTGTGGCCATTCTTCATGGATAGTATTCATACTCTATTCCTTTCTTGAAGTAGAGGGCATCACCTTCTCCCCTTCTTTCTGAACACTTTTAGACATCAATAGCCACATTTCAGTTTTGGGAATCATCCCACCAGGTTTCACTGATGGCAACTACATCAAAATTTTCTGGTAGCGTGGTGCCTTCCAGCTCCTCCTGTTTGTTTCCCAAGCTGCATGTGCTGATATAAAGGGACTTCAGCTAGGCAGATTATCTTGACACCTTCTCAGAGGATAGTACCTTAATTTCTCTGAAGTTTCCCTGTTGCCTTCTCCTGTTCACTCAGTGATCCCTGGCTCAGTTTTGTGAGATTTCAGATGTCCTGCACTGTTGCAAGCACATCTCAGGGCAGCAGGTTGAGGGCTCCTTTATCACTCTGTGACTCTAACTTAACTAGAGTGCCTCACTTCTCATTTAAACTCATTATTGTTCTATTCTCCCTTCAAATTTAGTTTAAAGCCCTGCCAATGAACCCTTCTAGCTTTTCCCCAAGTGCTCATCTTCCTCTTTGAGAGAAGTGAAACCCATGTAGGCCATTCTGTTGCCAAAAAAAACCAAAAAAAACCTGAAGATTTTGCGGTGGCAACAGCCATGAAGCCAAGAGATTATTAAAAAAAAAAATTCCTTTCATTTATTTAATTGTACTTGTCCAGTATAGGAAACAGAGAGGACATGGCGATCTTTGTCCTTGATTCTTTTAGCAGATTCGGCAGGGCTCTGATGTCCTTTTTGATTACCCTTGAACCATGTATATTTGCCTTGTCTCTCCCCGACATAGAAAAGCAGCAATGGTTGTTGGACTGGTGACAGTAACTGTCTAGGCAATTTCTTCTTGACATCCTTTACCCAAGCCTCAGGAAGGACACAAACTTAAGATCTGCCTGGCACACTGAGGAGAAAGTTTTCTGCAGGAAGGAGTTGCCTACGATTCTTCTTTGAGGATGTAGCCTTCATACTGGAGGAAGGCTATTCTGGGTTTTGTTTAATTCTTCTAGTGTGAAGTGGGCTGTTATCATCCACAGACAAATGTCTTGTTGCAGGCCATATTCTGCTCCAGGAGTTGCATTCAGGTAAACAATCTGAAAAAAATTCAGAACACCATACAGAAAGGACCATTACTAGCTTCTGCAATTGTTTGTAGAACTCAGAAAAGCTGACAAAGGAGAAAGAAGAAAGACTCTTTAGGAAGAAAGCAGGCTTCTCATTCTGGGGCCCCTTTCCACTTTTGCAAACTGTTGGACAATGTGAGACTTTTCTGAGGAAGTTTTCTAAAGCAGAATTCATTCTGTTTTAGTCTAGGTGGAGATTTATCTATTCTTTTCAAGGCAGTCTGAAAGAGTGCATTGTATACAGTGTACACAGAATAAATGCTGCAGTGGTAAAACTTACTGGGGCAAGAAATGATTGTTCCATTTCATGTGGTATAGTTGGGAATAGTTGATTGTAAGATTTTCTTCCAAAAAATCTCAACAGCTTTTATTTATGGATATGAAAAAATCATGCTACTTTACAGTTTTTGCCCCCCTATGTAAGACAAATAAAAACACAGTTGCTAAGAGGTATACTACAAATGCTCATGACAACCAATCTAATTCCTTTGGTTTCTGCCTCTTTTTTCAGAACACAGCCAAGTCTTTAGGACAACACCAGCTGAGAATCTCTCCTGGGATGAAAGACCCAAGCATCTATAAGTATGTCATGGTTTGACATGACAAAGTATGAGATACTATGTGGAAATGGTGCACAGACTGGTAAAGAAGGTAGAAATAATATAGTTTTTTTGAAAAACATAAATTTCATTTATTATTCCTTCATAGCCTTATTTATGGTACACTGGGACTTTTGAGTAAAGGAATGGCAAACAGTTAATAAAACATTTGATGGGTATTAATTACTTTCCACTTAATTACCTGCCTTGTGGATCTTGTTGAGCTATTGATTACTGGCAAACGTACATCCCACTGGGGATACTGTGATTTAACTTTATCCAAGGAGTCAATTAGCCCAAGTAACACTGGGAGAGCTAGTGCTCTGTCTCAGTAGCTGGGGTTTCTTGCCAAGAATGGTAGATAAGTCATTTATCTGTTCATTAAAGCACAGTACTGCTGTCAACAGGAGGCAGTTACCAAGTGTTACCGAGACTGGTAAAATGTCATTGTTTTATCAAATATTAGTGGCAGCTTGAAGTTACTGAAGAGACCATCCCTGATTTGAGAGCACAGATGAATGGACGAAGCCAAGACACAAACTCATTTGCTCTCCTCATTTATATGAAATGCACTTACAAATTGGCATCAGCTCACCCAGCTGCCAAACAACTTTCACTGTCATTAGACTGGGTACAGTGGAACAACAGATTCGAAATTGTGACTGGAACAACATATCCCAGGATATGACATTTAACATTCAATTAATATCATCAGGAGTGAAACAAAAGGCATGATCCCCAACTAATCAAAACCGAACACTTCTCAATTCTTCAAAGACTATTTTTCTAACTGATAAGAAGAGCATTTTATCTTCCAATGAACTAAAGAATCATAAAGTCCTCCAAAAAGACCTCCAAAATCATGAAGTCCAACCACCCACCTATTACCTTTCTTGTGATTTAAGTGACAGATGTAATCCATCATTATTTATATTAATAATTATCCTAGTAGTTAATGGATTGTATAAAATATTGCTGTTGGCTGAAAATTGAAGTTCTATTAAAAACAAACTTTAAAAGACAAGAACATAACCAGCTCACATGTATGCTCAAAACAAAAATAAAACAGCACACACACACACACACACACACACACACAAAAGAAAAAACAAACAAAAAACACACAAATAAAAAACCTAAAATGAAAGAGGGTTAAGGTAGAGAATTATGTTTGTTTAAAGAATTTCTATATTAAAATTTAAATGTATGTCTACAGATTTGGGAATTATAACCAGAGGAATTTATTTTTCTTTTATATGAAAAACTTTGATTAAAATATATTCAGTGTTGATGAAATGAAGCATGTCAGAATGATGGGATATTTTGTATAAGGGAAAAATATTTAAATGGAAAAAAATGGTAATTGAAAAATCTTAAAATTGGAACCTTCTAGGAAAATTGAACAATGAATAAATTTACTCAATGAATACATTGGATTAGATAGATTATATCAAATCTATACAAACATATAAACCAAGAAACTGACATGTAGACACACCCTCGTTTTTTAATTTCATGAAGAATAGTTATGGGATTGCCTTATGAGAATTTTTTTTTTTTTGACAGTGACCTGCACAAAAATGTATGTTTTCCAAATCCACTCAAAAATCAGGGAAAAGATTGAGGCTTAAAAGGCACATGAAGACTGTGATTTAGTGATTTTTAAGCTGTTTTCCTGTGATTATAGACCTTTACAGTGTAATCTTATGTGACCATAAAGCAGGCTGTTTCTAATTTACTTTATCCTCTTGTAAGTTAACTTAGAGTTGTATATAAGCTCAATTCTGAATAATTTGGGAACGTTTTAAGCACATGAGGTGAACCAGGCTTCAAATTATTAATAACAGGAGACTTAATTCATAATATTGTTCAGAAGTGGATCTGGCAAAGATGGAGTTAGCTTCACTTGCAGCAACACGTGTTTTGCATTTCTGGCTAGAACAGTGTTGATCACAGACCAATGTTTTGGCTATTGCTGATGCATCCCAAGTCTCTGCTTCCCAAGATGTGGCTGTGCACCTGTCTATCAGTGGGAAGAAGTGAATAAATGCATCTTTATTGCTTTGCTTCCATCTTTTCTTATTAAAATGTTTGCTTGTTAAATCTCAGCTCACAAAACTGTCAGTCATTTTCTCCTTCTCTGAAGGCAAGAGAGGTTAGAAAGGAGACTGCAGTCAGCCCAATTCTACCTACCAAGAACTGCAACACTTTTTATTACTTTTGGAGCCTTTGCATACTACATGCAATGCACTTATTTATCCCTTATTGCACATTTTATTTTCTCTCTAAAGTAATTGGAGCACACTCAAGTGATTTGACCTCATATGTGATTGTGATATAATCAGTTATGGCTGATATATTATAATGTGACTGTTCCAGACTAAATGATAGAGGCTCATTTACAGCAAGAAGTCCTGACACAGAGAAGGAAACGTATAATAGAATGCCTTTTGAATTTTTCTTTCTACTCCAGTGAATCCGTGTAAATATTTCTGGGGAGATTTTGTTAAGAACATGGGTATATTAAAAGCTTTTATTCCAGTTGCAAAGGTTTTTACTGTTTTCTCATTTTCTACAACCTATGAATTCATCCATGATCCTCACTAAATAAATCAGAGAAGGCTCAACTCAAGAGTAATGTATGATCAGTAAGGTATTGGATGAACAGCTGTTTATGACATATTCAAAGGTTAAAAGAACAGATTTCTGTTATTATGGAATTTTCAGATGTGATGTAGGTGTCACCATTCTTAGGGTAAAGCCCTAAGAAAGATGTGAAACAACATACGTGAGCAGCAGGGGTTGGAGCAAAAATTATTGTAAAACATTCTCGTCTCTCTCAGTATCAAGTTTCTGCAGTGATAAATTAGCATGCTAAAATGAAAGCAATTGACCCATTTTAGATAGTGGGGAAGTCTCTGTGTATGCTGTGGAGGAATTATTTAGTGAAGTGTTGTGCTTTAATGTGGTTAATGGTAGTACAAAGGGGGAAAGGGACCTTGTTTTTCTGCTTAAGTTGTAAACAAGGTTTCAGGGGAAATACTTTGAAGTACAGAGATCTAAGCTAGCTGGTTTTGAATCCCCCCTGAGGTACTACAGAGAAACAGTAGGTATCTGATAATGTTTGCACTTCGTGTAAATCTTTTTGGGCATCAAACATAGTGTTGACAAACAAGATAAAAAGTGGATTATTTAAAACTGGTGCTTAAGATAAACAGGATACTCATATAACTTGCAACACTGAAGATTTTACTGTCCGTCTCTACACTTTGAAAATGTGAAACAGTAAAGGACTGGAATTTCAAAGGAGCTCTGCTCTGCTCCTGTCCTTATTCTACGATTCACAGCTGAGTCTTCTAGGCAAGAAACCAGGCCACAGTGAAATATGGAGATGTATTGCTGACATCATAAAGATCATGTTTTCAATCCAAGTATGCTTTTTCTTTGGAAAAAAAAATATATATGTGTGTGTATGAGAAGTATTGTGACATCCCCAATTCATGACTATTTTCAAAGATGTGATATAAATGTCAGACCTCCTTCTAATATTTCTAATACTTCTTTTGGATTAATTCTGTTTGTATTTTTAATCACAAAGAGAAATATGTGAGCTATAGTGTTGCAGTAGGAAGAGTTAAAATGGTTAACAAAGGCTTAAGCAGTGCTGACAGAGGCAGGTAGGGAGCACTGCAGTTTAAAAATAGAATCTCAAGACTTCAGGAGGAGTTATTAATTCTTCAGGAACACAAGCCTAAGCTGTTATGTTGTGTAAACCTATTGTCCCTTTTTGTTTGTTTGTTTAAGTGCAACTTTATTTTATTTCTTGATAACTCTGTGAAAGATAGCAACAGAAAAACATCGTCATTAAAAGTTATGAAATAACTGATTTGATTGTAGTAAGAATTGTAAAGCTTGTAAAGTATTTTGTGGATAACTTTGGACCTATTCTATTTCTAGGACCACATTGATATCCACATAGAATTCAGGAATAAGTTCCTTACTCTGCACTCTTGAATGTTTTGCTTAATTATATCTCCCATAAAACCTTTTGAGATGAACTTTGAATAGTATATCTAAGATGCTGGGGGTTGATTTATTATTCCAGTAACACCACTGGAGACTTGAGAAGCTGAAAACTATGGAGATGGATTGATTGAAATATTTAAAAGCTTTCTAAGGAAGAGGTATACATTAACATTCAAAACAGAAAGCACATACTTAGGTTGTAGCTGTGTTAAAAATGCAGTGATATAATGTCCCTAACTATGCACACTGTTTCAGTAAATCACTTATTTTGTCTTTTAAACCGAGGGTGCTATCTGTATTCAAAAAATGAAGCAGTGAAACAAGTCTATGAGTGTGTTCTCAAATTACCCTGAGAGAGACACAAGCAGGAATGCAGTTATTGGAGTGTTACAAGATGAAGTGCCCTCTGCCCAAAGGCCAATATGCTTGTTACAGTGTACAAGAAAGGGCTAGGTGCTAAGACCTGGACTGAGGATGTGTCTTGTCTCACGAGCAGCAGTGTGCCAGAAGAGCAAAATAGGTGAGAGATAACTGTGGAGGACTGATTCAGACAAGTGCCAGTTCTCTGCTTTAGATATTTGCCTTGAATCTTCCTCAGGAAGAAGGTTTTCTAAAGAGTTTTCTTTAGAGGTGCAACCAACTTTTCAAGTGACAGGACTGACCACTAGTCAGAAAATTAGCAGAATTAGCAGAAAATTACGCACAGTGGTATTGGCAAAGCCTCAGGTACAAATCTATGACTACTTGAAAAATGAAGACAGAAGAAACCTCACCAAATATGTTGTGTAAACACTGTTCTCACAAGGTATTTTCGTATAATAATAATAATAACAACAACAAGAACAATAATAGAAACTGTTGAAAACCTTTGGAAGTTTTCCAAAACATAACCAGGAGAATTTGGAATTGATATGGGACAGTAAAATATGGTTCTTCTAAAAAAAAAAATGCACTTTCAGGTTATTAAATAGAGAAATCACCTATGAACTCATGGTTTTTGTCAAAGAGAATGTTGCTGTTTTTCTTGACCACAATAATGCTGGAAATAGTATTTTTACTCTCACAGTAAAAATCTTCTTCAACAGAATACCTTACAAATGATTTAACATAGTGAAAACTAGTTTTATTAAATATAACTATGACAAAATCAAATATTTAAAATTAATTTTTGAATATTTGAGACTAATCCAGAAATATGCAAATAAACACAGAAGTATTTTTATCGCTTTCAATTAAAATGCTGCTTGTATCAAATTTATATTTTTAAAAATCTTAGTAACTTTTAACAACTACTTTTGTGTTCAGACTCTAAGTGTATAAATAATAGAATTGGTTTATCTGAGAATATGAAGTCCTATAAAATATTTTATTGGCTTGGCATTGATGTGACAGGTATATTTCATTAAAGTCTAGCCACTAAACAGAATTTTCCTGCAGAAACAACAATTGACTTTCAATTTATTGAATATAGTACATTTGCTTATGCTCACTGTTTTCTGATAAATTATTTTAAAATTTTTAGACCCTGTGTTCAGCTAATTTTCATTTTTTTTCCATATTTATTTCTGCCAAAGGCAGACAGTGAATATAAGTTGAGCTGTATTTCCTGCAGAGGGCAAGAAAATTATAACCACAACATGGCACAATGATATGAGCTTTCCGTAAGTTACAAGCCAAAGTAAATATATCAGATGAAAATAAAGGAATTATATATTTTTTTAAGAAAATATTACGTAACAATTTCTGCAGGTACAATCTGGGCTTTGACTTCCATTTAAACTCCTTTCCAAATTGCCCACCAGAATTAAAAACAGTAAGTAAGTAAATAAATAAATAAATAAATAACTTAGCCATCTTCCAGCAAGTTCATAAGTTCATAAGTTCATAAGTTCATAAGGTTGGAAAGGACCTATAAGATCATCTAGTCCAACCATCCTCCTATCACTATCTCTACCCAACTACTAAATTAAGTCCTTTAGCACCTCATCTAAATGCTTCTTGAACAGCGCTAGGGATGGTGCCTCAACCACCTCCCTAGGCAGGCCATTCCAGTGCCTGACCACTCTTTCAGAGAAAAAATGTTTCCTCAAATCTAATCTAAATCTTCCCTGGCACAACTTGTGGCCATTCCCTCTCGTCCTGTCATCATTTATCAGAGAGAAGAGGCCTACCCCCTCCTCACCACAACCCCCCTTCAGGAAGTGGTAGAGTGCAATAAGGTCTCCTCTGAGCCTTCTCTTCTCCAGACTGAACAATCCCAGCTCCCTCAGCCGCTCCTCATAAGACTTGTGCTCCAGGCCCCTCACCAGTTTTGTTGCCCTTCTCTGAACACGCTCCAGGGCCTCAATGTCCTTCTTGTAGTGAGGGGCCCAAAACTGAACACAGCACTCGAGGTGCGGCCGTACCAGAGCTGAGTACAGGGGGATGATCACCTCCCTGCTCCTGCTGGCTACACTATTTCTAATACAGGCCAGGATGCCGTTGGCCTTCTTGGCCACCTGGGCACACTGCCGGCTCATGTTAAGCCGAGCATCAACCAACACCCCCAGGTCCTTTTCCTCTCTACATTCTTCAAGCCATTCTGCCCCAAGCCTATAGCATTGCATGGGGTTATTGTGGCCAAAGTGCAGGACCCGGCACTTGGTCTTATTGAACCTCATCCCATTTTGCTCAGCCCAGCTGTTCAGCCTATCCAAATCCCTCTGAAGGGCCTCCCTACCCTCAGGCAGTTTGACACATCCTCCCAGCTTTGTGTCATCTGCAAACTTACTGAGCGTACACTCAATTCCCTCGTCTAGGTCATCAATAAAGATATTAAACAAGATGGGCCCCAAAACTGACCCTTGGGGGACACCACTCATTACAGGACGCCAGCTGGACTTAACTCCATTAACCACTACCCTCTGGGCACGGCCCTCCAGCCAGTTCTCCACCCAGAGAAGAGTGAACCTGTCCACACCACGGGCTGCCAGTTTCCTTTGGAGAATACTGTGGGAGACCGTGTCAAAGGCCTTGCTGAAGTCCAGGTAGACTACATCAACAGCCTTTCCCTCATCTACCTGTCTGGTCACCCAGTCATAGAAGGAGATGAGGTTGGACAAGCACGACCTGCCCCTGGTGAACCCGTGCTGGCTGGGTCTGATCCCTTTATTGCCATGCACGTGTCGTGTGATCTCCCTCAATATCATCTGTTCCATAACTTTCCCTGATACCGAGGTCAGGCTGACAGGCCTGTAGTTCCCCGGGTCTTCCTTACGGCCTTTCTTGAAGATGGGAGTCACATCGGCAAGCCTCCAATCTTGTGGGACCTCTCCAGATAACCAGGAATGCTGATAGATGGCAGAAAGTGGCTCGGCAATCACCTCTGCTAGCTCCCTCAGCACCCTTGGGTGGATCCCATCTGGCCCCACTTGAGCAAGAACTTACTCAAGTGCTAGCTAGAAAACAGAATTTGCTCTCCCCACTATCTAAGTCATTCAGATCCATCCAGAAAAGTGCTATAACTTCACTGGTATCATCAATTTGTTTAGACTGCTGGGAAGACTACTGTGGGTGCTACTTCAGGCATTTCATTTGCAATCACTTATGTTACACTCCTTTTTCTTTTCTTTCTTTTTTCTTTTCTTTTCTTGTCATCCATCCTTTTCCTTCCTTTTCCTTCCTTTTCCTTCCTTTTCCTTCCTTTTCCTTCCTTTTCCTTCCTTTTCCTTCCTTCCTTTCTTCCTTCCTTCCTTCCTTCCTTCCTTCCTTCCTTCCTTCCTTCCTTCCTTCCTTCCTTCCTTCCTTCCTTCCTTCCTTCCTTCCTTCCTTCCTTCCTTCCTTCCTTCCTTCCTTCCTTCCTTCCTTCCTTCCTTCCTTCCTTCCTTCCTTCCTTCCTTCCTTCCTTCCTTCCTTCCTTCCTTCCTTCCTTCCTTCCTTCCTTCCTTCCTTCCTTCCTTCCTTCCTTCCTTCCTTCCTTCCTTCCTTCCTTCCTTCCTTCCTTCCTTCCTTCCTTCCTTCCTTCCTTCCTTCCTTCCTTCCTTCCTTCCTTCTTTCCTTCCTTCCTTCCTTCCTTCCTTCCTTCCTTCCTTCCTTCCTTCCTTCCTTCCTTCCTTCCTTCCTTCCTTCCTTCCTTCCTTCCTTCCTTCCTTCCTTCCTTCCTTCTTTCCTTCCTTCCTTCCTTCCTTCCTTCCTTCCTTCCTTCCTTCCTTCCTTCCTTCCTTCCTTCCTTCCTTCCTTCCTTCCTTCCTTCCTTCCTTCCTTCCTTCCTTCCTTCCTTCCTTCCTTCCTTCCTTCCTTCCTTCCTTCCTTCCTTCCTTCCTTCCTTCCTTCCTTCCTTCCTTCCTTCCTTCCTTCCTTCCGAGTTCCTTCCTTCCGAGTTCCTTCCTTCCGAGTTCCTTCCTTCCTTCCTTCCTTCCTTCCTTCCTTCCTTCCTTCCTTCCTTCCTTCCTTCCTTCCTTCCTTCCTTCCTTCCTTCCTTCCTTCCTTCCTTCCTTCCTTCCTTCCTTCCTTCCTTCCTTCCTTCCTTCCTTCCTTCCTTCCTTCCTTCCTTCCTTCCTTCCTTCCTTCCTTCCTTCCTTCCTTCCTTCCTTCCTTCCGAGTTCCTTCCTTCCTTCCGAGTTCCTTCCTTCCTTCCGAGTTCCTTCCTTCCTTCCTTCTGAGTTCCTTCCGAGTTCCTTCCTTCCTTCCGAGTTCCTTCCGAGTTCCTTCCTTCCTTCCGAATTCCTTCCTTCCGAATTCCTTCCTTCCTTCCGAATTCCTTCCTTCTGAATTCCTTCCTTCCGAATTCCTTCCTTCCTTCCGAATTCCTTCCTTCCTTCCGAATTCCTTCCTTCTGAATTCCTTCCTTCTTTCCTTGTTTTCTAAAAAAATTTGAAAATGATAAAATGAGAAATTACCCTCCAGAGAGATACTGAGTTCAATGAAGAAGGGAGGAAGAGCAGATCTTCTTCTACAAGCCATGGAGGACTCCACACTGCAGCAGGTGAATATCTCCTGGAGAAGGATGCAGCCCATGGGGAGTTCATGTAGGAGCAAGATCCTGTCTGGAGATGCAGCCTATGGGGATACATTAATCTGGTGGGAGCTCTTCCCATGGAGGATCATTAGACACTGAGCAAATCTACTCCTGATGGACTGTGTACCCTGTATAAAATGAATTATCTTGAAGGACTGCTACACATAAGAAGGACACAAGTTTCATGAAGGACTGTATCCCATGGAATGGGCAACACGTTGGGTCAGGGAAACTGACTACAAACTTCATTCCTCATCCCTCCTGGATGGTTCAGCTTAGGAGGAGGTAGAAGGGTAAAGAAATGAAGGTGAGCTTAAGAAGAAAGGAAGTGGGATAATTTTGGTTTCAGTTTTTCTGTTTTGTTATTTATATTAAACTAATCCTCCCTTGGTAGAGTTTTGAGTTTTGCCCGTAACAATAATTAAAGATTGATCTTGTCCTTATCTTGATCCAGATGTTTTTCATCTGTTTTTCTCCCCTGCTCTGTTGAAAAGGGAGGGAGAGTGTGGTTGGATGGACATCTGAAACTAAACTCAACTAAGATCTAGTTGTACACTTTGTCAGAACAGAAATGTAGAAGAAATGTGTCTTTTTATAATAGCTTTTTAATGAGCATACCTGATCCTAGTAGATTTATGCTGATTTATACAGCTGAAGAGCTGTTCCACAGTATATATATCATCTCTGCCCAGACAGAGGCAGAATGAGAAATGAAAAATAGGATATAATGGAAAATAATATATTTAAAATGCCGCCTGACAAAATAAATGTTTTGTTTGTTTGTTTGTTTGTTTGTTTTTCAACAAAGACAAATGCTATTAATAGATAGAAGTTATCCTTTCAAATAGTGGGTCAACAGGACATAGTGTATTTGTAAGAAATATAGAATTCCCATTTGTGACCATAAACACTGTGGGGTCCACTTCTCTATCGGTGAAAACCAAAGCCTGTTAGCATACAGATGTGTGATACCTTTTAAAATCCCTGCAGTGTCTTCCTACCTGCTGTGCTTAATTTCAGATTCAAGTGCTGTCATTAAAGGAAAAATAAACAACAACAACAAAAGGAAAAAAACCCTACAAAACTGTTTTCTCCTTTATCTGTGCCCTACATTGCAGTGGCATGTTCTCATATATTTTTCCTGGTGCCAAAAATCCCCCAAATTTTTTGCAATACATTATCTTTAAGACCCCAGATACTACATATTTTCAATATAGAACACATCTTTCTAATATGTAAAACAGTATGTGTTGCTTTCTTAAAAAACAACTTTCTTACATGTCTTTCTTGGCAACATTCTTCAATTAAAAAATAACAGTACTGTAAAGCTTTTTTATTATTTAGAACGGTAAAAAAATATACTGCAATTTGACAAACCATCAATTCCCTTCCAAGATTAGTTGTACTAAGCCTAATTCTCATTTTGATTTATTTGACTTTGAATATAATGGTATTAAATTAGCAAAGACAAGCAATGAACAAAACCCTGGAGACGAATTAGCCATCGTATCTGGTCCATTAATCTCTTCTTCAATTCTCAAGAATTGTGGCTCACCCAGACCCAGAGATCAAATAAAATGCCTAATTGGGAAAATCCTAAACAAGAGTATCCTGGGGAGCTTGAATTTATTTGTCAACTGTTCAAACAACTATGTTGTTTATATGTCTGTAAAACCCTGATACTTTACCACCACTATATCTTAATCCAGATACTTTAAACACAGGAGGGTGATTGAGAATTGTTTTCAATTAACTGGGATAGAGAGAAACACTTATTCTTAAAACAGATAGTTGCTCTTCTGAACATGCTGAGAATTTTAGTTCAAAAGAGCATGTTTGAGGGATGCTTTAAAAACAATATGAGGGTAGTTTAAACACAGCTAAAAAGATATTCTCTTAGTTCAACAGCATTTTTACTAAGCACCGTGATTCAAAATGACGAAGAAATAAGTCATATTTATTTGTTTGTTTGTTTGTTTGTTTATAATATCAATAACATTGTTAAAAGTATGTGAAAAGAAGTTAATTCATTTGTTTCCCCCCAGTGTTATGTCTTCCTTATGTTCTTACCACCTACTTCAGATTTTTTATGACAAATGGATATGAAGTGCTACATGAGTTGGTGCATCTTTCTTTCCACAGTTTCCCATTCTCAGTTGCAACACTGTGATCATGAAATTAATACTGGTTATACACTGTGCAAAATAGTTTCAGAATTACTTGCTATGACACTATCCAGAGGACTGTCATCAGCAGCTGCTTCACTAACCTAGAAGCATTTTTTCTGAAATCTGTGTATGAAAACTTGTTCGAGTTCATAATTTTTTTGGAAAGGTTACTTTTGAAAAAAAGATTGCAGCTATCTGAGCACTTTAATGGCAATCTACAGGACAGAAGAAAAGCTGTCAGTAATGGTGTAAATACTTCTACAGATGAATTAGAATCCTATTTTTCCACCGTTATTCTTTTACAAATTATTCGTAGTCTCTATCAAGTAGCAGTGAAACAATGAATTAATAAATGTGACCATAATTTCCCATAAAGGACATTCCACATAAGACTGATAAAACACATTTTGTACACAAATTTCTATTCTGTTTGCTTCCTAGAGCTAAGAACAAACAGATTTTTGATAGTCTGAGAGAAAGTAATAGAGCTTAAGGTAATAAAATTCTTTCCCTGAAAAGGCTGTAGCATTTGAGTGTTCCTTTCTTCAGTCTCTATGAAGCTCATGTTCCTGAGTTTCCTTCCACACATGAAGAAGCTACTAAAATCTTTCATATTTCCAAATGATTTGTTTGTAATTATTTCACACTGAGTTTTGGGTCTTATCCTCAGAAAATGTAAGCAAAATAATGCAAAAAAATGTCTTTCTCCAGAGTATGAAATATGGTTTCTATTGGACTAATCTGAATTGCTGAAAAGCCCTGCTGCATAATGTTAAGAGGAAGGGATTTTGACTCTTGTAAAAACTGGAATGTGCTTATACTGATATTCAGGCATTCTTAGAACAACAAATCCAAATCAGAAGTTACTTGCTGTCAGGAAAAAAAATGGGCTTCTCAGTATTTCTTTCCTACATAAGATCATATCACCTCTGTCACCTACATTTTTTTCTTTTCCCTGCTGCATACAATGCTTGCCTTTGATGGTAAAATATCAGCATAATCCATGTTTTTTTTGTAAATCAACAAATTATGCTATCTTGTTTCCCCATTAGTGAGTTGTCTTTTTTTGTCACTCTCTCCTTTTGCCATTACTTCTATTTTCTCAATTCGAAGAAAACATATAGCTCTATTTCCTCCCATCTTATCTTTATAATTAACTGGACATGGATACCTTTGATGGTTGTTAAATCTTGTTCTGAATCATACACAGATTTATTTTATGCTACTTAAATGACTTACCATTATTGATCTGTGCTGATGGAGATATCTCCACCATCCATTTGACTTTGAAAATTTTTTTTCCATTTCAAAACACCTAAATTCTCAAATTACTCACTGATATTGTATATATTACTGTTCCTAATTTTCTATTCTTTTCACTTTTGGTGTTCCATTTTTCAACTCAGATCATCTCTCAGTTTTTCTCCTCCTCTCACATAATCATCAGAAACAATGTTTAATATAACAGAAACAATTTTTGTTTAAGATTATTTTCTTTTGTTGATAGAAGGAGGGAAGGGATTCTGGTCATTTGAAAACATCAATGTCTATCAAATCTTCCTCCTTGGTACAGTTTTCTTCCTATTGCTCTTGAGTAGCACTTCCTACATTCAGTGTTTATCCTTATCCCACTTTATGAAGACATTTCCACTTAATTGTTGGTGAATGGATGACCTCAATCCATTGTAGGGTATCAGGTCTTCTACAGTATCTTGACTTATGCATGAGTCCTTTGTGCTCTGGAGCACCTACAGTGAAAAGGCAGTGAATAAATTTTCTGTGCCCACTAATCAGAATCAGCTTTGCAAAGTACATGCTACAGAGTTTTGTACTTGCAGTCCAACTATTATGTAGGAAAGTTTATTTGGAAAAGCTTAGTGCTGTTGCCTGGGAAGTTTCCACCTACTTGTCTGATTCTGCAGTAAACAGTCTCCTTCACAGAGTGTTATTTATAATTCTTCCATGTTTTACTACAGGTCATCAAGAACTGAATAAGAACTGTAAAAAATCACCCTTTTTCTCTGGAGACTGTCCATCTTTGGGCATTAAAACGAACCTTGTTAGGCACTGTTGAGAAACACTTATACCTCTGCTATCCATGCTGTATGTGTGCTGTGAATAATTAGTTGAATGCAGTTTCTTCCACTGTCAATCTAGCGCATGCTTTGTGGCCAGTAAAATTCCCATTAAACCTTTCTGTTTGCTGACAAAATTGGCACTGTCAGAATTTATTAAATAATTAACACAGATATTGGACATAAATTCATTATCTTCAGCACAATTAACTGATCACATTATCTGTCAGTGGCTAGAAACTTTTTCTTGCTCTTTGAATACAGTCTGTGGAGTGGCTTTCAGAACTTGTGCATCTCAAGACTGTGTGACACATCATCTGTGATTTATATAGACAAGACCCATTGTGTTGCTGTGTGCTGGGAATGCCTATTATGTGGAATTGCAGTAGAAATCCCTGACATTTCTGCTAAGGGAATATGAAAAATTAGTACAGTATAGGGACATTTTTATTATTACTTGAATATGAACCACAGCACTAGCCTGTTACAGGAAGTTTACTTCATAAAGGAGCCAAATTGAAATAACTGCAATAGATGCAGCCTTAGAGAATCACAGAAATAAATAAAACCATGACCAACATTTTTACTGTTTATTGGGTGGCCTTGAATATAGCTCTTAATATGATAACTGTCCCATTTTCTGTGTGGTTAAAATAAAACAAAAAAACACGGGTTTGGTTTTGACCATGGAATGAAAAGCAGAATAGCTTTGGTAAAAAATGATAGAAAATTAAATGTTGCCTACCAGTCAAGTTTATAAAATAAAGGAATCTAATATAGAAGCGCTCTTCAGAGTTTTCTCTCAAAAGTCTAAATGAACTTCTGAATTGTGTTTCAGTGTGAACTTAGCATCATTTCTTTTGGATTTGAACATAATTATGTTGTAAAAAAGACTTTTCTGTTTAGGCCTGAATATGAGATGCTCTGTAGTCACTTTGCTAAAGATAGGACCCCAAAGTAAACTGATAGATCATCATTCTTATAGCTACTGCAGCTGGGAGTAAAAGTAGTTGCATCTCTGTGAAAAGCAGGTTCTCCTTGCAGACCACAAAGTAAAAAGGAGCTAGCTTGGAGTCTTTTAAATACAGAAGCTATCTAAAGTAGGCAGCTGACAGAAACTTCTTCTTAGAATGATTACTTAAGATGATGTCAAAGCCAGTTGGAAGAACTGTGTTTTTCAGAGATAAAATAAACTAACTATGGAAATGTAAAAGAGATTTTAGAAGACCATGCAGCACCAGGGCAAGGGGAAATGGCTTTAAATTTGAAAAAGTTATATATTTGGAAGAAATTATTTACTATAATGGTGGGGAGACACTAGAACAGGTTGCTCAGAGAAGTTGTGCATATCCCATCCCTGGGGGCATTTAAGACCGGGGACTTCAAGCAACCTAGTCTACTAGATGCCCCTCTCTATACTAGGTGATTATAAAGGTTCCTTCCAACCAAACCATTCCCTGATTCTATCATTCTACGACTACAGCATGTTGAAACAACATTTCATATCATCTCTGAAAGCTATTAAATCCTGATAAAAGGATGACATTGAGACTAATCATACTTCTTTTTAATGTGACTAACTTTAACATTTCCTGTGCTGAATATTTTTCAGTTAGAAAAGCCAGGAGTAGCCAATCATAAGTAAAAAAGAAATAATTTAAATCAGAATGATAGAATAACTTACAAATGAATCAAAACTAAATTTGAATCCACTTAATTACTGATACAAAAATCCTCAGTTCTTAGAACTGCATATTTGCATCCAATTGAGAAGCAAAAACCTGTGGTTCAAGAGAAACTCCACATTAAGCAATACATAGACCTACTAAAATGTGCTGAATTACTTAAAAAAATCAAAGAAGAAAGAAAGACTGTTGATGTTGGAAAACTAAAAACACTAGAACTAGAAGTATGTGGCAAATATGTTTGAAAAAATTTCTTAACCTGTGACAAAAAGGCAACCTTAAACTACCACACCCATATATCTTTCTACCTTCTCCAACATTATTATCATAGGTCCTGTATCTCAGACTTAGTTAGGCCTGTAGCTAGTGATATTCCCCAGGGATCAGTTCTGATCTTGTTCAGTGTTTTAATCAATGACCTGTTTGAAAGGATAGAGTGTACCCTTAGCAAGTGTGCTGATGACACAAAGTTGGGAGGAGTAGCTGACATACCAGAAGGTTGTGAAGCCTTTCAACAATATCTATATGGGCTGGGGATTTGGGTAGATTGGCTTAATGAAATTCAGCGGGGGCAAGTGTAGCATTTTGTACCTGGGGAGTAGTAACCACATGCATCACTACAGGCTAGGGGATGATCTGCTAAAAAGGAGCTCAGTAGTGAAGGATCTGGGAGTCTCAATGGACAGCAGGTTTTCCATGAGCCAACAGTGTGCCTTTGTAGCCAAGAAGACCTATGGAATCCTGATGTGCATTGAAAAGAATATTGTCAGCAGATCAAGGGAGAAGATCCTATCCCTCTATTCTGAACTGTGAGGCCTCACTTGGAGTACTGGGCTTCCTGGTACAAAATAGAAAGGGATTCCTAGCAAGAATTGAGCAGAGGGCAACAAAGATGATTGGTTGTCTGGAGCATCTCCTGTGCAAGGAAGGCTGAGAGACCTGAGACTCTTCAGTCTGGAGAAGGAAAAGCTGATGTATATCATAACTCATAGTTGTTAACAAGTCAGTGGGCGTGGACTCTTTTTAGTGGTGTGCAGCAATAGGACAAGGGGCAACAGGCAGAAATGCAGACACTGTAAGTTCCACAAAAAAACAACATAGAATTTCTTCACTATGAGTGTGACAGAACACTGAAACAGGCTTCCTGGGGAGGTTGTGGAGTCTCCTCCTCTGAAGTTATTCAAGACACATCTGAATGCTTTTCTATGTGATCTGCTCTAGAAAAATCTATTTTAGCAGTGGGATTGGACTCGAGGGTCTCTCAAACTCCCTTTCAACCCCTACAGTTTAGTGATTCTGTGAAAGATTTGTTTTGACTTTTCAAGCAGAAAATTTGAAATGGAAGATGAAGACTTACGTCTTAAATCACATTTGACAATTATTACTAACCTCTATTTTATCATGACATCTTGTTCTTGTATGTTCCTTCTGTACCTGTAAGTGATACAGATTTTCCCACTTACTGAATCTGTAACAATAAAAAACAACAACAAAACCAAAACCAGTGTAAACACTTCTTATCATTCCCTCTGAGCAGAAAACGGAAAAATGCAAAGAAACACAAAGTCCTTTAGGTTACATAGTTCTTCAGTGAGACAGGTATACCCAGAGCTATCAATGATCCACAGAGCTGAAGCATTAACTCTTTAAATCCCAGTGCAGTACATGATGTTATGATGTGGAATACCAATACCAAAAATCATAAAATCATGACATTGCACAAAAATATTTTGCGTTTTTAACTGTAACTTATAAATTTTTTATCATTCTCAGCATTTTGAAGGTATCAGTAATATTTCCATTTTGGATAGTCCTTTATTGTACCTTGAAAGGTTGATACTTTGCTGAGTTACTTTTCCAACTCATCCACAAATATAAAATACATATTCTAACTACAGTTTTCTACTGCTACTACCCCTGAACAGATAAGATTAATTGCATATATTATAAATGACAGTGGAGATATATAATTTGTCATTGCAGAAGGAGAATTATCTTAGGGTTCATCCCAGATGTATATGATTATCAGTGTCAATATTCATCATTACATTTGACAGCACTATCTTATCACATTCTTTTGCATTTCTAAGAAATTGCAAGCATGCCAAAAATAGAAGTTATCCAGATAGGTAAAGACTCTCAGTCAAAAAGCGAATACTTATTTTTTTCACGAAGAACAACCAATAAATCAAACAAAACTAACCAAAGGAAAAATCACAAAACATATAAAGTAAAGAGATAAAGTAAACATAAAGTAAACATAAAGGGAAATTATTTTTTCTTGGTATAGAAGCATATATTGTATCATATAAATAGCATATATTATGTCACTACTGCTAGCATTCACAAGAACATAGGCCAGCAAGCTGTATCTTTTAGGAATCAGCTTGTTATCAACAGTATAAATTAAGTTTTCTTATTTGTGGGCAGAATATGAAAGTATGCATTCATGTTCTGCTACAGTATGGCCTTCACTCTAAACTTCCTCTTTCAAAAGTCTGTTACCAATTAGCCTCTTATGCTTAATAAAGTCCAAGTGGTTTTGTACATCTATGAGATATACAGTGAAAAATTTGCTTGGTATCACTCTGTATCTTCTGCATGTCAAAGAATACACTCATTTTCTGCCTCAAACTCTTAAAATAAGAAAAGTTAAATGTTAGGAAACAGAATCATAGAATCAACAAGGTGGGGAATGAACTTCAAGAGCATGTGGTCCAACCATCAGAAGCTAATGCTTCTTTCCTCACGTGTTCTAAACTCTCAGCATGCTTGTCAAAGCTGTGCAAATATTTCATTTGCTTTTTAGAGGTTCTTGGTTCATTGTGTTTTCCTCTGAGTTTCTTTATTTTTTATTTTTATTTTTTAATTTTTATTCATACGGGAAACAGAAGTGCATATTCTGAGCATACACGATAGTACTGTACAAAAGATATCTCTAACTATTAGAGCTCCCATTTCACTACTTTGTATTATTTTATCCTGTCTATACATTGAGTACAGATGTCGTAATGAGAAACAAACAGGAATGAAGTAATGAAAGGACATGTTTATCTCCAGATGAAATTCAAATGATCTATACTCTGAGAAGAACGCCATTATGAAAGAAAAAATCTCTTTCCTTACCAAAACCAGGTAAATAATTTTTTATCATATCAGTATGAAACTAATTCCAGAATCAGAAGTATTACAGTTGTGCCAAAGATTTTGACAGGAATGAAAGAGTTCATAGCTCCAAAAGTGTCAAGTTTTCTCTGTCTTCCAGAAGAAGGGCTAAGTCTGGGCAAGATGGATCTCATCTGAGTAGTATGGTAAGTAAGATTTATGTAGACTTTTCATTTTTTATCCTCTACATCTGTATGTATTGTTTAGGAAGTAATTTTGTTTAAATTACAATGAAATTTGAATCACTGCACTGATTTTACAGTTCCCAAAAAGAGTACAAATCTTGAGTGATATTGCTAAAATGAATTTCAAAGTAGAGCAGTAGGCAACAGGACAGGAACCTTCACAATATATTGTATCTATCACAAGATCATCTATGGAGTAAGCAGAACACTCTGTTACCATTATCATGTGGCATCCATGGGGGACCACAATAGTTTGAAAATGAAAGGTTCTTTCCTTGGGTGCTGCAATTTAGAGGAATAAATAACACTTAAAAATTTCTGCACTTCCATCAGTGTTTTACAGGCTGGCTAGGCCCAGTTCTATGACGACTGTGGTACAGGACCCATGAAACCATACCCTGCGAAAGGGAAAAAGGGAATAGTGGTGACAATCTGAGGAGGGAAGCTAACTTACTAGATAAGATACCAGAATGCAAAATAACACAATATAATACAATATAATTGGAATTGAAGCTAAAAAATATAATAAAATGTGCAAGAGAGAGTGTCCGATAAACTGAAGGCCTTATGCTAACGCTGAAGGTGAGATGGCAGAGAGCATCTGCTGCTGGGATGATCTCCAAAGGAAAGAGAATGCCTCATGACACGCAAACAGTTTTTATCTTTCCCCTCTGAGTGGAAAATGTAAAAATACAAAGCAATGCAAAGTCCCCTGGGGTATGTAGTTTTTATTCTCTTCTGCAAAAGGTATATCTGGAACTATCAATGATCCATGGATCTGGAGCATTAACTCTAATTCCCACTGCATTACATGATGTTATGATATGGAATACCGATACCAAAAATCATTAAACCATGAAAACTTCCTTAATGGATAGCATAGTAACAACAATGCTGATCAAAAAAATCCAACACATCTATCATTTGACATCTTGTACATTGTATTATTACTTTAAAGGCTATTTGTAGCTTGATGGATATATGAAAATACTATTTTTTGTGAGATCCCAGTCTGTATGAAGGAATGTATCTACTTTTTTGCTTTAATTATAATTATACAACCATTGAATCATAGAATTCTTAGAGTTGGAAGTGTCCTTTAAATGCCATCTAGTCTAACGCCTCTTCAATGAACAGGGATGTCCACAACTAAATCAAATTGCTCAGATACAGTCTCAGACTTGCCTTGAAAGTCTCTAGAGACTGAGCATCCACCACAACTCCGGGCAACTTGTTTCAGTGCCTCTCCACTCTCACTGTAGAAGACTTTTCCTTGTATTTAACATAAATCAACACTCTTTAAACCTGAAACCATT
This sequence comes from Cyrtonyx montezumae, assembly GCF_038088225.1. Classification (NCBI taxonomy): domain Eukaryota; kingdom Metazoa; phylum Chordata; class Aves; order Galliformes; family Odontophoridae; genus Cyrtonyx; species Cyrtonyx montezumae. The sequence goes on from NW_027072041.1 coordinate 4,377,413, forward strand.
TATCTTTCTCCTAACACAACAGATCCTGTTTAAGTCTACCTCCTTTTGTCTTATAGCCTTCTTTTAGATACTTCAAGGCTTTTATCAGGTCTTCCAGGAGCCTTCTCTTTCCAGGCTGAACAGTCTCAGCTCTCTTAGACTGTCCTGGTAGGAGAGGTAGTTCATCACTTGGATCATTTCTGTGACTCTCCTCTGGACATGCTCCAACAGGCCTATGTTCCTTCTGTACTGAGAACTCTACCTACATCTGGATGAAATACTTCAGGCGAGGCCTCACTAGCATGAAGTAGAGGGGCAGAATCACCTCTCTTGATCTGCTGTCCACGCATCTTTTGATGCAGCCCAAGATATGGTTAGCTTTCTGGGCTGTGAGAACATAGAGTTGCTCATGTCCACTTTCCTACCCACCAGTACCCCCAGGTCCCTTTCAGCAGTTCTATGCTCAGTGCTTTCATCTCCCCAGCTTGTATTGGTAGTGGATATTGGTAGTGGACTCAACCTAGTCTTTGCGTTTGTATTTGTTGAACCTCACGACAATCTTTCTGGGCCTACTGCTCAAGTCTACCTAGCTTCTTGTCCCTCTTGTATGTTGACTGCGTCCCATAGCTTGGTGCTATCAGCAATCTTGTGAGAGTGCCCTAGACATCACTGCTGATATCACTGAAAAAGATATTAGAGTACTGATTCCAGCACTGACCCACTGGGGACACCACTCATCTCCATTCCAATACTGAGCAATTGACAGATTCTCTAGAAAGACTATTCCAGTGCCTCACCACCCTCTGAGTGAAAAATTTCTTCCAAACATCTAACCAAAATCCCCTCTCTTCCAGTTTTAAACAACTCCCCTTTGTCCTATTACTAGCAGACCACTTAAAAATGATTTTCTCTTCATTAGTGAGCACCAGGTCCAGAATCACTTATCCTCTCATTGATTTGTCTGATATCTGGACCAGCAAGATACCTTCAACACATTCCAGAATTCTCCTGGATTGTTTGCAGCCCAGACTTGCTTTCCCAACAGATACCTGTGTGGTTGAAATCCTGCATCAAGATAAGAGCCTGCAAGCACAATGTGTCGTAGTTGAAGCAAGAAGGCTTCATCCACAGGCTCCCCCTGGTCAGGTGTCCTGTAGTAGACCATTAGCTGTTGGTCTGTTCCTTAATTTTAACCCACAAGCTCTCAACCTGATCATGCCTGCTTCTCAGAGGCAGCTCTTCACAGTCTATTTACCTCGTAACATAGAGAGAAAATTCCTTGCCTCTTCTGCCATGTATTCCTTTTAAAATGCTTGTAGCCTTCAATTATTGTGCTGTAGTTTTGTGATTCATCCCAACATATTTCCTTGATAGCAATTAGGCCATAATTTTCTAATTGTACTCTGACTTGCAGCTCTTTCTCCTTATTTCCCATGCTCTGTACATTGGTGTAGAGACACTTCTTCTGGACTGTTGGCCGCATTACTTTCCTGAAGGAGCCCTCCCAGATTCCTCTGGGACAAATCTGATCTGCTATTTCCTAAAGTGTCAGTGTTTCCTGGCTACTCAGTCACTCAGAAATCACCCTCTCATTTAGTTCAAATCTTTGCTAATTCCTTGAATGTTTTCTGGCATCTGAGCTCCATGACTCTCGGAACTAGATTATTATACCTCATACACACTTAAGCACTTCCTAAACTAATACAAATAATGATACTTCCTTTCACTGTTAGTAAATTTGCACCAGGCAGCTGTACAAATATTTCTAGATCCTCGTTATGAATATTAAACTAAAGTTCTAGGGAAACAAAATAATGGATCACTAAAAATAAGTCTTTTTGTGAGCATGAAAGCTTTTAAAAGTACAGATCCACAAGAAGTTAGGATGAAGTCTGAGGAAACACTGTCTGAAGCTATGTGAAAACTTAGGTATATTTAGTGCTTCTAGTTCTGTAAGAATCAAAGTAGACAATATAAGATAAATATTTCAAAAATAACAGAAATGGAAAATCTTACAATACAAGAGACAGTAGTAGAAATATTGAAATATTTCTGTGAGGCTGTGGATGCCCCATCCTTGGAGACATTCAAGGCAAGGCTGGATGTGGCTCTGTGCAGCCTGGTCTGGTGGTTAATGATTCAAACCTTACGATATTTTAGGTCCTTTTCAACCCAGGCCATTCTATGATTCCTTTATGTCTTTCGTCAGACTGAATATAATTTGCTTATTTCTTTCACTTTATCTCTTCTTTCTTTCTTATGAAAGGAAAGGGAGAGACATCTGAAAAGAGAGCAGATATGACACTGCTGGACCAGTGGTGCACTCCTCTTGTGTTTTGAATATCCACGTTTACTTTCCACCTTTCCTTTCTAAGGCAAAGAATGAAAAAATTCTTGAGACGGAAAAGAATCATAGACACATAGAACGGACTGGGTTGAAAAGGATCTCAAAGATCATCAAGTTTTAATTTCCCTGCCATGAGCAGAGTCACTAACCACTAGAGCAGGCTACCCAGATCCACATCCAGCCTTGCCTTGAACATCTCCAGGATAGGGAATCCACAACAACTCTGGGCAACCTGTTCAAGTATATCACTACCCTCTGAGTGAAAAACTTCCTCCTAATATCTAACCTAAATCTTCCCTGTCTTAGTTTAAAACCATTCCCCATTGTCCTATCACTGTCAAGCTTGTAAACAATTGTTTCCCCTCCTGTTTATACATTCCCTTCAAGTATTGGAAGATCACAATGAGGTCTCCCAGGAGCCTTCTCTTCTTCAAACATAACAAGCCCAGTTCCCTCAACCTTTCCTCATAGAAGAGGTGTTACAGCCCTCTGATCATTTTAGTGGCCCCCCTCTGGACCCATTCCAAGAACTCTGCATCTTTCTTGTGCTGGGGGCCCTAGATCTGGACACAGTACTCGAGATGAGGCCTCACAAGAGCTGAGTAGAGAGGGACAATCACCTCTTTCTCCCTGCTGGCCACTGCTTTTTTAATGCAGCCAAGGTTATAGTTGGTATTCTGCTATGCAAGTGCACACTGCTGACTTATGTCCAGCTTCTCATCCATCAAGATGCCCAAATCCTTCTCCACTGGGCTGCTCTCCAGGAGTTTTTCGCCAGTCTGTATAAGTACTTGGGATTGCCCCTGCCAAGCGTAGCAACTTACAGTTGGCTTAGTTGAACCTCATTAGGTTCACATGGGCCCACTTCTCCAGTCTGTCCAGGTCTCCAATCTGTCCATGGTATGGCTGCACTGCTCAGCTTGGTATCATCCACAAACTTGCTGAGGGTGCACTCAGTTTCATCGTCTATGTCATTGATAAAGATTTTGAAGAGCACCATTCCCAAGACTGACCCCTGGGGGGGACACCACTCGTGACCGGTCCCCACACAGACTTAGAATCATTGTTCACAACACTTTGGCTGCAACCAGCCAAGCAATTCTTAATCAACTGAACAGTCTACCTTTCAAATCCATACATCTCCAATTTAGAGAGACATAAAAAGCATATTACAGTGAGATTCAATTACTTTAAAATAGTAAAGGCCATAGATGTAAAATAATAGAAAAGATACAAGGAAAATATAATTAAGGGAATGAACACCGAAATTCCATGCTCAAAAGTATTGTTTCCACAGTGTATTTGCAATAACAGAGAAAATAAGATGGAGGTAATGCTAAATTGTATTCAAGGGAAAATTATGAAATTCATCACCAAATAGCAGAGAATTTGGTAAATTGAAAGCTCGCTGGCAGAAGTTATAAAATACACTCAGTTTATAAAAATGGCATGCACAAATGGGGAAAAATAATTCAGAATAAAAAGATGAAAGCCTTTTGATCTGGGAAGATCATGGAGATCCTTTTGGAAGACAAGTGAAGGCACATATGAGATGAGGAGGAAGTCTGAGACAGGCAGCATGACTTCATCATAGGTTCATAGGTTCATAAGGTTGGAAAGGACCTACAAGATCATCTAGTCCAACCATCCTCCTATCACTATCCCTACCCAACTACTAAATCAAATCCCTTAGTACCTCATCTAAATGCTTCTTGAACAGCGCTAGGGATGGTGCCTCAACCACCTCCCTAGGCAGGCCATTCCAGTGCCTGACCACTCTTTCAGAGAAAAAATGTTTCCTCAAATCTAATCTAAATCTTCCCTGGCACAACTTGTGGCCATTCCCTCTCATCCTGTCATTATTTATCAGGGAGAAGAGGCCTACCCCCTCCCCACCTCAACCCCCCTTCAGGAAGTGGTAGAGTGCAATAAGGTCTCCTCTGAGCCTCCTCTTCTCCACACTAAACAATCCCAGCTCCCTCAGCCGCTCCTCATAAGACTTGTGCTCCAGACCCCTCACCAGTTTTGTTGCCCTTCTCTGAACACGCTCCAGGGCCTCAATGTCTTTCTTGTAGTGAGGGGCCCAAAACTGAACACAGTACTCGAGGTGTGGCTGTACCAGAGCTGAGTACAGGGGGATGATCACCTCCCTGCTCCTGCTGGCTACACTATTTCTAATACAGGCCAGGATGCCATTGACCTTCTTGGCCACCTGGGCACACTGCCGGCTCATGTTAAGCCAAGCATCAACCAACACCCCCAGGTCCTTTTCCTCTCTACATTCTTCAAGCCATTCTGCCCCAAGCCTATAGCATTGCATGGGGTTATTGTGGCCAAAGTGCAGGACCCGGCACTTGGTCTTACTGAACCTCATCCCATTTTGCTCAGCCCAGCTGTTCAGCCTATCCAAATCCCTCTGAAGGGCCTCCCTACCCTCAGGCAGTTTGACACATCCTCCCAACTTGTTGTCATCTGCAAACCTACTGAGGGTACACTCAATTCCCTCATCTAGGTCATCAATAAAGATATTAAACAAGATGGGCTCCAAAACTGACCCTTGGGGGACACCACTAGTAACAGGACGCCAGCTGGACTTAACTCCATTCACCACTACCCTCTGGGCACGGCCCTCCAGCCAGTTCTCCACCCAGAGAAGAGTGAACCTGTCCACACCATGGGCTGCCAGTTTCCTCAGGAGAATACTGTGGGAGACCGTGTCGAAGGCCTTGCTGAAGTCCAGGTAGACTACATCAACAGCCTTTCCCTCATCTACCTGTCTGGTCACCCAGTCATAGAAGGAGATGAGGTTGGACAAGCACGACCTGCCCTTGGTGAACCCGTGCTGGCTGGGTCTGATCCCTTTATTGCCATGCACGTGTCGTGTGATTTCCCTCAAGATCATCTGCTCCATAACTTTCCCTGATACCGAGGTCAGGCTGACAGGCCTGTAGTTCCCCGAGTCTTCCTTACGGCCTTTCTTGTAGATGGGAGTCACATCGGCAAGCCTCCAATCTTGTGGGACCATTCCAGATAACCAGGAATTCTGATAGATGTCAGAAAGTGGCTCAGCAATCACCTCTGCTAGCTCCCTCAGCACCCTTGGGTGGATCAAGGGCAGATCATGCCTCATCACTCCAGTGGTGGCTTTCTGTGATAAAATGACAGCATTGGTGGACAAAGGAAGATCAGCTGATGTCATCTGCCTAGGAATTCCATAAGGCCTTTGGCATGGTCTCGCAACACAGCCTTGTCTCTAAATTGGAGAGATATGGACTTGAAGGGTGGACTATATGATGGGCAAAGAGTAAGCTGGAAGGTTGCATGTAGAGAGTTGATGTCAATGGTTCATGTCCAAGTGAAAGCCAGTGATGAGGTCTATTCCTAAGGGGTCCATCTTGGGATGGGTACTCTTTAAAAGCTTTATCAAAGACATAGTTGATGGGATCTAGTTTGCAGAAAATTTGCGGAAGACAGCAAGCTGAATAGTGCAATTGACACAGTAGAAGAAAGGGATCCTGTCCAGGGGGACCTGAACAAGCTCAAAAGATGGGTCCATGTTAACCTACTGAGATTTAACAAGGCCAAATGCAATGTGTTGCTCTTGGGTCAGGGCAATCCTGTAGGTAAGTACAGACAGGGAGAACTTCTTGAGAGCAGCCCTACTGAGAAGGTGTTTGGGGGTTCTGGTAGATGAAAAACATAACATGAGCCAACAGGGTGCTCTTGCACTCTGGAAGGCCAGAAATATCTTGGGTTGTATCAAAAGTGGGGTGGTCAGCAGGATGAGGGAGATGATTGTCCTTCTATTCTGCCTTCATGAGGCCCCATTTGGAGTACTATGTCCAGGACTGAGGCTCTCCATACAGAAAAGATTTGGAGCTTTTGGAACAGGTTCCACAAAGATGATCAGAGAGCTAGAGTGTCTATCAAGACAGGCTGAGAAAGCTGAACTTATTCAGCTCAGACAAGAGAAGTCTGCACAGAGGCCTCACTGTAACCTTCCAATATATAAAGGGATATATTATAGTGATTAAAGGGATCTTATATACTGTAAGGAAATAAATTTTTTACATGGGTGATAGAACAAGAGTGAATGGTTTTAAACTAAAAGTGTGGAGATTCAGTCAGTGGGAGATTTTTCACAGAGAGGGTGATGAGGTACTGGAAGAGGCTGCCTAGAGAAGTTGTGGAAACTCTGTCCCTGGTGATGTTCAAAGTGAGGTTTGATGGGGACCTGGGAGCACCTAGCTGATATTTGAGCTGCCTTCCACTTCTAAGACATTCTATGATTCCATGATGATTCTGTGATTCTTCATAAAGGAAAAAGAAAATAACAAAATTAATCTAGTATGCAAATTTAAATTTTAAAATAAAGACCTGCTCATTTGTAAAAAGAGACCATGGTCTAAAAATGATTAGCTTGCTCTGGGAAGATCACTGAGCTCCCACTGCAGCTAAAAGAAGTTGAACAGTAAACATGACAAACTTTGCCTATAGGCTCACTGAAAGGAGGAAGGATCATGGGCAAGTAAATCTCATATTGCTTGTGCTACAATATGGGTCTGGATGAAGGGACTGATAGGAGTAATTTATTCATCCCTCTGTCAAATAGTAAATCAATTATGTTTAGGATAGTCTTGAAATGTAGCTGTGTTCTATTCCCTAAGTTAGATTTTCTGCTGAAACACTGGTTTCCTCCAGCAAAGTCTAGATAGTGACTTACCATTAAAGTTTGCCCTCACATACACTCTATCACAACTGAGTCCATGAATTTTTAGTGTATTCTACTGTAATCACAGAAAGGTTACTGTCATTCTCTTTTAATATTTCTAGTAGTCTTTTGATGTCTTGTCAAATGACTCTGGGTTTCCTCTGAGACCCAGGAAGTAAACATTGGACTATAATTATTGCCCAAATCTCTTCCTCATTCACACTGAGAATTGGGAATTGGAGAAATAGTTTAGTTCACTTCAGTGTGATACTTATTTTTCGATTAATCTCTCTCTTTATCTCTTGCTCTTACTTCTTTCTTCCAAAATTCTTGAAAAATGAAGTTCTTTAACTCTTAAAGCCTGATTGTGCATTGTGTTTAGAAGATTACCATTAGTGTTTAGGTCTGCCTACTTTGTGGCATTGCACTTACACGGCTCAGAAAGCTAGTACATTTTAAATTTTATTTCTATTTCTATTTCTATTTTATTTTTATTTTATTTTTTATTTTATTTTATTATTATTATTTTTATTTGTTTATCCTTTGTATGTTTAAACAGGCATTACTGATTCTACTGGTTCTAAATTTCTTTTTCTTGACCCTAAGCTTAGATCCAATAATTCTGCCAGCCCAATAAAGTCTTGATGTAAATTGATGCAAGTAAATTGAAAAGTTCCAAGAAAAAGAGTTTAAAAGACCCTGGTGTGCTATGACAGGTACTTAACTGCCTTTTTAATTCTTTCTATGCCTTTTCTGATCATTATATTATAAGAAGTTACTGAAATAAATCTGAAAGCAAATACTGATCTTTGACAGGTTCATCAGTAGATATGGATTTATGAGAATCTGGTCTGGAAAGACATTGATTTTTCTGTACATGACAACAAGGTTTAATGCAACATGATATGACAGAGATTAATGCAAAGTGATAGCTTGGATTCTTAGTAATTACATGGATAAGATGTGATGTAAAGAGAGACAGAGCAAAATAAAGAGGAAGGGAATAAAAATAAGAAAATGGTCAAAAGAATTGCTAAGGAGAGGTGAAAGCAAAGTCTGCCTGGAAATCTATTAATGTTCTTTAAATAATTACATACATAATAATGAAATAAAATTTCTTTGTATTCTTCACCACTTTTGAAATAACCAGCAGTATATTGATCAAACATTTCATGTTCAGATGCAGATACATCTCATGCACATGAGATGACATTCCAATCCATGAGAATTCAGACCATTTCAGCAGGATCAGGATTTTCTTCCTAATTTTGCTGTAGAAGAGATCAGTAACATATAGGGGTGAAGATCTTGTACTTTTCCTTAGAAGATACTTGAATACTCTGGGAATGGACATTACTACTAACAAGTACTAGGCAAATTAAAGCGATGTCCAGAATTTGATCAGCTTCAGTGAGGTTACTTACACTAGTGTAGATTTAGGTAGATACAGCCACAAAATAGAGTGTACCGGAGGGACCGTTCTCTTCAGAGAGATGAACAGGATGCGTTTTTCTGTTAAAAAAGCTATATTAGGTCTAGTGTCAAAGTTATTCAGTGTAGATACACCATAATGAACGTTAATGACAGTGAATATAAGCAACAGAATAAATCTTCTTGAACAGGAGGATCTCATCACATTGAAGGGAAGGCCACAGAGCAATGTTTCTGCAGCACAGTGTGGCGTTACATGACCTCTATCCAATGCTGAAAGAAGCCTTGAGCTATACTGCCCAGAAAGTCAAGCATCGCTTGCAGCAAAATGATTCATTGGAAGATAACTTGAGGATTGTTAAATTATGTTGTATTGCAAAGGATAGATTTGTGAGCCTAAAGTTTACATCTCCATTTAGCAATGACAGTTTAGAAAGAGAATCAAACCAAGCTCATCTCAATCAATGACTACTGTTCCAGTAACAGAAGAACGATCTTATTGAAGTGTAATACTGCTGGTGTCTGACTTTTCTATAATTATAGAATCATAGAATAGCCTGGGTTAAAAAGGTCCTCAAAGACTATCTAGTTTCAACATCTTGCTATGGGCGAGGTCGCCAGTCAGTAGACAAGGCTGCCAGAGCCAAATCCAGCCTTGTCTTAAATGTCTAAAGGGATGTGGCATCTACAAACTCCCCGAACAACCTCTTCCAGTGCATCATGACCCTCTGAGTGAAAAACTTCCTCCTGTTATCTAACCTAAATCTCCTCTGTCTTAGTTTAAAACCATTCCTCCTTGTCCTGTCACTATCAACACACATAAGAAGAGGTATGGCATTAAATCAGATTTTTGTCCCTGTGTCAAAAATTAAAAGAACAACGATGGCAGCAGTGCCAAAAATCTAGGAAAAGCTGAAATGCTGGTCATGTCTTCAGACATCTATAAGGTGTTGAATATAATGCTGAAAGATTTTCTTTGGCTATTTATGCAGCACTGACCGTTTTCATGAATGTAAAATGTATACTGTGTGAGATACAGACAGCTGACAGTTCTTTCTGTAGAAAACCACCCAAGGTAGTCAGCATACACACAGATTGTGATATTTATTTGTTATATCTAATTTTCAGAATATGACTGCTTTTAGTGAAGGGCCAGCAAAAAATACATGTTCTGTCAGCTCTTTATGTGAATGTTTAGAATATTTCAAAGCATAAGCTGATAAACTGATGATGTTTCAGACATTTATATTTTGGTAACCTTAGGAAATATTAAGATTTACTTGGAAGTTGCAGCTAAGTGCACAAATAGGAAAAGTTTTAATAATAAATAATTTATTTTAGAGATGGATTAAGATTCAGATACTCTGAACTTAGATCTGACGGCTGATTAGCAATCTCTAAGAAAATGAAGAAACAAAATAAGAACATGGATCTTTAAAGAATTAATGCCACTTTCACTAGGAACTGTAAAAAAGGCCAAAAAGCTATGACAACACATACATAAAATGAGAAGAAAGGGAATTTGTTACAGCTGATACACACCTCTGCTTCTAGATGAAGTGATTAATTTTTATTGTATGCCCTGTAAGCTCCAGAAAGAAAATGATACATTTCTGCATGATTTCTTAAAAGCTTTCCATTATCATTATTTTCATCACCTCGAAACTTTACTGGGACTTTCTATCTAACTATATCTTAGAGAAAGAACAAATCTCTTCCTTTCTGCTGAAGCTTGGCTGTTTTACTGTAGAAAGTAGCATCGGAGATGATCAACTCAGCCACCTTACATTGCATCTTCAAATCTAATACTATATTTACAGTAACATTTGATCAAGTGTTTCATTTTGTGAGCATTCTGAGTTAATTGTTGCTTTCCTGTTTAACAGTCACATTGATGGGCAGTTCAGTAAGTGCTTTATAAGACAATGGAAGGGAAATAATGGCATGACACATGGTCTAATGAAGGAGTTTAAGCATATATTATAACTTATAAATCTAATCCTGCCTATGATAACCAAGAAAATCCTGTTATTAATCAATCAACAAAGAATAACATCATTTACTAAGTACAAACTGAATTCTTTCCCAGTGGAGGTATATGATAACCAGAAATTCTTCTGTGCTTTTGGGAAAGGTAGTAGTCCCCCATTCCACTGTCCAAAATCTGAGGCTATTAAAAAGCACATGAGGTAGCTACAAGCCCCAGATCCCCTATACATTACACCATGTCTGTACCTAAGTTCTACAGATAATTTTTTATTTCCCTAGTAATTAAAGTTCCTGGGCTTTTAATGTCATTTAAAAGGAAAACAAACAAAAAATATTACAGATTTTATTATAGATTTTTCATTTTCGTTTGAACTATCCATTATGTTTCCTCTTGCATTATATGCCACAGTGTAGTTCAAAATGGGTAAATGCAGAGCTTTGATAATAAAGAACAGAGCATAGTGGTAGAAAAAGTCTGCAGAACTCTGATATATGAGATGACTTGGAAAAAATACTTTTTACTACTCTGAAAAAAATGAGAATAATAATTCTTAATTCCCTTCTTTGGTTTTCCATAATACATTTTTTCATATTTTCACAGTATGTACATGATGAAATAAATGTAATCATTGTTGGTTTTAAGATTTCCTATTAATTATTTAAAGATGTAATCCAGTACACTATAGTTTACCTAGTTTTATAGATTATATATTCTAATCTTGAAAGCTGAACAGGATCTTTCTTAGTTTTTCTCTAAGTCATGGAAATGAATTTTGAATATAACTACAGATGTTATAATCTTCTTGAAAGAGTCTTGTGTTTATTAAATTGCAGTGATAAAACAATAAAATTTAGCTGAACCTAACTGACACCTAAAACTTTTTAATTTCTTTGCTTTCATTATTTGGGGTATCATCACATTAATGACAAACAATGGAAATGAAAAGTACTCTTTTAAGGATGACCGTGTTAGTTTGCTCTTTTAATTCTTTGCATAGGTAATTTCCACAAAGTCTTAATTTAATTTGTTAAACATGAGTGTATAAGAATGTTGCATGGCACTTCAGGGCACAAAACTGGAAAGATACCAACATCAAGAATTTTCTTCATTTGGTCTCTTCACAACAGAAGGGTAAGTATTTTTGTTTTTTTATTTGTTTGTTTTGTTTTACAATCCTACTGTAGGAGAGAAAAGATTAGATGATTAATAGTTGAAGCTATTTTAAGATCTAACAACTGTAGGATTTCAAGTTACTATATAGTCATTTTTGCTTGAAGTACACTCATGAGAATGGACGTATTTCTTTTTGCAGTACAGTAGAGCTCCTCAGCATCCCACACGAGTTTCAGAATAAGTCAGAGGCGGTAGTTAATTTGCTATTTTGTGCAGAGCAAGGATTTAATGATTGAACTCAAAGCAGCATTTGGGAAGACCTTTCTTGTTATAACCTGGAGGTAAAAAAGTCAAGTGGAGATTGCATTTTTAGTTTTAAGAATGTCTCAAAAGTTTCAAATCAGTATTTTCTGTATTAAGGGTTAGACAAAGACAATAGTAATTTACTTAGACATACTCCCCAGTAAAATGTCGTGGATTGATGGGTAACTCTATGAGTTGGTACTGTACACAGCAGTTCTTCATTAATTTGTGAAAGGTGCAAAGCGCTGGCTGTATCTTGACTTTTTCCCACTCCTGCAACACAAGCACTTTTTACTTCACACAAAAGATTTTTATGTGACTTATAAATCTCCTCCAGGGGGTGTGGTTATCATAAGATAATCAGACCCTGGGGGGATTAAAAACACTTATCTCTGGATCATGACTTGTAATACCCCAGGGGTGTGATTATCTCAGGAAACGCACACTCTCTGTCATGCCTAATTGCTTAATTATTACAGTGGTGAGTTCACACTACAGTACAGGAGCGAAGGTTGTGTCAGCATTTCTCTTAGAAAATTCTGTTTTGAGGAAGCTGCCATGAGAATCTGCTGCAGGCTGAAACCTGGCAATAAAAGTATTCTGCCCAGGAGCATGTAATTCTACCAAATTTCTAAAAATTAGATTGAAAATTAGAAGTTAACTCTATGTATTTATGTAAAAGCTGGCATTCATTTGAGGTTCTGACATTAAGTTAAATGGAGTCAAATATAACAACACTTACTTTAAAATATGTGTAAATATGTATTCATCCAAGTAAATGCAATAACAAAAAAGTACAATGTTTAAATATCTATCTGAAAGATATTAATGTTTCATATGTTCACTTAGTAGGTTTATGTGGACTATTATCAGATGTCAATTTTAGCAAAAAAGGAATTCAGCATAAAGAATTTGTGTTATCACCTCATTTTTACTCTAAGAAAAACATTAACTTTGAAAATACTGCCATTTAAAAGCATTTAATAACACAATACATGGAAATGGATGGCTTACTGAAAGTCTAGAATTCAATAAGTGTTTTAACTTTTTAGTTATTATAAAATCAGATTAACTCATGTCACCATGTTATGGAATATTCTATACAATTCAGAAAGTGGGCAGGTAAAAATTCATCTTTCTGTTTATATATTTCCTGACACATGAAAAAACCCAGTTACTTAGACAGAGAAGTTATAAACAGTATTTTAAATAATTCTTAAAGCGTTTGTACGTGTGTTCTTCATTGTTTTGTTTGTTTTTAAAACCAAAATAATTATTTTTTCTCTAAATTATGTATCTCTGGAGTGAACATGTCATCCATAATGAAACATCTTGAGAGCCATAGTCCATAATATATACAATATATGTTCTAGTGTTTTAGTTATCATGCAAGCAACATGCAATTTCATCACACTTAATTTTGTGTCATGGTGTCAGGCTCATATAAGGGGAAAGGAAAACCTGGTTTTGTGTAACTGGAATAATTAACATGCCAAAGCTTTTATCATTCATTTCATGAGATGATTTTGTGAAGTTTGCAGAAAGCAGCTGCATTATATTGAAAACATGAATGTTCATTTCAGTAGAACATCTTTAGCATCAGAAGGGCTTTTTCCACCGTTATATGCAGAGCATTATACTTCAGAATTACGTTCATTTTCAAATGGCAAGTTTGAATTTAACCATGTGAAATACTGATAAATTTTTTTCAAAGAAATAATGCAACGTATATACCACATGTTCAGACTATACTCCGCCTTGCCTGCAGATATAGTCCTTGAAACAAGGCTGAATATCAGTTATGATTTGCAGTAAAATACTTGTTTGATACTATGAACAAAAGCAAATTAATCTGATTGTTCTGTGGTTGTTTTATTCCTCTCTTATTCTTTCTAATTCCTGTGTATTCTCATTTTTCCAGCATCTTCCACTTGGCACTACTGAAGCAGATGCATAAACACATACAGATGCACTGACAACAGGTGTTGAACAGTGGGGAAAAACAGCTGGTGCTTTTGATTATGAAGATAAGGACATTTCTTATTGGAAAAATCTTAACGATCAAGCAAAAAGTTGATAAGTGAAATGGCAGAAAGTAATGCATCCAGGATACATTTTTGCTATCATGAATGCTTTTCAATATATACCACAAGAAAAACAAGAGAGAGATTAAAATATATTGTAAAATTGATAAAAAAATTAAAAAGGATATCTCATCAATTTAAGCATGGGTTCATATAAAGATCAGTGAATGATTTAAGCAGAGAGGGATAAAAGAGCTTGACATTTCACACTTGAGTACACTAGTAATTGGATAAAGAGATACCAAACAGTGCTGTTATAGAATGAAAGTTGAAGATTTCTTGCTCACTTGTGACTCATAATTATAGTTAAAGGATGTTTGGATTATGTCTTTTCAATATGAAGTTCTATTTAAAGTAAAGAGCTTGATGTCTGGGTTATGATGAGGGATATCCTGTCAACTTTTCACATCAGTCCCAAAGTAGACTTTGTGGATATTTGTGTATGTGTGTCAATGGTTACGGGCTGGTTCTCTCCAGTTCCATGACAATTGGAATGGGGGACCCACAGACCAATGCCCAGGGAAAGGTGAAGAGAGAAAGGGAAAAGGAAAAAGGGAGATGGGCCTAGAAACAAAACAGCGGCAATGATCTGATGAGGTAAACTAATTTTCTAGATAAGATACCAGAATGCAAAATAACGCAATATAACACAATAGAATTGGAATTTAAGCTAATAAATCAAATAAAATGAGCAAAAGATGGTCTCCGATAAACCAAAGGCCTTATGCTAAATGCTGAATGTGAGACAGCAGCGAGCACTTTCTGCTGAGTTAATCCAAAAGAGAAGGGACTGTATCTCAAGACACACAAACAGTTTTTATCTTTCCCTCTGAGTGGAAAACAGAAAAATGCAAAGCAATGCAAAGTCCTCTGGGGTACATTGTTCTTCTCTTCTGAGACCGGCATGCCCAGAGCTATCAACAATCCCTGGAACTCCAGCATTAACTTTCTAACTCCCACTGTACTACATGATATTATGATGTGGAATATCAATAACAAAAATCATACAAATGTGATTGTGTGAATAATGGTGAAATAAAGAGCAAAGGTTTAGAGGGCAGGGGAATGGCACACTCATGACTCATAACAGTAGAAATGCAGACAGTGAGAGAACCTGAGAACAGGAGACAGACATAAAGAAAAAGACAAAACACTTTCTAATGATGAGTAAAGACAGCACAGAAAAAGAACTTCCTGAAAAATGTAACCCTACAGGTTATCAGCTCTAGTACTTCACTTCTTAATTAACTTCAGCTTTTAAATCTGTGTCAGTAAATATAAGATTAGAGGTCATACAGTATAGAAGAGTGATCAAAGTGAGCAGACACAGAAAGAAGAGGAAAAAAAGTCAAGTTAACTGGCTTGTCAACCACATTTCAGATCTTGAAATCGTTGTTTTGGTTGTCTGTTATGCTTTGATGAAGCATTTTACAAGTACTCATTCAAAGACAAAAGTTCTCTGATACTTTCAAGGAATTGTCAATATTACATAAAAATTATAATACATACAAATTATATTACATACATATTACAAAGCAAGTTTCCTTGAGTATCTTATTTTTAGACTTTATGTCTAAATCAGAAACTCACTACACAAAAAAGAAACAACAACTAAAAGAAAACTCAAAAACCTGTTGTTTTTTTTTCTTGGTGTAATGTAAATACTTAAATAGCCTGATTTGCATAAAAAAGAGCTTCAGAAACTATGCTTACAATAATTCTATGAATTTGATGCCCACTTGTGGCAGTAGAAGGTTGATGCTATATATGACTTTTAATTGTTTTCTTATGCTTGATTATTGTTGGTTTCTTTTGATTGTTTCAAGTGGAAAAATAGTACTTTTGAATTCATAGAAATACAAAATGTGGAAATGTGGAATATGGAAAGTCCATCTCCATGCACTGAGTGTCCAAAAACCAACAATTCCTCATATTTAGGATTCCCAAATGGATGTTTCATAGCACAGAATTATAGAGAGTAGATGATTAGGTCCAGAACTAGGACCCCAGTACAGAAAGGACATGAAGCTCTTGAAGCAGGTCCAGAGGAGGGTCACTAGGATGATCAGAGGGGTGGAGCACCTCTCCTATGAGGAAAGGTTGAGGGAACTTGGATTGTTTAGCTTGTAGAAGAAAAGGCTCAAAGGAGACCTCATTGCAGCCTTCCTGTTCTTGAAGGGAGAATATAGACAGGAGGGGGAATGGTTGTTTGCAAGGGTGTATAGGGATAGGACAAGGGGGAATGTTCTTAAACTGAGACAGGGGAGGTTTAGGTTAGATATTAGGAGGAAGTTTTTCACACAGAGTGTGGTGACACACTGGAACAGGTTGCCCAAGCAGGTTGTGGATGCCCTATCTCTGGAGGCATTCAAAACCAGTCTGGATGTGGCTCTGGGCAGCCTGGTCTAGTGCTTGGCGAACCTCCCCATAGCAGGGGGTTGAAACTATATGATCATTGTGGTTCTTTTCAACCCAGGCCATTAAATGACTCTATGATTCTCTGTTAATTGGTATCTTTATAATCCTTTCTAATACTGTAAGATAGAAAAGTTAGTTATAAACTGCCTCTATGATTTGAAAATGCTCACCAATGGACTAAAGCATGTTAAAATATTCTGGTGAGATTTTCTGGAGAAAATTTATCATATTTTAATCTTTCAAAAGAATCGAGTCTGCCATCAGAAAAAGACAGGCTATTGCATTTCTTCAGTCAATGAAGGTGCCTTTGTGCCCCCTCACTGCTGTATTAATGGAGGGTGAGTCAGGCTAACTGGCTTGCTGTAACCTGTCAGCTGTAAGCTAAAATTACTTACTCATTTCTGGAACATTGCCAACTGAAAAATAAAATATTCCTGAAATCTGAAATGTATACATAAGCCACTGCCCGGAAATTCAACGAATACCAATAATTTATTTTTAATTTCTTCCTATCTTCCATCAATAGCACATACTGAAAAAATATATATATTAAAAAAGGAAATTATCGATGACAGTTAAAATGAATCAGACCATTACTTCTAGAACGGTTTCCTTTTCTTTAAGGAATAGAAACTTAACTGATTACTTTGTCAAATTATTTGTCACTATTACAGATGTAATCTCACTTTGCAAAACCACTCCTCAGACAGTTTGATAGATTGATGCAATCAGAGTGTAGATTATTCAATTAAATAAATTAATCTATATTTCAGATGCTATTATTACCATTTTCTCCATGCTAGTAGTACTGCATTTACTGGTGGCTACTGTAACAGAGGAAACCATGAACATATTTACTATTTTTCCCTAGTTGAGAAGTAGAACATTCTCTTTTCTCTAATTCTTTTTCTTACATTAAAAGTACACAAATTTTAGCTATATACTCATGATCAATTAAATAATGTAAAAATATTTAAAAGAAGTATTCTACTGTTGAAAGAACTTGTGAC
Source organism: Cyrtonyx montezumae (assembly GCF_038088225.1). Lineage (NCBI taxonomy): Eukaryota > Metazoa > Chordata > Aves > Galliformes > Odontophoridae > Cyrtonyx > Cyrtonyx montezumae. The sequence continues at coordinate 4,394,799 of NW_027072041.1, forward strand.
TGGAAAGCATTTTTAAAAAATAAATTTTTATCTACACTATGACCTAATTGTGATCATAGAAGTGATGGGTTGGTTCACATGCCTGAAGCATGATGATCAAGGCTACTAGCTTTTCAGATGAGCTAGGGAAAGAGAGGCAAGGGATTTGTCATCTTGTTGAGGGATGGATAGAGTGTGAAGGGTTTCCTCTGAGAAACAGTCTGAAAGGTTGGAGTATTGTGTCCAGTTCTGGGCTTCTCTGTACAAAAAAGACCAGGATCCCCTTGAAAGAGTCCACTAGAGGGCCACAAAGATGATAAAGGGTGTGGAACCTCTCCCCTATGAGAAAAGGCTGAAAGACCTGGGGCTATTCAGCCTTGAAAAAAGAAGACTAAGAGGGGAGCTGATCCATGTCTATAAATATCTAAGGAGCGGGAGGCAAAGGGATGAGGCTGAATTCTTCTCAGCAGTGCATAGTGATAGGATGAGGGGAAATGGCCACAAACTGATGCATACAAAGTTCTGCACAAATGTGTATGGGTACTTCTTCACAGTAAGGGTGACACAGCACTGGTTCAGGCTGCCCAGAGAGGTGGTGGAGTCTTCTTCTCTGGAGACAATCAAGGCCAGCCTGGATACCTACCTGTGCAACCTGGACTAGGGAGCCTATTTTGGCAGGGATGTTGGACTGGATGACCTCTAGAGGTCCCTTCCAACCCCTACAATTCTGTGATTCTGTGATTGTGGGTGGAAATTCAGGACCAGAAGGTGGCTAGAGTCTACTAGAGCTTGCCTGATGAGCCTGTGGATAAGGCATTCTTGCTTCCGCTTAAAGGAAATGTCATGCTTACAGGCTCTAAACTTGATGGTGGATTTCAGCCACTCAGATATCTGTTGGGAAGCAGTGCAAGAAATCCAGAAGATTCATGGAGTGTGCTGAGAATAACTTGCTGGTCCAAATATCAGAGAAAACAATCAGAGGAGCAGTATTTCTGAACTGGGTGCTCATTGATGTAGAGAATATCAGTAAAGAAGTTAAGATCGGAGTCAGTCTGGGCTGCATTAACTATGCCTAGAGTTTGTGATATTGAGGAGAGTGGGCCTGGCAGACGGCAAAGTCAGTACCCCAAACTTCAGAAGGCTAAAATTCAAGCTATTTAAGGAATTACTGAATGAGATCCCTTGAGAAACTCTCCAAAGGTACAGAGGACAAGAGCACAGCTGGCAGCACATCAAGGATGCCATTCTGAGAGTGCAACAGTTTTCTGTTTCTGAAGAGGCAGGAAACCAGCATGACTGAGCAAGGAACTGCTGGTCAAACTGATGAATAAAAAAGACATTTATAGGTAGTGCAAGCAAGGATGATTTGCCTGGGGAGAATACAGGGATGTCATTAGGACATGTAGAGATGGGATTTGAAAAGCCAAGGTACAGATTGAATTGCACATCACAGGGGATTTGAAAAATAACAAGGGTTTCCAGAAGTACATTTGTCAGAAGAAACAGCCAAAAGAGTGTACACCCTCTGATAAATGGAAGGGAAAATTTACTACAATAGACATGGGGAAGTGTGGGCTATTAAGCGAGTTCTTTGCCTCAGTCTTGACTGGCTTCCAGGATTCTCATGACTCTCACATCCTCGAACTTCACATCCCTGAAATTCTAGGTGGAATCTGGGGGATCAAAATCCTTCCCACTGGAACAGAGGAGCAAGTCCAAGACCACATCATGAGACTGAGTGTGTGCAAGTGTACAAGGCCAGATGAAATGCATCCCACAGAATGGCTGATACAGCTGCTAATACTCTCTACAAAATATTTAAAAATAATCAGCTTATGTCCTCAGTGGCTAAGAAAAGGGAAACATCACTCCAATACTTAACAAAAGAACAAATTAAGACCTAGGATACAATAGACCCATAAGCCTTACCTCTCTGTTGGGAAGATCATGGAATAGATCCTCCTGGAAGATGTGTGAAGGCAATGCATGATAATGAGGAGACAGCATGACTTCATCAAGGGCAGATCATGCCTCATCACTCCAGTGGTGGCCTTCTGTGATACAATGACAGCATCGGTGGACAAAGGAAGATCAGCTGATGTCATCTGCCTAGGAATTCCATAAGGCCTTTGGCCTTGTCTCTAAATTGGAGACATATGGACTTAAAGGGTGGACTATATGATGGGTAAAGGGTAAGCTGGAAGGTTGCATGTAGAGAGTTGATGTCAATGGTTCATGTCCAAGTGAAAGCCAGTGATGAGGTCTATTCCTAAGGGGTCCATCTTGGGATGGGTACTCTTTAAAAGCTTTATCAAAGACATAGTTGATGGGATCTAGTTTGCAGAAAATTTGCAGAAGACAGCAAGCTGAATAGTGCAATTGACACAGTAGAAGAAAGGGATCCCGTCCAGGGGGACCTGAACAAGCTCAAAAGATGGGTCCATGTTAACCTACTGAGATTTAACAAGGCCAAGTGCAATGTGTTGCTCTTGGGTCAGGGCAATCCTGTAGGTAAGTACAGACAGGGAGAAGAACTTCTTGAGAGCAGCCCTACTGAGAAGGTGTTTGGGGGTTCTGGTAGATGAAAAACATAACATGAGCCAACAGGGTGCTCTTGCACTCTGGAAGGCCAGAAATATCTTGGGTTGCATCAAAAGTGGGGTTGGTCAGCAGGATGAGGGAGATGATTGTCCTTCTATTCTGCCTTCATGAGGCCCCATTTGGAGTACTATGTCCAGGACTGGGGCTCTCCGTACAGAAAAGATTTGGAGCTTTTGGAACAGGTTCCACAAAGATGATCAGAGAGCTAGAGTCTGTCTATCAAGACAGGCTGAGAAAGCTGAACTTATTCAGCTCAGACAAGAGAAGTCTACACAGAGGCCCCACTGTAACCTTCCAATATATAAAGGGATATATTATAGTGTTTAAAGGGATCTTATATATTGTAAGGAAATAATTTTTTTACATGGGTGATAGGACAAGAGTGAATGGTTTTAAACTAAAAGTGTGGAGATTCAGTCAGTGGGAGATTTTTCACTGAGAGGGTGATGAGGTACTGGAAGAGGCTGCCTAGAGAAGTTGTGGAAACTCTATCCTTGTAGGTGTTGGATGGTTGGATGAGACCATGGGCAATCTGATCTAGTGCCTGACCTCGTGAGAGTGGTATTGAAACTGGAGTATATTTGCAGTCCCTTCCAATCTAAGCTGTTCTATGATTTTACGATTCTATGATTCTATGGTTTTAACTTTCTATGGTTAATATATGTATATGACAAAAGCAAAATAGATAAATTTTATCAATGGCTGAAAAGACATTATGAACAGTGATACCTCATGCCAGTTCATTATGTATTCTCGTGTCAGAAACTACACAGCATCTAATTGAAAATACATCAAATTCAGAATGAAATGTTATACCATTATGAAATTAAGAATGCATGACCACCAGTTGTAACAACAGTATCTAGATCATTCAGGAATTGTAACTTCAGTATAACTCCTAAGAATCTCACATATATTTCCTTGTATGCAATCTGTGATCCTTCCTGTTTTAACATAATCCTTAATAAGAAAATACTTTTTAAATATCTGAGACTCCTTCCTTAGAAGGAGTGAGATGGATCAGATCACTGGAAGGGAAAACTGCAGATAAGGTGAGATGATATGTTGGTGGATATATCTCTGAATTTTAGTAAATTCCAGTTCACTGTGTTAGAAACAACATATTAAAAAAGTCCCTTGACATTTTAAAAATGCTGCTGCATTTGAGATGACTCCATTTTGTTCAGTCTTGACAGCAATGGAAAAGTAAGCAAAGTCGTAGTGTTAGCTTAGTGTTCTTTTTACTGCCTTTACTAAGAATTTATCATATCAAGCCACAAATACTTGCCTTTCCAATTAAGTATAGAAATGTTTTTCTTTGTTGAATTTTGATATTTTTAATGGGTCCTTAAGAAATACACTCATCACCAAAGACAAACATGACAAAAGTAGTCAGATTGGTAGAGAGCCTTAGAGTGATTTACTGTTACATCAAACAGTTCTATCCTTCTGCTTGCAGTTTTATGGAAGTTTTTTAAAGTGAAAGCTCCAGAAAGAACTAATTAAAATGTAGAGTATGTATTATGGATGACAGCCTTCATATAATAATTTATTCCTCATAGTGGGAATTCCACAAGTGCCACCACTTATTACAATTGGCATAGTTCACAGAACTTATAGATGTAGGGAGTTTCTGGGTCACTTGGTTCAAGACTCAATTTGTGTCATAGAAACAAAGAATATTTTGGATGGCAAGGTATGTTAAAGATCATCTAGTTTGAACTCTTCTGACATGAATGTAGTCACATTTCACTAGCTCAGGTTACTCAAAGCCCCAATCAACCCAGCTTTGAACACATCCATGGAAAGTACACCCACAGCATCTCTGTGCAGTATGTTTCTGAACTCCTCTGGGCAACAAGTGCTCTGGACAAACATTTCCTTTTCCTCATGTAACATTTACCATCTCTCAAGGAATCTTCTCTGTAGATTTTGAGACTTGTTTCACGTTAATCCACTGATATCTAACACTTTTTTCCTCTAATTTACACTTTGATTCCAGTTTTAAATATCAGATTCCTGATTGTTCATATAATTATTATTATATATATATATTCAGTTAAAAAATCAACTACAGAAAAAAATCAACCACATTTATGACAAAATAAATAAATAAATAAATGAATACTGTTTTTCCATAATCAGAAATTTTAGGTAATTTAGGTCAATTTTAGGTAAATTATTAACATAATCAGATATCTATGTAATAAATTGGGTTATTAAGTCATTGGAGACATCAGCTTCTTAAAGTTTGGTATGTTGTCTTTCACTTCTGTTGGCAGTATTTATGAAAACAATGTCAGACGGCAAGAAACATGACTTTCATCAAATGCTTATACAACTGGTGTAAATGAATGTATTCAGTCTTGTCTAGTAAATGAGAATTCACAGTAAGAGTTACTTTCGCCAGGGAAAACTGGTGCTCAGAAGAGTTCTAAGAAGGAACTCTTAGAACTTTCCTTAAGTAGGAAAGGCCCTTTATTGACAGTAGACCAAAAAAAGTGTAGATGTTTGACAGCTCCTCAGATATTTCCAGACTTAAAATCCATTGTGCCAAGATCTTTTCAGGCAAACAGCTATTGGATTAACATCATATTTCCTCAGTGCTTAACTTTGATACCATCTCTTCCTAATTATTGTGCAAAATTTTTCTACAGTTGCATTTTATAGATTGCACCATGCTAATCTTTCTTCTTTTTAACATCCTTTTTAAATTTGTTCGTAGCCTTCCTTTGAAAATACTTTGATATAAGTTTTCTAGTGTATTAATGCTATGTAGGAAATCAATGTGTCACTTTAGTTGCAAAGTTTAAGATTGCCTGAATTCCTTTTGTTGGAAGTTTTAAATGTCTTGTAGTCAACCAAGAAAGGTTCCATACTTATGTAGTCTGTTCTAATGTGTTGTAAGCTTTCTCAGAATTTACTCAAGATTTTTACTACCTTGATAACTTCAATATGGAAGGATTGTTTCATTTTTCTTGCTGTTTTGTTTTTCTTTCTTAACTTTTTCTTTCCATATTTCTTTATTTGTAGCAGAATTTCATTTCTTCATCTTGCAACTTACCTTTGTTCAATGTTGCACCACACTGGCACACATACAACAAGCAATATATTTCTGAATATCTCTGTAATTTTCCACATTTCATAGGTCATGTTTTCTACAGAGACATGTTTTTTCAGATACTCAATATACTCAAAATTCATTTCATTTTTTTTCAGTTACTCAGTATACTCAAAATATCCATGAAAGTAAAATTCTACCTTGGAAGGTGACACTCAGCATGGATTTGAGGAATATTTATTGGAAGGACAGCTTTGATGGACAAATCTTTGGAGAGATTGGATTTTTTTTTCTTCCTAATTGTATGCCTCTATTGTTCAGTACTGTTCTTCCCTTCTTCCCTTAAAAGACTAAACTGCAGGGTGGCTGACATCACATAATGACATCACATAAGCAGCCATTTCTCTATTGAGAAAAGTGGTACTTGGTTCAAGATGCCAAATTTCACTGTAGTTGGATATACTTAATAGATATAAACATTGTTACCTGTGACCATCTGAGAAAAAACTGAGCCCTTTGACAAAGGATAGGTCCGCTTCTATTTCTCAGTAAATATCTTCATTTTGAGAAATAGCTGGTCTGGTTTTACTGATATTAAGAAAATCTGTCTAAAGCAGGCAGTGAATGTAGACAATTTCAACTGGAATCGCTGATGTCTGACAAATGGGATATATATGAAATGGGATATAGAAAACATTAGACAGTTTCAGTTCTATCAGTACTATTTGCTCTGATGATGGAGAAATTATGAGAGCTACATCTATATATTAAAAAAAAAAAAAAGAAAAAGAATACAAAAAAGTTAAACAGTTCAGCAGAAGGCTGCTTGTTTGATTCGTAGATCAGTGGATCCCAGAAGACACCTGATATTACCCCTGTGAACAAAAATTAATTCATTGATCATGTTGGCTGTGCTTTGATATCTATACTGTCAATATAAACATTTGCTCTACCAGAATCTTAGAGAACTGTCAGTAACTCAATAGCACAGTACTCCCCAAAATAAAATATTTTTAAAATAATTTTGAAATAGATTATGTCCCTTTAGAAATGCTGCTGCAAGAAATTATATTGAAAAATAGTACACCAACACAGGGAAAAACAAATGATTCTAGATCAGTTCTTAATATTTTTCATAAGATTTGATTCATTTAATATACATTACCAAATGAAGTGAAAAACAGATGGGTTAGTATCCTGAAATTCCTATAGGAAGATGTGCATTACATAAGCACAAACTTTTAAGGATTGAGGTTAGATTATCTTTCTGCCAAGAAGATGTTTGTGATCAAAGTTGACATTGACAGCTATGGGAAAGAGATAACATAGTTAGACATCTTACAGCAAAAGATGTGAGCAAAAGGCTCCACTGTTTCCCTTGCCTGCCAGTTTCTGCTGAAGGGCATTTAAAGGCTTTTCCCCTGTTGCTACACTTGATGGTGAAAATGAATTCCAAACCCCATTCTTTCCCTCCCCAGAACGATAAAGGAATGCTTCATTTAGTCTTCCCATTATTGTATATCTATTTGAAAATCAGCCAAAGTGTGAATCTACTATCAGGTGTAAATCTCAGGGGATTTCTTTATTTAGAGTGGTCATACACTAAATTTGAAAGTGGGAAATTGGACGGTGAGAAATGGAAAAAATCAGGCACGTAAATACCGATTAGCCTCCCTACAAGGCTTTTTTGCAGTATCAGAGTAGAAACTGATAAAAGTACTTTGTCAAACAGTCACAAGTTAGGCTGTCACTCAATTTCATCAGAAGAAAGCTGTATGGCAGATTATACATGTTGTATATATACCATTCATATATATATCTATTTCAGAAGTTTTACAGATGTTACCAGGGCTATGTGGTCTTTCTAAAACAAAACAAAATGTGGACCAGTGAAGTAAGCTTTGTTGCATTTATTTAGTTGAAGTGGAGGGAAATGTTCAATTTATTCTTCTAGAGACAACATTATAAATCACATATTCAAGACTTGAATTTGAGGGTAGCTTTGTATGCAAGCTGTACTTAAGAAACAACTATGAAAAAAAGGATAGCAAATGCGTATACATCTCTATGTGTATGTATGTGTCTGCAAAAGTGTACACGTTATTCTAAAAAACAAACAACATGTTGGTCTTCTTTTGTAACACAAGTATAGGAGTCAGAAGTCATAACTAAAGTTTTACAGGGAAAATTCCTGTAAAATGTGGTAGAAATGAAGGCTATGTCGTACCCAGGAAAGACACGAGGAAGCAGCAATCAGGTGGGAAGACAAAGATCATTCTTATGCTTATTTAGAGCAGAGTTTCAGTTCCATGCTTATTTAGGCAAATCTCCAATGAATTTCCAAGTAACCCCAAGGAGGAATCCTTTAATCTCTGCTATCAAATACTCCTTTGAAGACCTGAACAAGAGAAAGAGAGCTAGCAAGTCTTTAACTTAATTGTAGGTCACACAGGAGTGGAAATCACTGTAGATACTGATCAAAATTATAGTATTTTGCACAGACCAGTACTACTCTGAGAGTGCATACTAGAATTATCCACCACAAAGCATTCAAGATTGTGTTGGATAGGACACACTTTGGAGTGAAAGCATTAAAACAAGAATCAGAACATGTCCAATACCAATATCGTGTGTGTTTCATACTTTTGTGAATTCAATAATCTCGAAGCCTCAGCAGCAAATGAATTAAGAATATATTTTTGGAGAGCAAACCAATAAGATTTTGTTGTGTTTGTTTTGTTTTTTAATTTATTTTTTCTTTCTTTTGGATGTCAAACAAGTATAAATAAAAACTGAGGTGATTTCTTATTCTAAAGGGAAACAAACAAATAAACAACTCTCTAATTTTCAAGAGTACCAAATACCATTATAACCTCATATGTGGTCATAGTTCTATTTGGGCCTGTGTAGAGAAGAGAATCTGAGTTGAAATGTGAGGCCTTCAGATGAGTCCCACTCTTTGACAGAAATACTCAAGTGGTATTTTCTTGAGGGAGTAATGCCTTAAGTAGGATTTTAACTATGTTAACAACTGGAAACATTGTAAGTAAAATGAGAAAATATAGACACCTGAAGAAAGTAGTTAAATGTAATCCTTGCCATTGGCACCTAAAGCAAGTACTCCTAAACGTTTAGATGCTCACGTGTAAAATTTTCTCTCGGTTCACATGTAGGACTCAGGTACAGTATACATGCAAAACTCCCCTGCAGATACACAGATGGAGAGCCTAGAAAAACAGCCTAATGCTATTCTTGCTTACTGGGGAAGTAATTGTGTCTCAGTGTGGAAGCTCCCCTATCACATTGTAATTCTTGTTTTCTTATGGAATTCACTCTACAGTTGGAGTTTTGATAGAGAGTCTGAAGACCAGGTAAAACAGACAACCAACCTGAAGTTCTTCTATGGAGAACAAAAAAAAATTGTTTCAAAACTGTTTACCTTCAGGTGAACTGGATGTTTGGAATGGTGAAAAAGGGGACACAGTATGTTATGTTGTATTTAGGTTTGCTCTGACCTACCAGAGTCCTTGTGATAACTCATTTGTAACATATAACATGGTTACAGAGACTCTGAAAAATTAACTAAGGGAAAACTCTTTAATTTAAAACTCTAATCCTTTCTGTTCTTTTGCCCTCAAAGTATGCTTTCTCAAAAATACATTCATAAAAGCTTTTCTCAGATCAATAGTAGAGGTACCAACATGCCTTCAGATGTGCTGAAGAAATGGTAAACCACAGATGAAGAGTAAAAAGCATTCCTTCTGCAAATCCTTCTGACATGGGAAGTCTTGTAGACTGGAAAGATGAGGTACAAATGGATGTTCTATATCCCAGCATAAAATACAACAGAAATTTGTATTTTCCTAAGGCAACATTTTTCATTTCATAATTTCTCTGGTTGCATATGGTCAGATGTCCTTCGGAGTTTCTTGCATGTGAGTCAACTTTTAGCTTTTCCTTTTTGCTTCCTTTGGGTATATTTTCTGATGTCAGCCTGGTGTTGGCCAGATTTTATAACTGCTAACATCTTGATTAAGATCTCAATTCAATGAAAGTATGCTTATCAAGGAGACTACAGAGCAATTGGAAACTTTTAAATTGATTCATTTTAGAGTCCTTTGAAGACATGAGATCATATCAAAGTGCATCCACAAGTCATGCTTTCAGTACACATCTGAGGGTAATCCACAAACCTTTAATTTATACATTTGTTTGATAAATAGTACCTATTTTATTCTAACCCATTACATTTTTATTTAACTATCATCATTTGTTAAAGAGTGAACAATGACAAAGAGACAAATTTAAAATAATCTCTATAAAAAACAAGGGCAGCAATTGAATTATGTTTTCAGAGTACCTGCTTCATGGAGGTGAAGTTCAATATCAATATACACTGTTGGCTGTAAACAATAAGTTCAAGAACTTTCCAAATTAGGGGAACTAAGTGTTTTTCTGTTTTGTTTGCTTTTTTTTTTTTTTAATTATTTTATTTTGCAGAACATTGAGATTTGCAATACAAGTCTCCCACATAGCTCCAACTGTAATTTTTGGCTGTTTTTTCCCTAGATGTTTTTTTCATTTTTATTATGTAAATTTAAAATTTTAGGAATTAATAATAAAAAGGTAAAATCAAGTTTGTAAGATTGTGGAATGAAATTATTATGTAAAGTTTTAACATTTTTTATTATTATTAAATAAATTCTAAATAATTCAGATTAGAAGTAATAATAAAAAAAGACCTCTGACAAAAAATCAATCTTAATTAGCTGTCTTAATTTCCCAGAGAACACTTTATTTGTCCTTGTATTTTGTTAGTTTCTTTTTCATCTGTTTCTCATTATGCTTGGATACAGACATTCATTAAAATGTTTTTTAGTTCTTGTATCTGTGAATTTTTTGCAGAACTTTCATGTGAACATTACTTCATTACATTATGAATTCATAGAAGTGTAATTAGCATTTGCTTAGCTCATATGTGATATGAAGAAAAGATTCTTAAAATTTTTCATTCATCTCTATAATAAAACTTCTGTTTCTTGACTATACATCTAATATTATCTTTTAAAACTTAATAACATTTTGCACATAATTTTTTCAAAATATCTTTTTATGCACATAAACGCTGTGGGTTTTTTTTGCCGGTATTCCACACCAGAACATCACGCTGGGAGTTAAGGAGCTAGTGCCCTAGAGGGAGAGGAAGGTGGAGGAGCTTCGGTCCGGGCACCAGCCTCTCTCTTGGCGCTCTCTCTCGGCTGTCGCGGTGATAAAGCACGTGTGCTTCCACTGCAGTTTCACTAACGTAAACTCTTAGATTTCGTTTGGAAACTTTTGTCTCTCCCAGCTGTTCTATTTTGTTAGGTTTCGTAAAGTTACCGTTCCTCATTGCCGTTAGTATTTTGTATTTTTTGAACCATCCGTAATATCCGTGCCCTTCCCCCTTTCCCCTCCTCCCTTCTCCCCAACCCCCCCTCCCCCTCCCCCCCTCCCGGAGAGCACGGCTCTGTTCGGGCTGGCAGCGTGTCCACCGACGGTACAGGTTTGTTGTTTTTTTTTCTCTTGAGTCTCTGTCACGGATAACACCGTGACAATACACAAAAGAGAGAAGAAAATTCTACACTTTTTATAGTATCAGTTCTTAGCTTTTCAGCTTACAACTAGTTCATTAGCAGTTACTATTTTATACACTTAATTACAAAAATATGCTCCGAGATCTGTGAGTCTCAGATGTTGAAATTTTGTATCTCATCTGTTTATTCATGTGTCATGTTCACCCACTCTATATTTTTAAAACCTCTGCCTGTAATATTAAGTCATAAATTAAAAATGTACTTTTCAGTTGCAAGGTCAAGTACACCATCTCTAAAGCTGTGCTATCAGAAGTTGGAACTCCTCAACTTATATGTGTATGATCCACAAATACAAAACTAATTTTGTATATATCTAAAGTGAGAATTCCACCTATCCACTGTGACGTTGACATAAAACTTCTGTGTTAATTGTGGAAGTTATTTTGGATTTTTATTCCCATAGTACTGCATACAAACAGGACTGTTGCACTACTGAATGATTTATTACAGTTTCAGTGGAAACATATGCTGCAAATGACTTTTGCACGCATGGAAGGTGATCAGCTGTGACACAGCCTACTGCGGAATTGTGTTTGGCGAAGAAAAGGGTTGGCCACTAGGTGACACTACTACACCACTTTTGGGCCTCTCAGACATTATTTATCCAGCAGGTAAAAAATAGACCTGAGGAGCTACTCTTACAGCTGGTAATGTTTACCGCAATTACTTATAAACATTAAAGTTATTTTTATTTTATTTTATTTTGTTTTGTTTTATTTTGTTTTGTTTTATTTTATTTTATTCTATTTTACCTTTTCCTCTTCTCTTCTCTTCTCTTCTCTTCTCTTCTCTTCTCTTCTCTTCTCTTCTCTTCTCTTCTCTTCTCTTCTCTTCTCTTCTCTTCTCTTCTCTTCTCTTCTCTTCTCTTCTCTTCTCTTCTCTTCTCTTCTCTTCTCTTTTAATTTTTTAATTCTAACCATGTAACCTATATAGGGAATATTAGGTTGAAGAAATGCACTAAAATACTTTAGTATTTTTGTTAATTTTTTACCTTGACTCATTTACCTCATACCATTAAGATAAGAGAGTAGATGAAAAAAAAATAAATTTGCAGCTTGGTGTTATGAGGTCAAGTTCTGAGTTATTTTCTCACATTTTCTTGAAGCATGGTCAGGATATAGGTGCATGACAGAAATACTAAAATTTAAATCAACTTAGAAAATATTTTTTGAGTAATATGAACCTATTTTTTGATTACTGTTACTAACTGTTTTGTTGATAAAAATTTTAAGATAGTATATAATTCTTACAATTTATTCAAAATTATGTGCATGAAATTGTTTTACTTATAAAAGTAAATATGAATGTATATTCTTTGTAAAACATATCTTAAGTAATCCTAGGACATACATTAATGCATAAGCATTATTTTATATATATATATATGTGTGTGTGTGTGTGTGTGTAATGTATATGTGTATATGTATATATGATTATATATGCATTCCAAGGTTGTGTGTGTATATATAAATATATGTACATGTAAATGTTTAAAATATGTGAATACATATATTTCCATATTTATATGCAATCTTGAGGCATAGGCAACAATGTGATACGTACACATCTGACATAAATAGTATATTGATCTGAAAGTAATGTCTCCTATTTTATTATGTTGGCGCATGACATCAGAGGTGGATGTCAGTGGCATGGCAATAGAGGCTGAAGATTCTTAACAGTATCCCATTACATGCCCATTGATAGGTGGCAGCAGAGAAGCAGGTCTGACAGAATGGTGTATAATATGGAAGTGCTTGTGTAGAAAAGGTGTGGAACTGAATTCCTCCATGTGGAAAAATGGCACCCACTGACATTCTCTGATGCTTGCTAACCATTTTTGAAGATGAAATAGTGGATGTTGGCACAGTGAGGCAGTGGATGGTGTATTTCTGCAGTGGCTACAGTGCCAGGGCAGGAAAACATGAACTAAGTTTGAGACAATCATGCAAATATTTATGCGTGCAGTGTGCACACTTTTGTTTATTGCTTGTGAAAATGCATAGCTAGTGGTTGTGACTACATTGAAAAATAGTGTTTTGTTCCTTAGAATTTGCCCTATCAAACATGGTTATTGAGTTCTTTGTATGTTATACTTTCCACAGTAATAAATAGGAGGCATTACTTTCAGAGCGACCTACATAGACTACCATACAATACTAATGAAATATAAGTGTGCTTTAAACTATTTTTTCTTATATTTGTATGCGTGCATTGAAAAATAATGAACCAGATGTTGTCAGAAAAAATAAAAACTGAGCTCAAGTTCATGTGAAAGGACCTTCGGAATTAATACAATTATAAATGATAAAATAACCTTGACAGTGGTTCAGTCCAATTTGCACCAAGCAGTTATTATTGTTAGCAGGGCTTTTTTCCTTTCCCCCCATCCCCCTTTCCTTTAACCTTTTTGATTTCCTCATTGAGTTTTTCCCAGAAGAATTTGAGGCTAACAATTTTTGATGGATGATAGTAACTTCCTTTTCCAACAGCCACATTCTTCATTTAGGAACAACGTGCTTTGTTTGAGGAGGCTGAAGTGCGAATGAAGAAGTGTTATTCCCAGGCAATGCTAAGCCTGCAACTCTAAATTGTAATATTGAGCTGTCATAAGTACAGTGTAGACAGAAATCCTATTTTGTTTTTAAACTGGAAGTTTTGCATCCATTAGCTACAAGGTTCATAATTAGTGTTTGGGCCAAACAAAGAGTCAATATGATGTCATGTCTAGACTACATGTAAATTAATATGAAAGCAATTGAGTTACAAATTCTATACTAATACAAATTAATCTGAATTAAGTTTAATCCACAGTTATTAACTGATTAAATGTGGCTGTTGGTAGCTACAGGGTGCTGACTCCCATCTGTGATTATTAGGGGCACAACTTAATCACTTATTCTGCACTAAGAAATATTCAAAGCTAATGTCACATACACTGACTCTTCATGCTTGTTCACTAAATGGAACATGTAAGAATGAAAATAATAAATCTACATTTTAAAAGTACTTAGAAATTCTATCTTTATTTTCATAATTAATTTCTAGTCAGAAATAGATTAATTTTTTCTTCTCTTGACTCTCTGACTGGCTTTCCAGTTTCTTCTTTGAGAAGTACATATACCTTTAGGTTAAATTATAGGCTATTGTGGAAAATAATATAGTTTTCTGGTATTTCCACTACTATTATTTGAAATACATGAAACCTGTTGCTAGAAATAAGCAAGTATGTGTCTGAAACAATCTCACATTGCCAATGCTGCTTACGTTTCAAGCTGGATATTCACTAGTGTAAACAATACATTGACAGACATGTCCATTAAAATTACAAAAATGTTGATGGGAACTGACAGAGCAAGGGCCAGAGTATTGATTTATGTAATAATTCAATAGAAAAAAAAAAGAAGCCTATGTATTTCCCTTTTATGCCGTGCATAGTTTGTCCATTTTTTTTTTCATATTTCTTTTAAATTTTCAATTTTAGTGATAGGGGAAAAAATGTTTTTAAAAATTATAATAGATATGAAAATAACCTCACTATAGAATGCTGAAATTTTTGTGGTTTAAAAAGAAAGCAAAACTGCAGACAATTACCAGCTGATATTTTCTGTGAGAATCTTTTCAGGTTTTTTTGTGGGTTTTGTTTTCTGTTTTTAGTTAACATCTACTAAAAAGGTTAGGGGAAGTATTTTACCTCTTCCTCCTTTGTGCCAGAACAAGTAGCTAGTCCATCAGAAAATTGCCTCAAAACTCTGGAATCTATTATGAATCTATCATATAGTGTATATATAGCTGATAATTTCAAACTATGTAATATCAAACCAGGGTCATTTGCTTCTATAGACTCTTTTATAGACATCCTACTCATTGCCATAATAACTGAAGCTGTCATGACTGTGGTCTGTGCCTAGCGTGAAGCCCTAAACAATTCTGACAAGCTGCAGCTCATTAAGGGACAGTCATTTTGTTGAAATGTCTATCAGCTCTCAGGGATGTACCAAGATGAATAGACCCAAAACAATAGCTCCATTTGTTAGAGCAGTAGCTTCTCTAATACATGATGAGACAATCAAGCCAAGCCGCCTTCAGCACAAAGACATAATTAATCAAATGGACAAATGGTTCAAAAATTGCTGTAGTATATTCTGTAGTGGACAGGGGTTTCCATGGAAACATTGGCGTTTGCATCACAGTTAATGACCATTCTGTACAATGAAGTTCCAAAAAAAAAAAAAAAAAAACCCATGGAAAAACAATTCTAAATAAATAAATAAATGAGGAGCAAGTGACAGGTATAGGGAAGAATTTGAGAGTATAAATCTGGCATGACAGACAAATTAATGATTGTATTTTCATACAGTTGTAGAGTGCAAGGCTTAAACAGACTGTTGTGGCCATCCTGTTTGACCTCCTATATATAACATGGGCCAAGGATCTTCACCCAGTGTGTTCCACAATAAGCTTATAACTTCATCTGGAGATAAAACATATAATTTATAAAGAGAAGTAGCTCTGTATTAAGTTTTGCTACTTAGAAAAGTCTATCAGATTCCCAGTTAAATTATCACAGCACTTAATTATGATAACTGTGAAGAATTTGCACCTTGTTATATGTTTTTCATCCATCCGTATAACTTCCAGACCTTCTTAGGCCTCACTGTGAGATTTTGCCATACAAATTCACTTTCTCCACCTGTTTCTCTTGCAATTAAATTAAATTTAGCTTCCTCTGTACAAGATATAAAAAAAAGAATGTTATGAAGGCTTAGAATATATATCTTATTCTGGAATCTATCCTAACTTAGAACAACTGAGGAGCTTATTCGTTTTATCTGACTAATGATTCATACCCAGAGATTATGTTGCTTTCTAAATAATCCTCAACTTTTGTTGATGTAATAGAGAATTAGAGAATTAAGTACCTTAGCTTGTTCTTCATCTCTTTTCACTGTATCCCTCCGCATCCAAAAAAGGATCATGATTCTTCTTAGTTGTTCTTTTCTTGTTTATGTATTTAAAAAATGTATTTTATTGTCTTCTACCAAAGTTGTAACTGGACTTTGGCCCTCCCTGTTTTCTCCCTTTATAACCTCACAACATCTTTGTACTCTTCTTGAGTATACACCTTCTTCCAAATGTCCTTAAATCTCCATTTCTTCCTGAATTCCAGAAGGAGCCCTCTGTTCATCCATTTTCTGTTCAGCAAACCCTTCCCACTCTGTGCCCAATCCCCCTGTTCACCTTTTGGCACATAGATAATTGTGTTTTAGGAATGATTTCATTCTAGGAGAATGAAATGTTCAATCTTTCTGATCTATTTACGCTTCAGAAGTGTTTCCCAAGGAACTCTGTCATTCACATCCCTAGATGTATCCTCTGAAAATTCATACTAAAAGTTCTGTTTGTTGTTTTCTTTGCTTCCACAAGAATCAATAGTTCTATAATTTTGTGATCACTATGATCAAGACAGCCTCCAGCCACCATTTCATCTGTGAAACTTTCCCAATTAACAACAAATGAAGTGAGGCACCTTATCTAGTCATTTCCTGTGCCACCTCTGTCAGGAAGTTATTTCCATACACTGTAGGAGTTTATTAGACTGTTTCTTCACAATTCTTCTAGATGCCAACCGAGTAATTCATTTTCTTCTTCATTATGACTGGGTGCTCTATAAGATAGTCTAGTTATAATATATAATTTGTTGACATTTTCCTGGACCCTTACCCAGAGACTCTTGGCCTTTCCATCAATATAACTAAGCTCAACATAGTCAAGAGTGCTCATAATCCAGAGGGTTATTCCACCTCCTGTGCTTATCATAATATTGTAGAATTATAGAATCACTTGAGTTAGAAAAAACCTTTGAAGGTCATTTAGTCTAACACCCCTGCAATGAACAGGGATACCTACAGCTCCATCCTCAGAGCCTTACCTAGCCTGACCTTGAATGTTTCCAGGACATCATGCTTACTGTAAAAAAAATTCTTCATTATATCCAATCTAAATCTCCTCTTTTTTGGTTTGTAAACATTTCCTCTTGTCCCATCACAACAGACTTTGCTAATGAGTTTGTTCCCTTCTCTCCTCTTGGCCCTCTTTTAGATACTTAAAGGCTTCTATCAGGTCTCACCAGAGCCTTTCCTTCTCAAACTGTTCTCCCTGAGCAGCCCAAGCTATCTCAGCCTGTCCTTGTAGGAGAGGCATTTAATATCTTGTATCATTTTTGAGGTCCTCTTCTGGACACTCTCCAACATATACACATCTCTCCTGTAGTGAGGACTCCATATTTGGATGCAGTATTGCTTGTGAGGCTTCATCAGTACAGAGCAGAGGAACAGGATCATTTCCCTCACCCTACTGGCCACATTTCTTTTGCTGTGGTCTGGGATACGGTTGGCTTTCTGCGCTACAAGGGCGCATTACTGTCTCATGTCCAGCTTCCCATCCATCAGTACACCCAAGTCCCACAGCTTGTGGGGGTGAGGGGAGAGGTTGCCACAAACTGTGTGCAAGACCTAGTACATGATTTTGTTGAACCTCATGAGAATCATAGAATCATAGGGGTTGGAAGAGACCTCAAGAGATCATCGAGTCCAACCCCCCTGCCAAAGCAGGTTCCCTACTCCAGGTTGCACAGGTAGGCATCCAGGCAGGTCTTGAGTATCTCCAGAGAAGGAGACTCCACAACCCCCCTGTGCAGCCTGTGCCACTGCTCTGTCACCCTCACTGTAAAGAAGTTCTTGTGCACAATCGTGCGGAACCTCCTGTGCTGCAGTTTCTGTCTGCTCCCCCTTGTCCTGTCTCCACACACTGATGAAAAGAGTCTGGCCTTGCCACTTTGCTCCCCACACCTCTTATAGGCCTGGATCAGGTCCCCTCTCAGTCTTCTTGTCTCAAGGCTAAAGAGACCCAGTTCACTTAGCCTTTCTTCATAGGAAAGATCCTCCAGGCCCTTCATCATCTTTGTGGCCCTCTGCTGGACTCTTTCAAGCAGATCCTGGTCTTTTCTGTACTGGGAATCCCAGAACTGGACACAATACTGCAGGTGAGGCCTCACCAGGGCAGAGTAGAGTAGGAGGATCACCTCCTTTGACCTGCTGTCCACGCTCTTTTTAATGCATCCCAGGATCCCATCGGCCTTCTTGGCCACCACAACACACTGCTGGCTCATGGCCAGCCTGTTATCCGCCAGGACACTCAGGTCCCTCTCCTCAGAGTTCCTCTCCAGCAGGTCATCCCCAAACCTGTACCGGTGCATGTAATTATTCCTGCCTACGTGCAAGACTCTACACTTACTTTTGTTAAATTTCATTTGGTTTCTGACTACCCAGCTCTCCAGCCTGTCCAGGTCTCACTGAATGGCAGCACAGCCTTCACTCATGTCAACCAATCCTCCCTATTTCATATCATCAGCGAACTTGCTGAGGTTGGGATCTATCTCCTTATCAAGGTCATTGATGAAGATGTTGAACATGACTGGACCCAGCACCAGTCCCTGAGGAACACTGCTAAGTACAGGCCTCCAAGTGGACTCTGCACCACTGCTCACAACCCTCTGAGCTCTGCCAGTCAGCCAGTTCTCAACCAACCTCACCATCTACTCATCTATTCCACAGCTCTTCAAATTTTTTATAAGGAGGCTGTGGAAGACAGTCAAATGCCTTGCTAAACTCAAGGTAGACTGCATCCACTGCTCTCCCCTCCTCCACCCAGCCAGTAATGACATCTTAGAAGGCCAGCAGGCTAGCTGAGCATGACCTCGCCCTGGTGAACTCATCTTGACTACTTAGCCAGTCTAAGTTCGAGCTGGGCTTTTACATTTCTAACTTCCTGCCTGCAGATCTTGTCAAGTTCTCTGTAGTCTCACCAAGTAGCCTGTCCCATCTTCCAGAGGACATAGAAACTCTCAGTTTAATCTATTATCCTTTTGGCTGGACTTCTACTCATTTCAGAACCTAATTCAAAATTACTCTCCTGAGTGAAAACAATGAATTCACTGCACACTTTTTTAATTTCATTATTCTTTCACTTTCTATATCTTTTCTACATGTTGGTTTTCTACTTAGTATTTTCCCTTGGTCTCTGCACAGCTATTTGTCACATTTTGTAGTGCTATACCTTTTCTATTTTTTTCTTTTTTTTTCTTTTTATTAGTTTGTTTGTTTGTTTGTTTTCTTATATAATTTTTCTAGTCACTTTCTCACTTTTTTCAGAGAAAGACAGCAGTCAAAACTATTAATTTATCCTGCTTAGACTCTCTTCTAAAGAAAAACATTGTGTGACTCAATGACATACTCATCACCTTACTCCTGCATATCTCTAGAAACTACTTCTAATAAAACTGATCTTGAAAAATAAAACCAAAAGGTTCCAGAGGTAATAGAGGAAGGAATTGGAGGCAGACAGAGAGAAAGAAAAATAATAATTTAAAACATACTCCTTGTTTTAAAATATAAATGAAATGAAACCACTTTAACAACTCGTAATTACATTGTCAGCATGTTGTTTTTATATTAATACTTACAATGACATATACTGTACATTCTAGAATGTTACTATTGTTACTTTTCTCTCATTGTTTCATTCAAGCTTATAGTTCTAAATCAGTAATGTTCAAAGGTGCATTTTACACAATATTTATTAAAGCATTTTCAGAAAAATACATCCTAACATTTTATTTATTGCATAATCTGCCTAACTTTCTGTGATTAAAGCACACTGGACTAAAACCATTAAATTTTTAATTTGTCATAGTTTCTACCTGTATATTTGAACTCACAATTACATCCAGAGAGTCTGAGCTCTCACAAATTAATAATGTAATGTTAGAAAAATATCTACTGAAAAACAGGGTAAGTGAACAAGAGAACACAACATGGGAACTTGAGAATATTCCTCCAGTAATGCAAAAAAGTGAAGGACAACACTTCACTTTCACGAGTAGGTTTTTCCACTGTACTTCTGCCAGAATAGATATATATACACTTTCTAGGCAGCACTATAATATAAAATCAATAAACTGATTTCATTATGCATATTTGAGGTGATAACACTCAAATTTGTTCAGCAGATGTTAATCCTTTGTTTGATCATATTAATCTGAGCACTGAGTATTGCTGCAAAAAGCAATGCGTTTGCTTAAAAAATCTGGGTGTTAGGACTGCAGAAAATGGCAAAACTTTCATCCTTCTCTGTTTTTGTTAGGTAAACTATTGAGCTTTCTAAGGGCTGAGAAGTTTAGCATTCAAAATAGTGAATGTTATTTTTATTTTTATTTTATTGTTTTGTTTTGTTTGTACTTAGAAACTCAGAATCATAGAATATCCTTGGAAAAGGCCTAAAAGCATCATCTACTTTAACTCTTGGCACCAAACAGCAACACCCTCAATTAAATTCTATATCTGAGGATGTTGACCAAAAGCTTCCTGAAATCCAGCATGTTCTGTGCCATGACCACTACCCTGGGGAACCTGATCCAGTGCCTGACTACTCTTTGTTAAAGAACCTTTCTTAACACATAACATGACTCTCCCCTGATGCATCTAAATGCCATTCCCTTGAATCCTGTCTCTTTTACCAGAGAGAGACCAGTGCTGCCTCTCCATTCCCCTTGAGAAGAGCTTAGGATGCCATGAGGCCTCCCTCAGTTTCCTTTGCTCTGGAATGAACAAACCAAGGGACATCCAGTACTTCTCATATGTCTAAGCCTCCAGACCCTTCACCATTTGTGTTACCTCCTTTGGGCACTCTTCAAATTTTTATGTCCTTCATCAGGCCCAGAATTAAAACAGTGGTCGAGGTGAAGTTATACAGAACAGAAAAGAACAGTTCAATCTCTCCCCTTGCCTGCTGGCAGTGCTGGGCCTGAAACACACCGGAGTACAATTGGCCTTTTTGGCTTCCAAATCAAGTTCAACTTTCTATCAACCAGAACCCATAGATCTCTTTCTGTTCCACCCTCACATTACCCAGTCTGCACATATATCCACAGCTAACCTATCCTGAGTGCAGAATCCGGTACTTGGTCCTGTTGAACATTATAATGTTGGTGATTGCCCAGCCTTCTACTTTTTCAAGATCAATCTGCAAAACATCTCTGCCCTCAAGGGAGTCAGTGTCTCCTCCCAATTTAGTTTCATTGGCAAACTCAGTAGAGTTGGCTGCATAAATTTTCTCTCTACAACAGAGAACTGTATCTTTTTAGTTCTTCCACAAAGTTCGACCTTGCTTACATTTCTTAGAAGTCAGTTGTCTGAATTTTGAAACATTTTACAGAATATTTTGTGAAGGTCTTCAGAAATGTGACCGATACATAAAGAATTTTTAAAAGACTCATATGAAAAAATATATATTTTTTACTTTTTATTTCTTTTTGCAGTTCTTTGTTTAAAAAATAATTAGGATGTGATGATGCAAAAATTGTTTTACTTGTGATGAACATTAGTTTTTTATTTCATATAAAGATTACTTACCCTATTTCTTCCTGTTTTTAATATCTATCCTTCAAATAACATTAGTTTTCTACCCAGAAACATGAATTTTATTAGGCAACCTAGGTATTTCAGGAAATTAACATGTTTCATTTTGATTCCTCAATGGAGTACACAAGTGGTTACAGATCTCTTCTACTTCTTCTTGTCTTGAGACTTCTATTTAATATTTTGTGGGGAGGAAACGAAAGATGTACTGACAAATTAAATCTGTACTGTTTAGACTATAGTCAGAATCAGAAATTCTGTTGTTTTAGAATCATTTCAATACTTTAGTAGTTGAATCATCTCACTGGGAAAAAGAAAAATTGAGTAGCTAATAGGCTTAAAGGATACTTGATATTTAGATGATGTTTTTATGAGGGCTGCTCTGAAAGTAATGCCTGTAGTTTCAGTACGTCAGTCCATGATATCAAAAGGTGGATTTTGATATGGCAGTAGATTCTCAACCTTTCCAATGATACTCCACTACATTTTATTGCCATATGGCAGATGACAACAGAGGGGCGATCTGACAAAAAGGTGTCTGACCTGGAAGTGCATGTGAAGAGAAGGTGTATTATTTAATTTATTGAGTGGAAACATTGCGCCGATTGGCATTCATTAACTCTTGCTGAAAGTTTCTGGAGAAAAAACAGTGGATGTGAGTCTTATGGCAACGGGTGATTCATTTTAGCAGTGGCAACAGCAACATGAAAGATAAGACTTATTCTTGATAGTCGTGCATGTTTTTTGTAAGTGTAGCATGTAAGCTCTTATTTATCACTGGTGAAAATGTATAGCTGTTTGTGGTGACTGTGTTGAAAAGTAGTGTTTTGTTGCTGAGAATTTGTTCTATCAAAGTGTTATTGTGCTTTTTGTTTCTGTTGTAGTTTCCATTGAAATAAATAAGAGACATTACTTTCAGAGTGGTCTATGCTTTCAGTGTCTAAAAAATACATTTCTGCTAAAAAATCCCACATATTTTCAAAAGCTGACTTGCAAGATCAAGTATCAGATAAAATATCTTTAATTAAAATACAAATAACTGGATATTTACACTAACATTGTATAACTGTAATTCTTAACTAATATTTATACAATTAGTAAATATTACAGGAGAATAAATTTTGACATAGAGCAAGTCATAAATGTTTAGAATTTCTTCTTATATATTATAGTCAGCTTTTTCAAATATCTCTTGACAGTCATTCATATAGGAAAATATAATGTCTAGTGATGTAAGTCAACAAGAATTATTCATGAAAACGTAGAAATTCAGCAACATAGATGAAATATTTAAGCCACCACTGTTCTTCTTTGATTAGGTCACACTGGATTAACTAGCTCCATACAGTAATGAATTGTATGACTTTTGAGTGAATTCTTTTGTTACTCAAAAGTAGCGTATAGTTGAGCCTTGCTTTCACCTCTCTGACCTGCTACACATTCTCCATGTCAAAGCCATTTCTAAGTTTATATTTAGATCTCCTTATTCCAAGCCTTTTCCAGGATAGAACTATGATATTTATAGTAATAATTACACCTTTTTCAGCTTGGTATTTCTCACAGACATCACCTATTTCTGTATCGAGCTTCTAGCATTAGACATTCCAGAAACAGCAGCATTTAAGTCCTGCAGTTTTCAAAAGGCTACCTAAATGTCTTATGACAACTTTTAAAACAAAAGATGTAAAGTATTTCTCTCTGGTAGATACTTACAGTACCTCCATAGTGAAAGTGAATAACAGCTGAAATCTTTGCAATCCATATTCTCATGAATAAATAAATTAACAGCTAAATAATAATAGCAAACCATATTTCATTTTTTCTTTTTATTTTTTTCTGAATGAATCATATCTGTTGCTTACAAATAACAGAACATATGTTCTGACTTTAAATAATACACTGGTAGAGAGGAAGTGTATGAGTCTGGAACGTTTTTAATATTCAATATGTTTACTTTCAGGAAAAGTTTTGGAATTTTTTTACTCTTTAAAACAAATTTTGTATGATATTTAATCATACTAATACTAGCAAAAATAAAAAAATAAAAATTACAACAACAATAACAACAAAATCAATTGAGAGTATATTTAGAGCATGGGATTTGACTGTGGAATGGTAGAAATGTTATTTACTATATGAGTTTCCATTATATCCAAAGTAGAAAATGCAGCTAAGTTGTCTTATAGACAAATCTGGATACTTAGATTTGTTCGGATAGTACCAAGTAATCACAAATAACTAAGTGGTAAGTAAAAACTTAGGGAGGAATTAGAGGTATCACAAACACCTGCCTTTCATACACTGAATAGACTTCCTTAAATAAAACTTTTTACAGTGAAGTTACCCATCCAAGTTTTATATGGCCTTTTGTTAAGCTCCTCTTTGAAAACAAAACAGAAATATTGAACGTTATTGAAGATTTCACGCTGTGGTCTAATGTGACACTGAAATGTTGCAGTTTATTTCAGATTAGTGGAAAACAGACACCCAAGCTCTCCCTTCTGTAGCTCATTTAGATTTTAACAGGAAACTGGGATATGTTTGTTGCAGTACATGATTTCAACATGGAAGAAAAGACAGATATTCATGGCATTTTCTTGCGACATTGAATGTAGTTATTTTCAGCTCTTACTGCATTTATGATGCTTGGAGACTTGCAGCTAAGGTTTTTGACTTCAACACTGATGACCTCAAGGAGCAAAGAAGCAGCAGCATTACAACTAGAAGTTAGATGGCTAACAGACACTTTCAAGTGAGGATGGCCTCCTTCAGCAGTGAGTAATACAAAAGCCTAGTTAGTGATATAAAAAATATGCAGCTCTAAAATCACAAATTACAGTGGGTAAACTATATCTTACTGCTGAAGTCAAAGTCATGAAATTATGAATATGTGTCTATTACTGAAAATAATTGGAAAACAGTAAACCACGGTTTATCAGAGATCAAATGTCCATTAGTTCAGTTGACTCATACACTTTTTCATTCTGTTTTGGTATACTTACTTGTTTATTATCATATTTGTATCTCAGTGAATAGTTTTTGTTTGTCTGTTTGTGTCTTAAATATAAACCAAAATATTCACTACAAATGAAATAAACATGTAGAAAGTGATATGTAGTCAAAAACAGTATGAAATTTTCCAAGTATTTCTACTATACTGTTAAAATTCAATCATGTTGAAAGGATTCTAACTTTTAACAAATAACTTATTTTACAGAATATGAGTGTATTGAATTTCCAATTTACCAATTCCATAAATCCTCTGCAGAAGAGTTATGAAGGATTCAAAAGAATTCAATTCTACATTGCCTCATCATCTGCTAAGCTGGACAAAGAGCAATAACTCGAAAACATTCAAAAGGTCCATGGGTAATTGCCCCATGTTTCCCATTCTCTAGGTACCATCTGAAAGATTTGTGATTCAAAGACCAGCAGTGTAGCATGGAGAAGAACATACTGAACATTTTATTCTCACTATAGACACCAAATAGCCATCTTTGTTGTATTGTACTATTTCCAGTCATGTTAGTCTATTAAACACAAGTGATGTTTATAACCCATTTGCTTATTCTTCCCAAATATTTCTATTTTCTGTAAACATATCTTCTTAATAACTAATTTATTTCATTTTACTTCAATGAAGGCATCAAAACATAAACCAGAAGCATTTAATATATCTGCCAAAATTAATATATGAATAATTATAGAAAATAATTAAAATAGTGAATAACAATGTGTTTATTTGAGAAATATCTAAAAAGCACTTGAGTAGTATGTATTAAACAGCACAGATAAGTACAAAATGCTTACTTCATTGAACAGGATATAGAAAAATGCTTTACTAACTTAAAGTAATGCGTGTTTCTCAATATTTTCACTCGTATTCATTAACATTAGCTTTCCAGTAGAAATCAGTTACTGACACATTAACTCAAACATCA
This sequence comes from Cyrtonyx montezumae, assembly GCF_038088225.1. NCBI lineage: Eukaryota > Metazoa > Chordata > Aves > Galliformes > Odontophoridae > Cyrtonyx > Cyrtonyx montezumae. The sequence goes on from NW_027072041.1 coordinate 4,420,492, forward strand.
AATGCAACAAAGCTTTAAGTGTATTGTTCTCACTCCCATCACCTTGACAGTATTCTTCTTTGATCTGTCAGATAAACTGACACTCTACTAACTTTTCTTAAATAAGCTTTATATTTAAGTACTGAATTGTAATCAAATATGCCAATAATTATTAATGACAATAGCTACATTTTATTGGTTGAGTAAAATATAATTTTTTGTTGTAAAAATACAATACAATTTTTATTGTAAAATATAATTCTGAGTTTGTAGTTTTCCCCTTGTTTTCAGATACATTATGAATGTAAGAAGCAATGGTTGCCCTGTCTTTAATATAAATGACATTCCTTGATGTTCATATGCCCAAATTTAATTTTAAAAGGTACTAATAAACTGGCATAACAAGTTTAAAGTGACAAAATCAATTTTGCTCTGTATCAATTCCAATATTCTAAGAAGCAAGCATATTAAGTATTGACTTTTAGTGGCTTTATAATTGATATGATCACTGAAAAATTATCTGAGCAACATTTATCTTCCTTCAGCACTTCTGAGGCAGTAACTGCAGTACTATGTCCACTTCTGTCCTCTCCCGTAGAAGAGAGACACCTAGTGCTTGTTAACATAGTTGGTCCTCCTCTCACCCAAACTGCTTTTGTGTAGTCTTTATCATAAACAGTAGTGAGGAAATAGTCACATGAGATTATCATTGTCACTGATGATAACTCTAAGCACATATACAGGTTTTTATTTTACTTTCATATTCCACCACAACTGCTTTTTTCTCCATATACATTTTCTTCTCTGCTCCCTAACTCTCTTCATTATGCTTCTCACTCTCCACTTCGAAACACGTCTGTATTTAGTGATTTACTTATTTCACCCTTCTCCACTTATCTTTCTGTTCTGTACACTTTTAAGCTAAGGCACTCAAGTAATGAACTTGCCTGTCTTTGACTAACTGGATTTCTAGTAAAACAACAATACATTTTTGGAACAGCTCTTGTTCTTGACCAAATATTTGCTACATGCTGACTTGTTAAAACAATCTGGTTTTAAAGCCCAGCAGATAGCTAAGTACCACACAGATTCTGTCTCACTCTTTCCAAGTGGGATGCGGGAGAGAATCAGAAAGGTAAAAGCAAGAACATTTATGGGTTGAGATAAAGACAGCTCAGTAGGTAAAGTATAAGCTGCACATGCAAGCAAAGCAAAGCAAGGAATTCATTTCTGACTTCACATTAGGTCTCACACTCATGTGTTTGGATTATTCCCTGATATAGAGCAGGGTTACATTGCATGTGAATTTAATACATAATGGGAAATTTCTTAGGATTCTTATTGCACTAATTTTCTGCAATTCAGGATATTGATCAGATTCAATGTATAAGGGCTGTGAAATAACCATGGATATTAATCCTGCTGTTACAGTTTTAGGTTAGAACTATTTATCCTTTATGTCAATTTATAATTTTAACTAATATCAGTTGAATTTTCAACTAACTGAAGTAGATAACAAGACAAGTAACTTGTAGCAAAACTGCAAGTTAAAAAGGTTAAAGAAAATGTTCCAAAATTAACCATTTCTATGTTTTATACAGTTGACCATCTTTTAAATTATGCAACCTGTGGGAGTATCACCATGGGGCTCAGCAAATTCCATAGCATTTGCATTTTCTGTTCCTCCCATTAATGCCTCTGAATCATACTGTCATTACCACTGGATGGTGCTACCACAAGGTGTGAAGAATAGTCCCACAACATGTCAACAATTCGTTGCTAATATCTCAATTTTTCAGAGACTACGACAACTTCTACATATAGCATTACATGGAAGATATCTTGATTGCAGCATCAACAGATCAGGAGGTGAACTTAGTGGCATCTTGTGTTGTGCCGTTTGCTACTGCATCAGGCCTTAAACTTGCTGAAGATAAAATTCAAAAGAACACTCCCCTGGTTATACCTGAGTTGGCAACAGAATATCCAACAGCAGTCCTTGACATTAGGGATGAATATCAGCCATTAAACAACCTGCAGAAACTGTTAGGCACTATAAACTGGACTAGACTGCTAATGGGAATCTACAGAAGACCTCCACACTCTTTTTAAGTTATTGGAGGGAGGCTCAGATTTATTGTTGCCACAGCACTTAACCACAGAAGCTAGGACAGCCCTGGATACAGCTATAACTAACATGACTCAGTAACAGGCACATTACTGACTATTAAATCAGCCCATTAGTCTTTTTGTCATTAATTCTCCATTCCAGTCATATGGATTGCTAGCACAATGAGCTGCAAGTGACTCCAACCCATTAGCACTAGAATCGCTATTCCTTCCTCACAAGTATACAAAGATTGTTACTACAGCAATAGACATGATAGCAATGATTGTGTAGAAGGGGCAGGAACAGTTGATGGCATTAGATGACAGTAAGCCTAATATTATTTATCTACCTATAGATCTGAAACAGTTGGGCTTTTTATTTTGACACTCGCTGCTACTGCAGTGTGCCCTTGCTGGGATTCCAGGGCGGATCAGTATTCACTTGCCAGCCCACAGGTTCCTACAGTCCCTCAGTTTCTTATACTTGTTGCCAATTTCCAAACTATCATTAACCCCACTTGTCGGTGCTCTCACTGTCTTTACAGATGGGTCAGGCAGATCTGTCCTCACAGTTATTGTGTCAAAAAACAATACTGATGCACGGGATAGTGATGTGTATACTGACACCAGCTAGCCACAGATTGTTGAGCTGACAGCAGTACTTGGTGTTTTTGAACACTGGTCAGAACCTGTTAACATAGTAACGGATTCTGGTTATGTTGCAGGCATTTTAATGAGGCTCGAACATTCGTGTCTGAAATAAACAAATAATCCAGCTTCTTTAAGCTTCTCCTGTGCTTAAAGTTGTTCCTAGAACACCGCTCACACCCCTATTTATTCAGCACATTTGCTCCCACTCCTTTCTCCCTGGCCCTGGCCCTGGCCCTATTTCACAGGGCAATGCGGAAACTGATCACCTGGAAAGGACAGTGGTTATTCCTGATCAATTTGCACAAGCATGTTTATCTCACTATTTCTATGATCAAAATGCAAAAGCGTTGCAGCACTCCTTTCAATTAACTGCTGATCAAGCTAGGCAGATTACACAGTCTTGCCCAGAGAGGACTTCCATCCTCCTCAACAGGTTCTAACCCTCAAGAGCTAAATTCCTTAGAAATTTTGCAAACATATGTAACACATTTGGTAAAATTTGGAAAATTCTGTAATGTTCATGTTTCAATTGTTATCTTTTCCACCTGTATTTTTGCATTTATTTACACCGGAAAAAAGGCAAAGGATGTTTGTAGACACCTTTAATCAGCCTTTGCGATCCTTTGGGTCCCAAAGACAAGTAAATGATGGGCCAGGCTAGGTGGACCATGCAACCCACCCTTTCTTTCAGCAGTGAGGTATTTGACATCTAATGGGCATACACCATTCTCCCATTGGGCCAGGTCATTATTGAACAAGTCCATGGCATCCTAAATATATACGCTTCAAAAACAAAAAATGAGAATATGAGTATGACTCCTGAGGAAAGGATAGCCAAAGAATGCTATGTTCTTCAGTTTTTAAATTGCTGGATGAAGATGGTCCTCCAATTCACAGACACTTCAATTGTAGTGCTTGTAATTGGTTAAAGAAATGGCTCATGTTATGGTGAAGAGTTTAAATACTAATCAATGGGAAGGACCTTACCCCCTAATAACTTGGGGTTGAGGTTATGCTTGTATTTCAACAAGAACTGGTCCAAGATGGGTTCCAGCTCAATGGGTCCAGCCATCCGTCTCCTCAACTGCTGTGATGTGATCTCAGTACTTGACGCAGTGGTTTGGATTCAAGCTCAACCAAAAAACAGCATATGGGTCACCCTAGCTAGCAGAATGGGGCAAGATGCACTTTGTCTATTGCCCTCCTCACTGAAAAACCCATTCTCAACATGCCTGGTGGGGACACCCCTAGACAACCCATTCCTGACTCCGTATTGAGTGTTCAAATTTGAGGGACATGGTTAATCAGTGGAGATAATGGTCGCCCTACCTTCAGCAAAGCATCCTTGAGCCACAAGAACTGGACCTGTTAGAGTCTGTTAAAATGAACTACTGTACATATTTCAGTTATAGTGGACAGAATCGATCGTTAATCCAGTGTGCTAATTCTAGCCTGGTTGTTTATAGTAATCATTCTGCTTGGTGTAACAGTACATCACCTAATATTTCAAGATCTGCTAACCATTTACTTAGTCTGCCAGCAGGCATCTTTCTTATTTGTAGGGACAGGTCATGGCCTGGTATCCCCACCCATATTTGTGGAGGACTGTGTAATTTAGGAAGGTTAACCTTATTAACACCTAACACCTCAATGACTGCTCATCACTGTAGATGCTCAAGGCACAATACTCATGCTTTTCAATCAGAATGTGATGATAATGTGAAGTTCTGAAGCCCTGGGGAAATAAGGCAGCATCCTTCTTGGTCCCTGCTTTAGCTTCAGCTAAAGCTTTAAAAATGCTTAACGAACATAGCTAAGCAATCTAATGCAACCTCTCTGGTTTTAAGTGAGCTGTTACTTGACATAGACTCTGTTAGGCATGCCACCCTGCAAAATCTAGCTGGCAAGATGGATGCCAAGACTTTGAGTTATGTGCTGTATGAATTTGTTGGATCATTCAGAATCAATACATAAAAGTATTCAGGATTTGAAAAATGAGGTAAAGAAATTATGGCTTGATGATGATGGATAGAATATTTTTAGAGGTCTCTTTGGAGGTTTTGCAGGGTGGATTCAAAGTCTGTTAAAGCTAGGAATTGTGTGCTTAGTAGCTTTTCTTTGCATCCTGATTTGTACTCCTTGTTTGCTACAGTGTATATGAAGAATGACAGATAATGCTATCTATTGTGTGTTTTTTATAAACAAAGAAGGGGAGATGTGAGAGTATTGCCTATGGGCTCAGCACATTCTGTAGCTTCCGTGAGATGGAATATATACTTAAGTCGATTACTTTCCTTGAAAAATACAGGACTATATTTGTGCATAAAAGACAGGTAACTCCTCTGCTACCTCACAAAAGAATAAATGACTAACTCTCCCTTCCCCACCCTGCTCCTCACCATCCCTCTCTTCCCTCTCCCTCAGTCTTTAAATATTCCTATTGATTATAGATCAAGAAACAAATTATCTCTCATGAGACAAGTAAACTTTCTTAAAATAGATGTTATTTCCTTTCATTTTCTTAGACCATCTAAGGTTTTATCACAAGTTATTAGGAAACTGTATTAAATCAAGAGAAAAAAAATTAAAACCAGTACCACTGAGAAGTGTTGTATGGGACATTTGATGCTGAGCAGAGCAACAACCTATTTTAGGAATAGATGTATATTTGGCTTCAGGAAGGAACTAAAAATATTCTCTTAGGCTCATGGGGAATTATTCAGATTTAATTCCAGAACTGAAAGTTATGATAGTTGACTTTCCTGGAGACTATCCCTATTTAGCATGGAGGGGAATTCAGATGCAAAATATATTCCCCTAAGTTGTTTCTAGAAATTTTTGTTTTATTTCAATGTTTATAGAAGATATCCTTACTGAAGAAATAATCACAAATTGAGGGGCCACTGTTCAAAATGCTAGAGAATGTGAATCACTTTAATATCCAGATCTTAGATATGCCTATACAGGTATCAAATACTGGAAAAAAAATCTCAGGAAAATACATAAATATAGTTCTTGTTGTGGGCTTGAAAACATACGTGACAGAATAACTTGAAGGTTTTAATGGATTGTCATATGCTAGGAGTACAACAGCTCAGAAGAAGCAGTCTAGCTGGTTTCTAGAGTGTAAGATACCTTCCCTCTGCAGCTGGTGAGGGAGCATTCTAGGGGAACTGCCCTGCTAGACCTGCTGTTCACAAACAGAAGGTCTGGAGGGAGATATGGAAGTTAGGGGCTGTCTTTGACAGAGTGACCATGAAATGGTAGAGCTCTCAATTCTTGGTGGATCCAGGATGGAGGACTGCAAAACTTCTTCCTTAGACTTCCAGAGGACGGACTTCAAATTGTTCGGAAGACTAGCAGGGGAAGGTCCCATGGGATTCAGTCTTGGAGAGTAAAGGGGTCCAGGATGGCTGGTTACTCTAATGTTTTTATAATACTTTAGCTCTAATATTTTTATAACATTTTAGTTTGAAAGACTTTGTTGATATAATGAACAAATAACTGATTAATTGGAACACGAAACTCAATAAGATATACAGATTTATAGAATAACAAAATCACAGAATTGCAGGGATTGGAAGGGACCTCAAGAGATAAGTGAATTAAACTCCCCTGCCAAAGTGGGCACTCTACAATAGGTCACAATGGTAGCTGCCTGTCCAGATTGGTCTTGAGTGCCTTAGCATACTATTTGTTTTGTTTTGTTTTGTTTTGTTTTCCGTTTAGATAATTGAAAGGTACTTTTATAACATAAATATTTTTAAAAACAACCTATAATGCTGGCAAATATATTTAGTAATATCTGATGCTGGCTTGTGTTTTCTAAGACCTTTTCTTTTTGCTTATTAATGTTAAAAAGTCAGATATCAAAAGCTCACTCTGGATTACTATTTTGCACTGGAGCACGGTGCTGCTGAGATATTCATAGTATTCCTCCTCAACTAATCTTCAGAATGATGAGTTAATTGGCAAGGTCAGAAATGACTACACAGAATTACACTATTGTGAAAGTATATGCAGCAATTTATTGTACAAAACAATCCTATTTCGCTTGAAAATTGGCTAAAATAAGAGTATAAAAAAACAACTTCCAAACTTGCATGGATATTAAATGATTTCTGAAAATATACATCCACATCTTCTCAGTGGCTTCTTAGTGTGAGAAGCAAAACTATCTAATATAACTTTTTTTTCTTTAACTCTTGATCTCAACATTATGGGAGGCCAATGACTTAAATCTGTCAATTTACAATGGTTGTTCGAGAACAAAGATTTTTTCAGAATAATTCTAAAGGTTTGACAAACTCAATACATAATGAAATTCAGAAGTGACAGTGGAGGATCATGTCTTTAACTCCAAATATTTACATTTTCAGAACAGTGCTCTAGGTCTTAAGCAGAGTGGTTTAGCTATACTGTTGTTACTTACTGTTGCAAGGTCACATAAAGCAGTATGAAGTGCTACATTTCATGCAGCACATACTAAAATTTCTAGGCTTTTAAAAATGTTTTAATGTAGTCTTTCTGAACTTTCCATTTCAAAGCAGTTCCATACAGCAAACAATAAAAACCTTCCTGGAAATATTTGAGTTTTAAGAATCCTGAGATGTAGCTCTGACTTTAATATGATAGGAAGAAAGAATAGCACAAAATTCCTTTGCAGTCTCCCTAGTCTTTCCTGTTTCTGTTACTATTCTGATTAAGGGCATTTTAGACACTACTCCTTGCCTTGGATTGCATTTGACATCTGTATTTGTTTGAAAATAGCTGTGCCTATAGATGCTTTCACAGCATGAATAATTTCATAGAGTAAAAACAGATGTAGGAAGAGGTGGACAGAATTTTCAAGATCTTTTTATGAACTGTGGTTCCCAATTTGTCACAGAATGCTGGTATTTGTGTACGAATACTTTGTATTTTACAGGAAATTTTACAACTGAGCAACTTATGGAAAAGGCTGAAAGAATCTGCAGTTCCTTGTGGTTTGTAAAACCAAGATTTACTTCTTTGTGTCTATTTGCCTTTGTGAAAATTTCCCAGTGGTTGACATTAAGGTGTATAAGTCTGTATCAGTTTCCTTCCTGTTAATTTAAGACATGGTTTGATTTTCTTGTGAACTGAATTCAGAACTCCCTTACCAAGGACATCTTGCCAAAGACATAAAATCCCAAATGTCCTCAGATTTTTTCTAAAAAACATAAGTGATGGAATTCCTAGGACATTTTGCTGTTCTCAGTAGCCTACTTCCTCTCAATTTGATGATGTCACACTGAAGTGTCAATTAAAGATGACATACACAAATAATTTAGGGTTACAAAGAGATAAAAGAAAAAGTAACAAAATGAGAGGTCAGAGCTTGGTAGTTAAGGAGGTAGTAAATGAAGATGATTTATGGAGAAAAATTAGAACAGATAGAAATGGAAAACCTTGATTAATTCACTCATATGGGCACATTCTGCTTACATACAACATTGTGATCCCTCTGTAGAATTGAACAACACAATGTTAAGCATATTACATGAATTGTTTGACAAATTGTTCAGCTAAAAATGATGGACTCCTTCTAACACTGAAAGGTAAGTTTAACAACAGATAACAATTGAACATTTTTTTCTTCAATTTTCTAGGATTCCCCACATGTGGTAAAGGACAGTTAATGTAATGCACACTGCAGAATGTAACGTTAAAGAACTTGAAGTAACCTTGGTTATCTTCAGTAGTAGCGATTAGTACCTTTTTTAATCAAAAACAGTTTTAAAACATGGGAAGTAATATTCAATGATCAGGAAAAGAAGAAAACACATGGGGTCAAGAAAACTGAATGAATTTCTTTCTTCAACAGTCTGAGGAAGCTTAGATAAGACAGTATCATTTTCATCACTGTTCACTTTCAGTCCTAGAGAGCAGCGGATATGATCTATTCCTCAGTCCCAGTAATTTGTATACTAGATAGAGGTCTGTTCACAAGGAACAAACTTAGCTGAGACTGCTCATAGCATCCTATTTCCTAACACCAACAGAATCTCCTGCAGACCCTGCAAGAAGAGTTTTTGACCCCTTGTTCCAAAGCCAGAAGAAAACTAATTTCCTGTTGCATCTTTCCCACTTGAGCTGGGCAGATGTGGAAAAAAAACCCTGAAAGTAGTTCACTCCAATTTGCAGGTGGGTGCAGGTCCCAAAATGGGTTCTATGAATTCCTCATCACAGTTTGTCCTCTTCACAGCTCCTTCCTGTGAGTTATTTCTATAGAGAAAAATCAGATTTGTGTTCAAGAAAGAATCCATTAACAAAATCAAGGCAAAATTGGAATCCAGAAATATTGTATTTCCTTAGATTGCCTGAGATAAATGATAAAGGTGGAAAAAAATTGCATCCAGAACCTCTTCTCTTCTTGATACCTCAAAACCTCAATAGCATTAGAAAACATTGAAACACTTCTGGTTATAAAATATACTAATTGAAATTAATCTATACTGCAATATCAGCTGCTGTAATGGTGTAACAATTTTTGTATTGTCTCACTACTGAGAGAGAATAATGTGTAATAGGAGCATGAATTCATAAACTACAATAACAGTTAAATGATATTAATTTATTCTTTTCCTTCTTCTAAGCATGTTTTGTGGGATATCACCTCAACCTGATATATTATATAGATTAAGTAGACCTTAGGGTACATGATATATTTGTTTCTCAGTGTGAAACCCCAATAGCTTCATCATCATACGCATGAGCATAGAAATCAAACTTTGTATAACATTCTACACTGAATCATGAACATACATTAGACATAGTAATTCCCAGTTAATTTAATAACAGAGGTTTGTCAAAAATTATGAATTTTTGACTGAGGTGGGGTCCCTGGAAGACATGTAGGGAAACTCTTCTAGTACGCCTAAGAGAAATATCAGTTTGTCTTAAGAAAACAAAGACCAAAAAATGTTAACATAAATTAAAACTCATGTTCATTGTAGTAATAAAAATATCCACACACATTAAAACATACTCATTATAGCAACAAAAATATATTTAGTCATATATGTATATACGTATTTTTATAAGAATATATACATCTCACTGCAAATGTGCATACATATATGGCGTATGTATTTATGTTAACATAGGATGGATATGTCTCCCTCATAAAACACAATTTTTCTATTCAGTAGTACTTGAGGGAGAAAGGGTTTGGGGATAAATTTTTTAACCCTAAAGCTCAAGCCTTTTCTCTTTTCTCCTTCCATCTTTTCTGACATAGATAACAAGCCATGAACATGTCTCTAAGAACTCTCCAGGTAGCTGACAGCAAGTGCTTTCAAGTTGCTCTGTTCATGTCCTAGAGCTGGCATATGACTTTTCTCGTCTCTCCTGTCACCTGAACACCAATTTTTGCTTTTTCATTCTGATGAATTTCAACCACCTGTGAATAAGACTTTGCCCTTCTGGGATCTTCCCAATTACCCCACCTCCTTCTGCCCCTCCCATTTTATAGCAAACCTCTCAGAGCTATTTGAAGCCATTGACACACTATTTCAGTACATATTCACTTCTCTGCACAGAAAATCTCTTTGGATCAGGTGTAAAACCCATTGCTTCCTTTTTATATCAAAGAGAATTCTTAAACTCTGAAGAATCTCTGCAATTTCTAAAGTCAGGTCAGAAAAAAAATTCACTGGTTTCTGTAGAAAGTCAAAATGTAAAAGTGTAAGCCCTTCTTGGATGTTCTGGATGTGGTTATCCTATATGTTTTAAAGCTATGTAATATCTAATAATGCAAAGGACAGAATATATTTGTATATATATATGTATATAAAATGTTACTCTGAAGGAACTTCTATTTTAGAGAGGGAGAGATAAAAATTTTTTTGGTAAATAAACACAGGAAATTATGTTAACACTTTAATTTGTACAGTTTATGTTTTGCTTCTTTTGATAGGTGTAAAATAAACCTTTCACAGAATCAAACACAGTATTGTAGGGATTGAAAGAGAACAGTGGAAATCCTCTACTAAATCCACTACTAAAGCAGGTTCCCTACCATGTGTTACACAGGTAGGCATTCAGGTGGGTTTTGAGCATCTCCAGAGAGTCCACAACCTCCCTGAGCAGCATGTTCCAGTGCCATGTCACCCACTCAGTAAAGTTCTTTCTCATGTTCAGATGGAACTTCCTGTATTGCACCTTGTGCCCACTACCCCCTGTCCTGTTGCTAAGCACCACTGACAATAGCCTGGCCACGCCCTCTTTACATCTTCCCTTTAAATATTAATAGACATTGATGAGATCCATTTTGAGACTTTACCAGGCTAGACTGTCCCAGATACCTCAGCCTTTCCTGATATGGAAGGTGCTACAGAGCTCTAATCATCATTGTGACCCTTCACAGGACTCTCTAGGAGATCACCATCTGTCTTGAACTGAGGAGCCCAGGTCTGGACAAAGTACTCCAGATGCGGCCACAACAGAGCAGAATAGTGTGGAAAGATCACTTCGGTCAAACTGCTGGCCACTCTCTCAGTAATCTAGCCCATTATGATGGCTGTTCTCAGGACTTCTTTTATACATAAAGGTCAGAAAGAGAAATAGATACTAAAATTTTGTTAATAGTGATAAGAAGCAGAGTATTATAGCAAAATGATATATGTTAGGTGTATCATAGTATTAAATATAAATCAATAAGTGTAAGTGGATGATAAATTATGGATCAAGTCATGAACTCTGTTTATAATCACTTGCATTTATTCAAGAAATAAGCACTATTGAGGCTAGTAAATTTACTCATACAAATAACTAGTGTTTTACTCAGTTACATTCATAAATTATGGACATCTAACGTCTAAATCCTCCCTCTATATTTGGTATAAAATTGTTGTGCTTTAGCCAAAATAAATGATTATTGGTATGTTTTTAGCAGAGATGGTAAAACCCTTCTAAAACCAAGATGGCAATAACTGGCATGTAACATAGAATTCATAGAATTAAAAAGCAGTATAAGGTTTTATTTTATTTTATGATAAAAATAATACTTATTTCTAATAGCAACTTTGTTTTCACAGACACTTGATACAATTTTCAGTCTGGTATCTTTAGCTCACCCTAAACTATAGCTAATATAAATACTGCTTATGGCAGGAAGCCTGACTTCTACTACTTTTTACATCTAGCAATATGCACATTTTTATTTTCTCTGAGTTTCCTAGCCTAACCTGATTTTACACATGAACAAATTCCTTGCCATCACAACCAGTATCTTCAATACAAGGTTCCAGTACAACACCTGCACTAGAGTCCTTCTCAATGGAGGAATATGTAATGCAGTTTGTGGAATATAAATGTAAAGAATGCACAATGTATAGACTGAATTAAAAAGGTGGGAAAGAAGAAGTTTTCCTCCAGGGATGAAATGGTTTGTTGGAATTCGTGAGTCGTTCTGTATGTAGCTAGAGGTGTTGAGCATTGACATTAAAGCACAGATGCTTTCAGCTTGCTTTCAACACTTGATCTTTCCTTTATTTTGTTCATATCTCTAATAAAAAAGGCAGCAGGAGTTTTACTGTTTCTTGACTAGCAGCAGAGGAAACAGAAATATTACAACTCCTGCTCTTCATGTGGTAGTCAATTTGAAATACCTGATGAATTTCATGTATTCATTCATCTGGGAGTCTAGCCTGCCTTCAACAATTTCTCATTCTTTTCAGTTAATTACCTTCCATGAACAGCTGTGATTGTGTCATGGTTCTATGATGTCTTGTATTCTACTTCATATCATCATATACTGCACTGGGAGTTAAAGAGTTAATGAGTTCTGTTGTCAGTAGTTCCAGGTATACCTGTCTCAGAAGAGAAAAACTACATACCCCAGAGGACTTATCATTACTTTTTCCATTTTCCACTCAGAGGGAAAAATAAAACCATTGGCAAGTCACAAGATCCTTGCTCTTTTCCTTTTCAGAGAAACTGAAGTTAATAAATCAAATAAAATGAAAGAGTGTGTCCAAAATCCAAAGGCCTTACTCTTACACTGAAGGCAAGGCAACTGGGGGGCTCACACACTGCTGGGATGATCTGAAAGTGAAAAAAACAGAGGGATCTTGTGACTTCTCAATGCAAGTTGTGAGTATCGTTAAGCTGTACTGAAGATACCTCACACAGATGTTTGGAAGCAGTACATCCTAGAAAAGATGCTAAATATACATAGAGCATTAGGAAGGATGTGTGTGTGATAAATGGACTTTCTATCTTAGTCTAAGATTTAGAATCCTATTCAGATCATCAGGATTCTCTAGCAACTGGTGAAATGATAGATAAATTGCATGAAATCTACCTGAAAATGAGTGAAAGGCACTCCAGGGCTTTAGTTTCATGAAGGAGTCAGAAGTGTAAGTAAAATAAAATCTGTGGAATGAAGGATTTTAAGACTCTTACCGTAAGATTTGTGATGAGGAGATGTCCAGATAAAAGCATTTAGACAGAAAATGTTTTGGTTATGTGTTGTGATGGCTACAGCACTGCCCATCTGAGCTACCTTTGATGAGCAGAGACATTATTAATGAGTATCTTATAGCAGGCCACATGTCATTCATAGTACTCTGAAAAGTCTACTGGAGGTGATGTTGCATCCTTGCACTTGGGGAGGGAATAATTTAGTTCTGTTATGCTTAATCTATGCTTTCACTCCAAATCACTTACTAATGAAATTTATAAATTTTCATGGTTGTTAAATCAGAATACTTCATTGCCATGCTTTTATGATTTTTGTTATTAGGATTCCACATCATAACATCATGTAGTACATTAGGAGTTAAAGAGTTAATGCTCCAGCTCCTTGGATCATTAATAGTTCTGGGTATACCTGTCTCAACTGCTATGTACCCCAGAGAACTTTGTGTTGCTTTGCATTTTTCCATTTTCATAATAGAGGGAAAGATAAAAACTGTTCACGTGTCATGAGACCCAGCAGCAGGTGCTCTGTAGCTATCTCACCTTCAGCGTTAGCATAAGGCCTTTGGTTTTCGGTTGCTCTCATTTTTTTTCTCTCATGCTCATTTTATTTGATTCATTAGCTTCAATTGCAATTATATTGTTTTATGCTGTGTTATTTTGCATTCCAATATCTTATTTAGTAAATTAGCTTTCCTCCTCAGATTGTTGCCACTGTTTTGCTTTTAGACCCATCTCCCTGTCCTTTTTCCCTTTTTCCCTTCCCCTTTGCTGGGCCATGGGTCCATTGCTTCCCCGCCTCAATCATCATGGTATAAAGCCAAACCAGCCCATAAAATGTTGATATACATTTTAATTTAAAAAGTCAAGTAAAAAAAGAATTAGGAAAAGGAAGATTAAAGAATATGGCTACAAATTTAATTTGTTTCTCTTGTGACTATATAAACTACATTTATTAAAAAAATTTCTCATTCCCCTTTGCTGCTTTGGACACTCCAAGCATGAAAAGCTTGCTATGGTAGCAGACTGGTAGGCTTTATCATTTGGAAAATTGTCCATATTTGGGTTGAATTGCTAGGATCTTTCTCTTCATCTTTAGCCTTCCAATACAGTATTTTAGAAAAGACAGTAGACTTATTTCACTTTTATACATATACAGTTTTATACTTGCAGGTGTAGTGTGTTATGACAGAAAAAAAACCCAACCCTTTTCTAAAACAGTTTTGAATGTAATCCTTGAAGCATATAAGCAAGAACAGGCTTTCAGACAAGTCTAGTAAGATAACTGACTCAGATTTTGGGGTATCTATTGCTTGGGGCATCATAACGTTATGGACTTTGTGTGTTGATTTATGTAGAAGATGCAGGGCTTCATGATCCTTTGGAATTTTGATGGTAGTGTCAGTAGAAATATTACATCAGTAACAATAGAAAAGTTACAATACATTTAGTGTAACTGTCAGTGACAAAAATGTGTTCCAAAATAATATGGTAATTGTTTGATAAACATTCAAGTAAATAAATTCCCTATATTCCAAGTTAAGTAATATATTGATCTGCAGCAATTTTTTTTCTTTCAGAAATCATTGTAAAGGTTTCTGAGAATACACCAGAAATTATGTTCATTGATGGGATGTTTCCCCAAAGTGAATAGTATTTTAATCTTGACAGTGACATCTTTGCTGGATCTTTCTAAAGCAAGTTATTTGCTATGATATAATATCTTATGTTTGCTTTTTAATCTCAGAGTGATTAATATATTTGAATAATAACATTTCTGAGATAGTTTGATAGCATCTAAATTTAATTTGTACTTGGACATCTTCAAATCTGAGCACATAAGATTGTAAAACTATAAGATTTAGATGAAACTATCATATTTTGTTAATATATGAGGACCACCTGTGATTCCATTCAAATTCAATTGAGGATTTGCCTTTTTCTCAAATGAGATAAAAATTCTGTTTGTATTGTTTACAAATGTAGTCTATTGAGACAACTGCATCTATTGAGACAACTGTCTAATTCCTCCTTCTATCAAGTTGTCTTTTTTTTTTTTAAAGAAACAACAAACCTCAAGTTGTTGACTAGAGACCAACACAATAATTTATACTATTTTTCCTGATAGCAGTGTATAAAAATGAATGTTAGGGTTGTTTTCTTGTACGTCACAGCCACTAAATAACAAAAGATATAGTGGAACACAGTGACTTTTTTATTGGTTAACTTCACAGAAACAAAATTTTAAGATGATGTTCTTGTGTACCATTATTTTTCTTCTTGAAATAAAATGTAGTGGTTAAGTAAAGCCTAATATTGAATTCAGTTACAGCTAACAATTAGAAATTAAGGGTTATCAGCTGGTGACTCTTTTTTGTTTGATGTACTGTCTTTGAAAAGATGACTTGAACCATAGAATATTCATTTGATAAAAAATAATTACATAAGTGAAGGCAGTGATTATTACTTCAAGTTCTAGTAGCTAGTTTGTTTTGAAAGGAATTACACAGCTATTTACTGTAATTATAATAGTGTGTGTCATTTCCTTTGCAATCTCCTTAGTGTTCAGATTATTATGATTGGGACAATATATCTCAACTGTCCAGTAGGTAGCACATCTGAACTATTTTCATCATTTCTAGATGAAGAATGAAATGTTGAACTGGAGTCAAGTTTTGACTCTAATGAGTTGTGCTTACACACCAAATTTTACACACAAAATTTGCAGTACAAATAATTCTGGTAGTATGCAGTTTAAGGGATTTGATGAAGTATAAGTAAGAAAGATTCTATAATAAGTTTAAAACTTCATGACACTGTGTTAGAGTAGATGGGAAAATGTTTCTCTGGGAGCCCTGATAATGAAGTTCCTTTCAACATTAATGTTTACAGTTCCTGTTTTATTATTTATGGGATAACTCATAGGAAGATCCCCATAGGGAAAATACTGTTAACTTGAATAATTATTCATCATGAAATTCCTATTAATTCTTAACACTTAGTACAGAGGGTACAATAAACATGGTGTATCTATTAGGCTGACTTTAAAATCATGCAGGCTAGAGTAATGAAGAGAACATTTAATAACAATAAGTAGGTTAACAATAACATTCAGTCATTGGGACTGTTGTCATCCCAAGCTATTGTAACCTGTATAAGAGAGAGATGGGACTAGATTCACAATTTCAAGTTCTGGGGTAATTCTATTGACTTTATGGTCCCTTCAGGCCAATAAATTATTAGTGAGCTATGAACAAATGAAAAAGGCCCAGAACACTATAAAAGTCACTCCAGTTGAGAGGGTATATTAGCTGTCATTCACCTGGAAATGATTATGCTGTAAAGACAGGCAATGGGATTAGAACATTTGGTCTCTCTTTTTCTCATGAATCTTTCTGGCCAGAACACCTTTATTTTATTTCTGTAGATGATCTCCTTTGATTTCCATTTGATAAGCACAAATGTTTTATTCAGGCTCATTAAAGTGAAAGTATCCAATCTCTTATCTTAAAAATGCGTGGTTGTATACATACATGTGTACAGCCTTTGAGAACAGTATGCATAAAGATATCTCCCTCAAAGCATTTTTATAGCTGTAGTTCTCTACCTTTGTAAGGCTGGAACTGGAGGATCTTTCAAAATTACTAAAAAATTGTTAAGTAAATGGAATTATATGTCTAATTCACTATGGCCTTGACAGGCCCATGCACCATAATATTTTATGAATTTTATCTCTTAAATATGCTTATCTGTTCTCCCTAGACATTTCTGCACTCACTGCAAATTCTGCACCTCTTTTCTCAGATGTCTAACATTGTTATAGAATTGTTTTCTGTCTGGAGACAGAAATGAAGACAGATAATGGAGATTATCATACTAATGATTTTGATTAATTTTTCTTTTTTTTTTTTTTTTATAAGTTTGAAAGACACATTTATTTATTTATTTATTTATTTTTGTAATGATTCCTTTCTTATCTCTCCTTGTACTTGCTATGTGGATTAATATGGTCAAACATTGTGGTAATTGTAGTGATCCTGTCCAAAGTTACAATTTAGCACATAAGCAAATTTTCTTCTCACTCCTCAAGATCTAGTTAAATACCAGTGAATTTGTCCACTAGCCTTTTCCTTCAAAGGATGCTCAATCTTTCACGTGCTTAGTACACGTGAAATTTCAGTGTACCTTTCTCTTTATTATTTCTCATCTTATCCAGACCCTATTAGTCTCTGAGTTAAGGGTCAAACCTGATATCTGAAGACACTCGTATGCTGTGAGCTTCCATTATCGTTAATGAATGGACATGGCCATGACTTAATAACTAACTGCTTTGAGAAGTGGTCCTGGCTGCGTTCTGGTCTGCTCTGTTAGGCACATGGGTTTAGTAGAATCATAGAATGCCTCAGATTGGAAGAGACCTTGAAGATCCTTGAGTTCCAAGCCTCCTGCCTCAAACAGGGTTACCAGCATCTAATATAAATCAAGATGCCCAGGGTCCCATTCAACCCTGAAAACTTTCATGGACAGGCCATCTGCAACCTCTCTGGGCAACCTGTTACAGCATTCCAGCATCTCACTACCCAGTCAGTGAAAAACTTCCCTCTGACATCTAATCTAAATCTTACCTCCTTTAGTGTGAAACCATTTCTTCTTGTACTATCACTATCTACCCCTGTAAAAAAATGATTTCTCTCCTTATCTCCCTTTAAATACTGAAACACTGTAATGAGATGTTCCCTCAGCCTTCTCTTCTCCAGACTGAAAAGCCCAGCTCCTTCAGTCTGGTTTCACAGGAGAAGTGTTCCAGCCCTCTGATCATCCTCGTGGCCCTCCTCTGGACCTACTTCAGAATCTCAACATCTTTCCTGTGTTGCAAGCCCTAGGTCTGGACACAGCAGTTCAGATGGGACCTCACAATGGCAAAGAGGCACAGTCACCTCCCTTGCCCTGCTGGTCTCCCCTCTTCTGTTAAAACACAGGATACTGTTGTCTTCCTGGTCTCCAACTGCACATTGTTGGTTCATATAAAATTTTTCATCAAGAAGGACCCCTAGGTCCTTCTCAGCAAATCTACTCACAGAGTACTTCCCCCTGTTTGTTAATATACCTGGGATTACTCTAAAACAAGGGCAAACCTTTCACTTTGCTTTGTTGAACATCATTAGGTTCACATATGCCCATCTTTTGAGTTTATCAAGGTCACTCTGGATGGCATTCCATCCTTCTGCCTTATCAATTGCACCACTCATCCAGATATCATCAGAAAAATGACTGAGAGTGTACTCAATTTATGTAACTGATAAAGAGTATAAATTCCAAGACTGACCTCTGGTGGAAACTGCTCATCACTGGCTTCCACCTGGACATAGAACCAATGACCTTGATCCTTGATGAGCTGTAACCTTACATCCAGTTCCTTATCCACTGAATAGTTCATCGTGCAAATCCATATTTCTCTAATTTAGTGATAAGGATGTGGTGAGGGACCATATCAAAGGTCTTTCTTAAACCCAAGTAGGTGACATCAATTGCTTTCCCATTGTCCACCAGTGCTCTCACTCCATCATAGAAGGCCACTAGAATAAATAGACAACCTTCCCTTGGTAAACACATACTGGCTGTCTCAAATCACCTGTTCTTCACTCATTTGCCTTAAACATGTATTCCAGGAGGATCTTTTTCTTTATCTGCCCAGGTTCAGACATGAGGCTTACAGGCCTGTACTTCCCTGAGTCTTTCCTCCTTCCCTTCTTTTAAAAGGTAGTGATGTTTTCATTTTTTGCAGTCACTGTGAGCTTCACTTGACAGCCATGACTTTTCAAACATGATGGAGAGTGGTTCAGTGACCACATTAATCATCTCCCTTAGGACTATGGGATGCATGTTGTCCACCCCTACGAACTTGTACACCTTCAATTTCATAAGGAAGTCTTGAATTTTCTCTGACTTTGTTTTAAAGTAGGGGGAACTTTTCTCCCCCAGTTCCCACCAAGAGTTTCAGGGATGTGAGGAATATGAAAATTCTGTCTGTCAGTGAAGACTAAGGCAAAGAACTCACTGAATACCTCAGCCAGCTCTATATCTGCTGTAGCCAGTTCTCGTTTCTCATTTACCAGTGTAAGCATATTATCCTTGTCTTCCCTCTTCTGAACAGTGTACCTACAGAATACCTTCTTGTTTTTAACATCTCTCAACGGGTTCAATTCTTTCTGTGCCTTGGCTTTCCTAATTCCATCTCTGCATGTCCAGACAGCATCCCTGTGTTCTTCCCAGACTACACATCCTTGTTTTCACTGCCTAAACATGTCTTTCTCATCCTCCATTTGACCAGCAGTTCCTTGCTAAACCATTATGGTTTCCTTCCTCTTTTGCTTCTTTTCCTGTACTGAGTTACAGAGAGCTTTCATGCTCTCAGGAAGGCATTTTTACTGAGTAGCCAGCTTCACTTCATTTCTTTGTCTCAGAGACATTCTTTACATAACTAAAAAAATGTGAAAAACTGCAAATGATGCACTGATGTGTTTGAATGTCAATAAAACAATTGCATAAAACCAAACCTTATCATTTTCCTTGGACAACTTTCTAGAGCAGGAGAGTGCTATAATTTGGTACCATAGCATGGTTTAAATTTGTTTTGTTGCATCTGCTGTGCCATCCCAGACCCAGAAGTGTGTGCATGTGAACTTAATGAGATTCAACAAGGCCAAATGTAAGTAAGGTGTTGCACTTGGGTTGGAACTATCCCAGATAGCAGAGGAATCTGAAGCACAAACACAGGTTTGGGCAGAGAATGGATTGAGAGAAGCCCTGACAAGAGTTTGGGAGTGCTGGCTGATAAAAGACTCAACATGAGCTGGCAATGTGCTCTTAAAAACCAGAACACCAACCATATCTTGGATTGCATCAAGGAAAGTGTGACCAGCATGCTGAAAGAGGTAATTCTACCCCTCAACTCTGCTTTTATGAGACCCTACCAGGGTTATTGCATCCATTTATAGGGATCCCAGTACAAGGAGGATATGGAGCTGTTGTATCAGGTCCAGAGTGAATGCCACAAAGACTATCAGAATGCTGAGCACACCCCTGTGGGAAAAGGTTGAGTGAGTTTGGTCTGTTCAGCTTGGAGAAGAGAAGGCTCCAGGAAGGACCTTATAGCAGCCTTCCAGCACCTAAAGGGAGCCTAGAGAAAAACTGGGAAGGGATTTTTTGTAAGGGCATGTAATTACAGGATTAGAGGAAATTGACTTAAACTGGAAGAGTGTAGATTTAAACTAGATATTAGGAAGAAATTCTTTACTGCGAGGGTGGTGAGACACTGGAACATGTTACTCAGTAAGGTCATGGATGCCTCTGGAGGCATTCAAGGCCAGGCTGTATGGGGTTTGAGAAACCTGGTCTAGTGGGAGATATCCCTGCCTATAGCAGGGGGTATTGATCTAAATGATCTTTACAGTCCTTTCCAATCCAAACCATTCTATGATCCTATGATACTACAATATACATATAGACTAGGAGAAAAACTCAGCCCTGCTTAGAAGGATTTGTGGGTCCTGGTGCACAAAAAATCCTGATGTAAGCCAAAAGTGTGTATTTGCAGTACAGAAAGCTAATACTACGTTGTGATGCATCAAAAGAGAGATAGCCAGCAGGGAGAGGGGATTGATTGTCCCCCTCAGGTCAGCTGTTATGAGGCCTCATCTAAACTATTGTGTCCAGGTCTGCAGCCTCCAGTACAGAGGGATGTGGAGCTGTTGGAGTGGGTCCAGAGGAGAACCATGAAGATAATCAAAGAGCTTTAGAACCTCTCCTATGAAGAAAGCTTAAGAGTGTTCATCTTGTTTAGCTTGGAAAAGAGAAGGCTACGTTTCATTGTGGCTTTAACACTTAACATCAGAAGGGAGACAGAATTTTTATGTGACCTGATAGTGATAGGAAAAGGGGGAATGGTTTAAAATTAAAAGAGTAGATATTTAGATTGGAGATTAGGAAAAAATGTTTTGCTCAGAAGTTGGTGAGGCACTGTCACTGGCTACCTGGAAAGTGGTGGATGCCCCAGTCCTGGAGGCATTCAGTGACAAGTTGGATGGGGTTTGGAGCAGAAATCTATAATTCTACGACTCTCAAATAACTATTTCAGTCCCAAGAAAATCATCAGCAATGTCTATTTAGCCTCCCTAACTTCCCTGTACTCATAGGTGAGTTCTGCCACTGAGTGGCAGCTCAGGTGACAGGAGAAAAAACTTCAGTTTCTTTTATCCCGCTGCACTTTTGTCACAGATAGATTTTCAGGAATTATCTACTGAAATTTTCCTAATGTTGACAAGCTTGTAAACCAATAAGAGAGCTGCTATGTTTCTAGGGCAAAACGTTTTCCTTTGTATCCTTTCTCCAGGCTCCACATTCCTCTTACCTGTTCTTGCTTGCTGCTTACACTCATAAGACCTTCTTCCATCCTGTCTTGTTCCGTGAAATTCGGAATGTTCTAATAGGGGTGATAACATTAATATAAAACGTCCTTCTCTCCAGACTTCTTTGTGTCCTCTTCTCAGAGCTGTTTTGTCCTAACAAAAATTTAAGTCATTGAGTTCTACTTGAACAGTGCAAAACCAGTTTGGAGTCAATGATCTTAACAGTACAAAACAATTTTTGTGTTATTCACTATGTTATATTCTAGCACCTGCTATTATCTTCACAATACAGAATTTTCATTATAAAATATATATATTTATATATTCTCACAAAGCAATGGAGTTTTTCAGTGTTTATTTTGATTATTGTCATTAGTTTTTTCTTTTAGTTTGTATTTTTAATACAAATATCTGCTGCCAAAATATATTGTCATCCTTGGTGTCATACAGTGTAATAAACATGAGGCCTAAAGCACCATCTTTTCCCTTCTAGTTGTAGTTCCAGTTTACACTCTTGGAATCTAGCAGTTCAAATGCTCTTTTGATCTTGCCTACACCTTGCTCCTGGAAAAAAAGTTGGGAAAAAAAAAGCCACTATTCAGGTGATTGGGAATTCTCATTTGCATTTAAATGGTCTCTTTTCTAGTTGGTCTGCTTATGTTTCCCTGAAGTGGTACAATCTAAAGCAATTATTGTTCAGCTATGTCTTTAAAGCTGCACTGATCATTTAAAGAATATAATTTTAATGTAACAATAATTCTGATTGCTTGCAAACGTAATTTCTCTACAGCCAGCTTTCAACTGGTCTCCCTGACAGGTTTAGAGTTATAATTTACCTTCTTGTAAATTATCTCTACAAAGAATAATATTACTGTTAATGCCTCATATCTTTTTGCAGTGATGTGGTCATTTTGTGCAAGTATATTTCTGTTCATGAGCTGCTTACAGACAAATTTGAACTGACTGTGTTTGTCTATTTATTGTCATTTCATCTTCAAATTGTTTAAGTCAGGTGAAAGTTTTTTGTCCCCTTGATTATATGACACACTTTATGTAGAGGAAAAAAGTACTTGTAATATTAATTTCAAAGCTGTTATATTTTTTTTTTCTTGGAGATACTCCATTATTACTGTATATGACCATTAATAATCTAAGAGTGACTAATAGGTAACTCGACAACATCCCACAGAGTGAGCTGTAAATATAGATTAAGGAGAAGGAGGAAAAAAAAGAAAAAAACAGACACTTTGAGATCCCAAGCAGTTTTTCATAATAATTACAAAACCTTATCAGTTGATTTCCCTATACATGTTGTTTCAGTACTTAACTACTCAGGGAAGTTATTCCATGGTAAACTGGGGTGCAAATTTACAGTACACTGGTTACTCTGCATTAACTCCCTGTGAGGAAACAGCGTGAGGCAACTTATTCCACTTTAAAAGTACCTCACATAAAGGTGCTTTTAGTATGGAGGAGTTAGTGGACTGTAAATTCTAACTCAAGCTTATTAACATTAGGCTGTCTGAATAGACAAGTCCTTATTTGTCTGTCATTAATTTTCAGACATCTCAGCACATCATTGTTGTTCTTCTACAGTCACAGTTATGAACTTTTTAGGTTCAGGTTTGTGTCTGTGCAATGACTGATATATTACTTGACTACTGATGGTCACTTACATCCCTCACTGTGATCCTCATATGCTGCACAGTAACAGCAGTGGGCTTCACCTATACACTAGATATAATAAGGAATATGCTTGCAAATGTGCTTCACTAAAATCAGTGACAGTTAGATACGAAGTACTTTTGATATTTTTGACATGGGAATTTGAGAGTTAACACCTTTATAAATTGAGCCAAAATTATGAACCAAAAAAAAAAAAAATCATGAACTCCTCCAAAGTTTTGAGAAAGTTGACACTGTAACTCATGCCTTTCTCAAAATGTAGATCGTGTAGAGCACACATATGCTTCTGAAGACAGTGGATGATTGTGGTGACAGTCAGTGATTGGATTTGTCTTATTATTTCTGAAAGAGATTTGGTATCTCTGTAGACAGGAAGTCCATTGAGAGTGATTGGGAATCATTTACCACTGATTACCATGACTATTTTTTGAACAAATAATGAGCTGTGTGAAAGACAAGTACAGCAGGTATAGATTTTCCAGCACTAACACATTGAACATTCTCAATTCTCTTCCCTCTTCATAATTGAATGGATTGTAAATCCACCATAAAGTCTGTCAGTACATGAAAGTAAAGAAAAAAAACCTGTATATAGTTTGGAATTTTTTTTCATGATCATCTTTTGACAAAACCTGGGAAATAGTGAAAGAAAATAATTCTCATTTTTTCCTTCAAATGAATGGGACATACTAAATATATAGAAATATATTTAGTATTTTTATATACATATAATATTTACATATTTAATCATCCCTCAGATGGGAAGATTAAAGTAGGTACTGCATGAGAACTGATTTTAAGATATATTGAAGTTTTATAGGAAATAATAAAGCAAAGGGTTCACTTGCTGAAAATTTCATATTTTTTTCCTGAGTTATAGAGTTAACTAAGTATTAAATACCAAAATCTTCTCAACTATTAATTTTTTTTATTCATTACATTCTTTCCTTTCTTCTGATTAACTGTTTGTAAAGCTTCCTATATGAAGTAAGAAAAATTAAACTAATATATTACAGGACATTGTAATTAAATCCAGGAAAGACACATGCTTCAAGCCATCACAGATCCTGACTCATTGTTTGTAGCTGAAAAGAATCATATAGGCTTTGTGTTTTTGTGATATCCTAAGGAGATAGCTAATAAGAAATAACATTCATATTGGTACCCTGCTTAGAATCACTTTAGTTTTCAGAGAATGCTCTGGGCTCGACAGCTCAGGAAAAGGGCAGGAACAGAGAAAGAGTGTAATATAAGTCTGAACACTGCTTTGCTGGTTCTTTTTTCCTTCTCAGTATCTAAGTAAAAATACATTATCATAGATCTTTTAAACCCAGACCAGACATTTGAACTGTCATTTTCACCTCTGATTTCCATCAAGGTTCACAAACCTTTTTATAGACACTCAGTAATGTATCCTGTATATCAAGATCCAAAAAAAAAAGGCTCGCTCAGTGTTTCTGTTCTATGGTAGTGAGAGGCAGCGCGCTGGACACTTTGTAGTCCACAACTAGGGAGTTCAAAAGCACTAACAAAGGACTTCTATGCAGCCAATACTTTTTTTCTGTTACTTTCATTCTGAGCAAAATGTATTCAGCTAACAAAGAATGGGAAATAGTGGTCTTAAAACAATTTTAATGCCAGAAGCTGGATTTTTGGTGGTATAATGAACTGATGTCCTGTAAAAGGTTGAAAATAATTAGATCAGAGAAAGCATTTGATAGTTAGGAAGAATGAAACCAAACTGTATTTATGCATGCTTTTTCTCTAATAGAACTGCCCGGTTACTTTAATATAATACATAGGTAAGGTCTACTGCATGAGGAAAACTGATTCCTATTCAATCCATACAAATGCCACAAAAACGGAGAACTACAGTTTAGATAGGCCATTGGAAAACTGAGGTGAAAACATCCATTCAACGAGCAAGGACATGAATATGCTCAAGTTATTAGTATTTGCACAAAAGCTTTGTATGAGAGATTTGAGGACTTATAGGTTCATAGGTTCATTAGGCTGGAAAGGACCTACAAGATCATCTAGTCCAACCATCCTCCTATCACCATCCCCACCCACTGAACTACTAAATCAAATCCTTTAGCACCTCATCTAAATGCTTCTTGAACAGCGCTAGGGATGGTGCCTCAACCACCTCCCTAGGCAGGCCATTCCAGTGCCTGACCACTCTACTTCAGAACTTACCAATCTCCTGATGGTTTATTCTCCAGTTGAAATCCAAACCCTGGTGGTAAATGAAAGATACTAGTGATATAGAACTGATAATTATAATTAAAAATAAGCTATATGTTAAACACATTTAACAGTTTCTTATTAGTAAATATGTCAGTCAATAGTTATTTTAAAAGCCGAGTTCTTCTCCTCAGTAAAGAGATAAGCAGTTATATAGATGTTCTGCATTTTCTTATTTCCCAAGCCCTTTCTTGAATAGCGGTGGTCATTTCCACAGATTTTGATCTAAAAGCCTTAAAACTCTGACAGATTGCTGCTCTGCACTATCTCGTATTAAAAAGTGCCTTGTAGGAATAGTCAGAATTAAGCTTGAGAATTGGGTTTGCCAGTCTTTATACTATCATCACTTAGACCTAACAGTATATTTTTAATACTTGGTTATGAACACGCTAGAATTCCTTAGAGAATAATCCAGCTGACTCATTATAGCATGTGCAGTCCGTTTGGAATGAATCATATTAATGGAAGCTTCAGTCTTGAATTTCAAAGGATTCGTAGATCCCTGTTTTTGTGAAGGGGAAATATCAAAGAGAAGATATTAGAGATTAGAAATGAGGTGAAAGAACAACACTGCAAGATAAAAAGTAAATTTGAAACATTACGCATGGTTTGACTTGCTTATTCTTGCTTATTACTGATGGCTATTGCCATCTGAGAAAGGTGTTATACATTGGTCATAGTCATTTTGTATATCTCTATTTAAAATAATGAATGCTTTTCATATTCACAGCTGTTTTTCATTCACTACTGGCCTGTCCATGGACAAATGTCATATAAGGATGCACTTCTTGAGTATTCCATTCAAAAATTTTCAACCAGTAGAGGACAGTGTTTTCAAAAATATCACAAGTGACCACACTTAGTTGACCAGATAATGATACTTTTCAGAATCACCTTTTCCAAAAATGGCTAAAATTTTAATACAGACTCCACATGATCAGAGGCAGCATGGATGAGCTTCTTGGCTAAATGTAGTCTTTTCAGAAAGTCTCCAAATTTCTGGCTGGTTAAAAAGCTTCCTCATCTCACTCATCTCCATCATCTCATTCAATGCAATGAAATTCTTCTTTGAATATTTTTGTCATGTTTTTTTCCTGCCTGATTTGAAACCAAAAGGACTAATTAGATGGTTCTTTTTTCTTTCATAAAAATCAGAACTCACATTTAATAATAATTAAAAATAAAATTGAGGTGCGTGCTGCAAATGATGAAATCTGAAAGAGAAAAGAAGTAGATAGAAGGGGGATAAAAACCCACAGGAAAATTACAGCAAAGAGATTAGAATTAAAATCCGCATGAAGTTCAAAAATACAACAGTTTTCTTTGTTTAAAAGCAAGCCTAAATTAAACATAAAACATTTCCTTTCTTCCTTCCTTCCTTCCTTCCTTCCTTCCTTCCTTCCTTCCTTCCTTCCTTCCTTCCTTCCTTCCTTCCTTCCTTCCTTCCTTCCTTCCTTCCTTCCTTCCTTCCTTCCTTCCTTCCTTCCTTCCTTCCTTCCTTCCTTCCTTCCTTCCTTCCTTCCGAGTTCCTTCCGAGTTCCTTCCTTCCTTCCTTCCTTCCTTCCTTCCTTCCTTCCTTCCTTCCTTCCTTCCTTCCTTCCTTCCTTCCTTCCTTCCTTCCTTCCTTCCGAGTTCCTTCCTTCCTTCCTTCCTTCCTTCCTTCCTTCCTTCCTTCCTTCCTTCCTTCCTTCCTTCCTTCCTTCCTTCCTTCCTTCCGAGTTCCTTCCTTCCGAGTTCCTTCCTTCCGAGTTCCTTCCTTCCGAGTTCCTTCCTTCCTTCCTTCCTTCCTTCCTTCCTTCCTTCCTTCCTTCCTTCCTTCCTTCCTTCCTTCCTTCCTTCCTTCCTTCCGAGTTCCTTCCTTCCGAGTTCCTTCCGAGTTCCTTCCGAGTTCCTTCCGAGTTCCTTCCTTCCTTCCGAGTTCCTTCCTTCCGAGTTCCTTCCTTCCTTCCTTCCTTCCTTCCTTCCTTCCTTCCTTCCTTCCTTCCTTCCTTCCTTCCTTCCTTCCTTCCTTCCTTCCTTCCTTCCTTCCTTCCTTCCTTCCTTCCGAGTTCCTTCCTTCCGAGTTCCTTCCGAGTTCCTTCCGAGTTCCTTCCTTCCTTCCGAGTTCCTTCCTTCCGAGTTCCTTCCTTCCTTCCTTCCTTCCTTCCTTCCTTCCTTCCTTCCTTCCTTCCTTCCTTCCTTCCTTCCTTCCTTCCTTCCTTCCTTCCTTCCTTCCTTCCTTCCTTCCTTCCTTCCTTCCTTCCTTCCTTCCTTCCTTCCTTCCTTCCTTCCTTCCTTCCTTCCTTCCTTCCTTCCTTCCTTCCTTCCTTCCTTCCTTCCTTCCTTCCTTCCTTCCTTCCTTCCTTCCGAGTTCCTTCCTTCGGAGTTCCTTCCTTCCTTCCTTCCTTCCTTCCTTCCTTCCTTCCTTCCTTCCTTCCTTCCTTCCTTCCTTCCTTCCTTCCTTCCTTCCTTCCTTCCTTCCTTCCTTCCTTCCTTCCTTCCTTCCTTCCTTCCTTCCTTCCTTCCTTCCGAGTTCCTTCCTTCCTTCCTTCCTTCCTTCCTTCCTTCCTTCCGAGTTCCTTCCTTCCTTCCTTCCTTCCTTCCTTCCTTCCTTCCTTCCTTCCTTCCTTCCTTCCTTCCTTCCTTCCTTCCTTCCTTCCTTCCGAGTTCCTTCCTTCCGAGTTCCTTCCTTCCGAGTTCCTTCCTTCCGAGTTCCTTCCTTCCTTCCTTCCTTCCTTCCTTCCTTCCTTCCTTCCGAGTTCCTTCCTTCCTTCCTTCCTTCCTTCCTTCCTTCCTTCCTTCCTTCCTTCCTTCCTTCCTTCCTTCCTTCCTTCCTTCCTTCCTTCCTTCCTTCCTTCCTTCCTTCCTTCCTTCCTTCCTTCCTTCCTTCCTTCCTTCCTTCCTTCCTTCCTTCCTTCCTTCCTTCCTTCCTTCCTTCCTTCCTTCCTTCCTTCCTTCCTTCCTTCCTTCCTTCCTTCCTTCCTTCCTTCCTTCCTTCCTTCCTTCCTTCCTTCCGAATTCCTTCCTTCCGAATTCCTTCCTTCCTTCCTTCCTTCCTTCCTTCCTTCCTTCCTTCCTTCCTTCCTTCCTTCCTTCCTTCCTTCCTTCCTTCCTTCCTTCCTTCCTTCCTTCCTTCCTTCCTTCCTTCCTTCCTTCCTTCCTTCCTTCCTTCCTTCCTTCCTTCCTTCCTTCCTTCCTTCCTTCCTTCCTTCCTTCCTTCCTTCCTTCCTTCCTTCCTTCCTTCCTTCCTTCCTTCCTTCCTTCCTTCCTTCCTTCCTTCCTTCCTTCCTTCCTTCCTTCCTTCCTTCCTTCCTTCCGAATTCCTTCCTTCCGAATTCCTTCCTTCCGAATTCCTTCCTTCTGAGTTCCGAGTTCCTTCCGAGTTCCTTCCTTCCTTCCTTCCGAATTCCTTCCTTCCTTCTTTCCTTCCTTTTCCTTCCTCCCCTTTCCCTCCTTCCTTCCCTTCCCTCCTTCCCTTCCTCCTTCCCTTCTTTCCTCCCTTTCTATTTAAAAAGGAGAAAAAACTAAATGTCTTCTAGGACGTTGTCAAGAGCTTTTTGTGATCTGGTGCTACCAGAGCATAAATTATGTGTTTGACCTGTGTGATCTTCTGGCAAGTCAGTTGGGTTTCCAAGTTTGAATGTTAACATTATTAATTTATTGTATTAGGTTGAAAATTGAGTTGAAAAAAACACAGAGTGATCACCTCAAATGCTTTTCACAGCTTAGACACTTGAAAATAATTTGAAAAAATATATTTTTATTTTATTGTTTAAGAGTTAAAAACAGACTCCTGTTTGTGGAAACAAGAAAGCAATCCTACATGAAGACTATTTGTTCAAGTTAATGCTTTCTGCTTCAGACATGCATGTTCCTCATGTTTACAGTTCATTCCATATGGTCACATGATAAGAAACAGAGTCCCCTCAATACAGTCTGTCCATTGTAACCAGGCCTACGTAGTTAGAACCATTTTTTAAGTCTTATGATTTAAGTCTTCAGTTTATATTGGCAATTTGTCAAAGGGATCAGTTTTATTATCATATAAAGGAATTGAAAGTTTGAGGCTTCATTGGGAAGTATAACTGTTTCTCCACAAATTTTTCAAGCCATCCTGAAAGTGAGATTACAGTGACCGTACGATTTAACATGATCGTCTTTTTAATTATTGTGTAAAGCTATTTGCATAAGAGAACAGTGCAGTAATGAAAAGATTAGACATAAGTGATGAAAACTTGAGAGTGCTACACATTAAATCTATACAGTAATATTTCTCATCAAGTGTTTTAACTGATTTTATTTTTCTCCCTTCTTTTTTCTCATTTATATCAGGCAATTATTGTGCAGAAAGACACTTCTAATTAGATCAGGAATTTAAGATTTAGCAATTGAATAATATCAATAAAAAGTAATAAAAAAATAATAATTAAAAAAGTATTTTCCTGTGACTAATTTCCCTGCTTATGTTTACTTGTTCTTTTTTTGGGGGGATTTTATATTTCTAGAATTGAAACTGAATAATGTAGAAAATGACTGGGCTTCTCTCAGTTAATTATTTTTTTTTTTTTTTGTGAGATGTTCTGTAATAGGACCTGACTAAACATTTTTAAGCTTGGTTCTGAATTTCTCATTTTTTAAAACATATTCTGAAACACATACTTTTGTTATCTGCATCTAACCTTGGCAAAATAATTTTTTAAAAAATATTACCAAAACATAGCATGCTGGAAATGCTTATATCCAAAAAATCAAACTTACTTTTATCATGATTGATAATAGAAAATGTTCCAAATGTACATATCTCAAATATGACACCTTACCATCATACAGGGAGCTGAAAAAGCATTAGTACTCAGCACTACAATCCTGACTTATGACATCTGGCATTTCTATAAGTAACCACAAGGATTTAAGGGGGATTACTCTATGAGCAAATGCTGCTCAGTGTGCAAGATGCCTATAGAAATTAGAAATTAAGCTCTGTCTTGCATAATTGTTTCTTGAGAACATTTCCTATGCCACTTCCAGCTTCAGTTTTTAACATTTAAACATACCCTCTTTTAACTGTTAGCAAAAAGGAGCCCTCTTTAAAAGTGTATCTATCTATCTATCTATCTATCTATCTATCTATCTATCTATCTATCTATCTAAAATAATTTGCATCCACATGAAAATCCTTATGGTGTTCACATTTCTACTAAATTTTTTGTGTTGTACTCCATGTTAGTCATATACATATCTAAAATACAGATCTACACTACATGTTAAACAGCATTTATTATTATTATTATTATTTTACATAACATTAACTCTTTCTTTTAAAGTGTTGCTAAACGTTTAAAAAATCATTGTGGTTTTAGCCTCAGAAGAGGGCATTTCACAGCAGCTCAAGGATCATCAGTCTGTATAATATGGGTAACGTTATATAAAATTTGTATTGGTAGTTTGCACAGCAAACTGATGATTATTAACAATATATTTTCTCTACCTTGCTTGTCCAACTCTGTTATTCACGAAGGGTTATAACTGAGTTAATTTTCAGAAAGAGTGGGTTGAAAGGGGTCTTGAGCTGAGTTGTTTATGAACACAGCCTTTTCTCTTATTTCTAATTAGTGTGAAATTGTTCCAAACAGGAGTCAGCACTGCAGAAGTCTGTGCTGCACAAAGCCAGCCTTGTTAACGGACACAGGGAACAGTTTGTTTTGCTGAATAAACAACTTCGTCATACTGCTTTTCTAAAAGAATACAATCTAGTTTACCAGCTGCCCCTTGAATGTTGAATACTGTTGATGTGCATCTGGACATCTCTCTTAGGGATTAAAAATCCTTATTTCTGTTTGGAATCCCAGGTCAGCTTAGTTAGAAATTCAAATGAGAATTAGAAATCAGTCATAAAAGTGCATTTCTTTTAGCTGATATATCTATTTTTATCCATAGAACTGAAATTAAATCTTCCTTTTCATAAATTTTCTTAAAACTTTTTTCTCTTTCAGAGTAGAAGCTGCACTGTCCCACTGACTCATAATAGATGAGTAAAATGGGGGTGATAATATAAGGTTTGCAATGTAAAATGTTCACCTGTTTCATCCCAAGATTGGTAGTAGAGATATTCTTTGGGAGTTTCAACATTAAAGAAGATTATATGAATTTAATTATACAAGAATAACAGACTTGATCTGTCATTTTACTAACATCACTGTTAATACAACAGAGGAACTTAGATGTTTAGTGGGCAGAAAAAAAATCCAAAATTCTGTATATAGATGTCTTTCTCTCATTAACTTCAACATTGCAACAAAAAGGTGAAAACTGCATAGAAATTGTGAAAATCTAGTGTACAGTTTCTGGTTTATATGGTTTATTCCCTCAGAAATTTATAAAGACTACAGCCTCAGACTATATTGCATGCTTGTAGCTATCTCACATTGACAGGCAGCCTGTAATCATCCTACAGTATATCATACAAATCATACAAAATGATGACTACTTCAGAGGCATAGCTTGATGCCAGCTAAAGGTTATTGCAGTTTACTGATCACTTTCTCTCTTTAAATGAAGTATGACCCAGGAAGAGAAGCAGAACTGAGTGTATATCAATGCAAACACAGTTGGTAGTAAAGATTTTGGTATGCTCATTAAACTTTGTGTGCTCAATTATACTTCCGCTGTAATTAATAAGAGGTTTCCTGTTTTGTAAATGGAAGCAGAAGATGACCCTTTAGAACTGAAAATTACTCCAGGCACAGTTCTGAGGCTGAGGGGGAGAAAAGGAAGGGGGAGCTTCTCCTATGGAGAGCTGCACCCATGTGAACTCCAAAGTGAGGGATGCTTGTCACAGTAGCAGGACAAAAAGATAGAAGTGTGTCCAATCTGGTCTTTTTCTCGGAGAATCAAAAAAGGCCATTTCCCTCTGAGAACCACCTTGTGCCTTGCCAAGCTCAGCCCCTCTTGCATATATTACCTTTCTGTGTGCATGTTAATTCTGATGGAGTAGAAATCTCCTCAGCCTACAATAACTTATTCAGCTTCTGCTGTTTTAAAGGACATTTTAGGAGATAATGAGTTGTTCTGACTGTAAAGCGTGGAACAGAAGGAGAAAAAATGATATGCTGTCAGAAAGGAAAAAAAAACACCCTTCACTGAAATTAAACAGAAAATACATAAATAAATAAATAAGTGCTTGCAAAACATGGCTTTGCTTCCTAAGTCACATGACCAGATTACAAATTCTGATACTGTTAAGTGTTATGATAAAAAGTGAAGAAGGAGTTGATCGTAACGAGATGAATGCGAGCTCCGCCTCTCGACTCTCCCTCTCCTCGGCCTCGCCTCTCCCTCTCTCTCTCCGCTGAAGAGCAGAGAAAGTCGAAGAAGAGAACGCGACAGCCGCAGAGCCTCTCTCCGCTCCTCTCCTCAGCCTCCTCTCCTCTCCTCTCTCCTCAGAAGAAGAAGAGAAGACTCCTCGAGAAGAGCAGCCTCTCCTCTCCTCTCCTCTCCTCTCCTCTCACTCTCCTCTCCTCTCCTCTCCATCTCCTCATCCTCTCCTCAGTCCTCTCTCATCCGCTCCTCTCCTCTCCTCTCCTCTCCTCTCTCTCACTCTCTCCTCTCCTCTCCTCTCCTCTCCTCGCCTCGCCGAGAGCCGCTCAGCTCCACTCCTCCTCCTCTCTCTCCTCGCCTCTCCTCTCCTCTCCTCTCCTCTCCTCTCCTCTCCTCGTCCTCTCCTCTCCTCTCCTCTCCTCTCCTCTCCTCTCCTCTCCTCTCCTCTCCTCTCCTCTCCTCTCCTCTCCTCTCCTCTCCTCTCCTCTCCTCTCCTCTCCTCTCCTCTCCTCTCCTCTCCTCTCCTCTCCTCTCCTCTCCTCTCCTCTCCTCTCCTCTCCTCTCCTCTCCTCTCCTCTCCTCTCCTCTCCTCTCCTCTCCTCTCCTCTCCTCTCCTCTCCTCTCCTCTCCTCTCCTCTCCTCTCCTCTCCTCTCCTCTCCTCTCCTCTCCTCTCTCTCCTCTCCTCTCCTCTCCTCTCCTCTCCTCTCCTCTCCTCTCCTCTCCTCTCCTCTCCTCTCCTCTCCTCTCCTCTCCTCTCCTCTCCTCTCCTCTCCTCTCCTCTCCTCTCCTCTCCTCTCCTCTCCTCTCCTCTCCTCTCCTCTCCTCTCCTCTCCTCTCCTCTCCTCTCCTCTCCTCTCCTCTCCTCTCCTCTCCTCTCCTCTCCTCTCCTCTCCTCTCCTCTCCTCTCCTCTCCTCTCCTCTCTTCTCCTCTCCTCTCCTCTCCTCTCCTCTCCTCTCCTCTCCTCTCCTCTCCTCTCCTCTCCTCTCCTCTCCCTCTCCTCTCGCATTAGAAGGCAGTTCTGAACACAAAGTTATTTTCTCATTTCTAGGTACTTTCCAAGATGTATATGTGAGATTGTTGAACATGTATGTATGCAATATAGGTGAAATTAGGATTTACACAAAACTTAACGTTTTTTATTCGAAAAGCTGCCAGCTTTTCAAAGCTGCCTCCCATCCTCTCAACCTCTAGTATCAGGGAGATAGCCTGGGGCTTACAATATCAAAGTCTTGATAGTGTAGAGTGTGTGATTCATTTACTTTCTAGCCTTAAAAGGGTGAAAGTCAAGCACTAGATACCTTTAACTCTGTCACAGTGGAAGAGGCAGACATGAAAGAGATACATGAGATAGTCTCTCTACTGAATGCCCTTCCTTTTACCATATGATTCCCTTACCTGTAGTTAGCCTAATTAAACTGAATAGGGGGACTGTTCTTAATTGGCTCCCTGCTCTATTAAGTAATGCAGATTACACAATTTAAGAAATTTGCATTTCTTGGAATCTAATCCATCCTTTAAATGGTAGGTGTTTGTGGGGTTTTTTTTGTTTGTTTTTGCTTGTTTTGTTTTTTAATTTTCTTCACTTAAAATATTTGCATGATGGACAAAGGTCAAACACTTTCTAATATTAATTTTCATTCTTTAAAAACAAAATTTCTACATGAAAAGTGTGTTATTGAAGGAATCAAGAGTACAAATGTCCTCATATTCCCTCAAATCTGAATTTACGGTCTATATGTGAAAAAATCAACACATGGAGATCAATGTCTTATTTTAGCCACTCTATTTTTGATTCAGAAAAAGCTTCAGCTAACTAGAATGTTGAATTTCAGGGTATGCCCTGCATTACAGACTGATTACAGGTTGCATTGCATGTTGACAACTTTACTATTGCACTGTCAGAGTATTTTGGGCATTGAAATACGTTTACAACCAAGTTTTGTAGTCAATAATAATCATAGAAATTTAAAATGGAAATTACTCTTCTGACTATTCATGCAGTAATGTTCTCTAGCTCATTAGACCTTTCCAATGCTTTATTCAGTCTATATTTTCATCCAGTTTTCCCATGTGTAAATATGACTAGGAACATGTGTATTAACTTCTGCTAAATAATTCAGGGAGAAAGATGTCAGGTCTTCTTACTTTAGAGTTGGAATACATTATTTCTCTAGTTAGATTTTGTGCTTCATTTCACACTTCAAATTTTCAGAGAGTTTTCCTCATGACGTCATTATCCAAAGCCAACTTCAAGAATTTCAAGCTGGAGACATTTTGTTGTTCCTATGCCTGTTTCAACTGAAATTCTTCTTCAAACACAGGGATCTCCTCAAAAGAGTCCAGCAGAACACTATAGAGTTGATAATGGGTCTGGAACACTTCTCTTATGAGGAAAGACTGAGAGACCTGGGTCTGTTGAGCCTTGAAAAAAAGACAACTCAAAGGTGATCTGATCCACATCTATAAATATCTAAGATGGAGGAGGGAAAGGGACAAGGGTAGACTCTTCTCAGCAGTGTATTATGATAAGATGAGGGGAAATGATCACAAACTGATGCATAGGAAGTTCTGCACAAATGTGGATGGGAACCTTTTCACAGTAAAGATGACAGAGCACTGGAACAAGTTGCTCAGAGGGATTGTGAAGTCTTCTTCTCTGGAGGTGTTCTAGACCCACCTGGACGCCTACCTGTGCAACCTGATGTATGGAGCCTGCTTTGGCAGGGGAGGTGGACTAGATGATCTCTAGAGGTCCCTTCCAACCCCTGAAGTTCTGTGATTCTGTGATCACCATGATCATTCATCCTTCACTGTAGGGACTTTATTTTTCTTCCACCAATTACTTCCCAGTTCTACCCTAGACTTTCTATAGCATAATGTTTTTAATTTCCTTCAGAGATTCAAGAATTATTCCACTGCTACTGCTAAGAAGGTGTAGGGAACACAGGCTAAAGAGCATAAGCCACAAGTTGAAAGCAGGGGAAATAAAAACCTAAAGAAGATGATCAGAGGAAATGTTGCTAGAAGAGGAATATGTTAACAAGATATTTGAAGGAAAGAGAGACAAAAACTTTAAGAAGAAATCAAGAATACTATAATGGAGAAAGTTAAAAGGAGTAGAGAGTACAAGAGGTACCTTAGAGGGTAGAAAGTCACACATAAAGAACACAGGTTTAAAGAATGTTTATTAATGCTATTTAACAATATACTAACAGTATACTGTTTGTATAACTGAGGGTTCATAAATAGTTATCCAATTGTTTTGATATGTGTATACTTATTTAAGAACATGCATATATTTAATTGCATTGATAGCACTGGCAATATGTCTCCATTTCATTAGAAATGAGGACTATGGAATGCCATAGCATTGCTACACTTCAGATACAGAATATCCTTCTTTTACTACTGAGATACTTTCAGAATCATTTACATATACAGGACCTTAAAATGAATCAAATTGTGAAAGGCTGCATTACTTTTCTTCGTCCTGGTTAGCAATTTGAGTTTTTACCATTATTTGAATGAGGAAATGTCTCTGAAAAAAATCCAATGATTAAGGATTAGTTCCCAAGTTTCTTCACTAAGTTAGCAAACTTTGAAGTTATTTCTGAAAGAAAAGCTTCTCGATTTGATAACATCATTACTGTACAATGGTTTTGATTTCATCTACCATTACTGAATTCCTAATGATATAACTCTGAATAGGAAGAGTATCTTAAATCTTATTTTAATGGGAGGTGAATAACAAAACACAGACCTTCATGCAGTTTTAAGAGAAAAAGTATTTTGATTGGCAAAAGTAATACATTTGTTTTTGTTGCAGTCAAAAAGATTCTCTTCTGCTAATAAAATTGCCCATTAAATCTACACTGGTATTATATTAATAAAAAAATTGTGTAGAGTCAGTTCAATAACATTGCTCTCACAAAAGAGTTTGACAGCATTGAAGATACTGAGAGCTCATCCTATTTGTCTCTTATGCCAGACATGTAATGCACCCTTGTGTTAAAGAATGGCTTAATATTGTATGCATTTAAATAACTTTTTGGAGTTCATTAATAAGTTTTAAATATTCGGTAGCTTATATTCAAATGTAACAAAAGGTTTTTCTGGGCAAAAGAAAGAATAATAACTAATATAAGAAACTGTCTTCAAATGTGTGTGTGTATAATTAGTAATTAAATTGGCAAATACTGAGTATAGTTGAAAATAAACTATTATTTGCTTCCTAAATAAACTCTTATCACCTTGGATATCTTTGTCTTTCCAATAACTTTGTCAGTTTTGGTGACATTTTTGTTTCTTTTGTCCTCCATCACTCAAATCCCATCAATCCTCTTCAGAAAATAAACAATCTTAATCCTTTCCTTTCAACGATGAGTGGGAAGACATTCCTCCATGATTTTATAGGCCCTATCTCTTCATTTATGTAAACTTCCTTTGTCTTTCTAACCAGCATTATTAGTATGCATAACATCTTGGTAATACGAAAGGCTGATGTATTGGATAACATTGTATTCAATTCCTTGATAATTTCTCCTACAGTTGCAAACACCCCCAGATTAAATAATTATCTGTGAAAACACACAGTTAACTAGCTTGGAGATAGATGTATATTTGCAGTGAGATTAATTTCATCTTTGTGAAGTTCTTGCTAAAATTATAAGAAAATATTCTGGAATTTACTGTTTAGAATGATTTGTACTCACTCCCTTCATGGCTACTCATCCTTGCAGGGCTCTGATGAAAGTCAGAACGGTAAATCTGTAGGAATAAAATGCATACTTAAATTTCTCTAAGGAGGACATTCTACTTTATTCACTCTTTAGATATTGCTAAATCATCTTCAAATTAAAGTAGTCTAGATTGAAAATACTTGTTGAGTGGCATACTTATGACACAGTACAGTTTTACTCCGCTGCTTGTATGATGTTACATGCAGCCACCAAATGAAACAGAAGAAGAATATACTGAGTAGATGTGGAGATTGAGATGAAGAGGTAGAAAGATTTAAGAAGTAGACAGATGTTGGACTAAAATAGATGCAAAATGAAAAATCAGGCACCCAGAGATGTAAGAAAATGTGATGAATAACAGATTTTGTAACTCTTTTGTCAAATGAATTATTACAGTGATTTGCCCCTTTATTTTATCTGGTGGACTCAAAGAGCTTATTTTACAGATTGCTATGATAACATAACAGCAAAATACTTGTGGAATTTGTGCTTTTAATTCATATAAATTTCAGTATTTTCTTTGCTGAACATCTGATCTGACTCATAATTTTCTGTGACTTTATGCCTGCAAGATGTTCCTGGAAGAACAACTGATGTCTTGAGTTCACTGTCCATTTTACATGGATCTGGAAATGAAAAAAAATCCAGTCTTTCCCAGTATTTTCTATATCTAACCCTATTCTTGTCACTTTCATGGAAAAGATGTCTCTCCTATGGTGTATGACTCTGCCAAGCTTTCAGCATTTTTCATTTTCTTTCTGTCCACAATCTTTATTATCTGTTGAATGTATCAGTGGAAACAGGGAAGGATTAGAATCAGAGATTAAAGGATTTTTTATGTTTATCCAGCAGCCATATGGGTTTAAAGGGGCACTATTTTGCTCTGTGGAGCCTCATATATATAGAATGTGGTGACTACAAATTCCTGTATCCAGGAATATACTGATCAGTGTCTATCATAGACACTCCATCTCATCACAAAACTTATAGGCATGAACTTTCTATTCTGGCATCTTCATGAGGATATTAGCTCCAACACCAGCAGCTGCTCTTTATCTTCAGACAAGATCCCTGCATGCATATATCCCATTTTTGTGTTAGACGTGACTACCTTTAGAAGAACAGCACACAAATCCTTCACTAATCAGAGATTTCTTCTCTTACTGTTCCTTACTTTTTCACTTGCCCTGTAATGCCCTGTCACTCTATCCTCTTCTACAATTTCTTTCTTGCTTCCTTAAATTAATCTCTGCATCTATTCCACTGATGTAACTAGGAAGTGACCATTCACCCGTAAACTTTCTAGCTCCTTCTCATAATGCCCATCCTCAGGCATTTCTCTCTACTTGCTTTTGTCAAGGTCTTTTGCCCCCTCTTAGATGAAGCAGAATCTCTAGTTTGTCTTCATCCGCAGCTGTTCAATTGCTTTTGACAAATTTGATCATATATTTCTTTGTGAAATGTAGCCCTCTGGGGCTCAAACTAGTTCATCCATTCACCTCTCCTCCTTCTCAGGTATGCCTCATGGAGAAATCTTAACTCCCACTCCCTCCCTTCCAGTGCCTTTGGATCTCTTAATTTGTTTCCTTCATAGTTACTTTTGTGTGGCCTTGTCTATTTAAATATCTCAAACTATTACCTCCATGATGTCATCTCATAAAGATAGGAAAGACTGTGATCTAAACAGAAAATCTCAACCAAAAATTGCTATCACTGTCCAGAAAAATATTTTAAAAAACAAGCAAGCAAATAAGAAAAAAAATCAGCACATTAAAACAAAACAGTGTGTGCAAGAAAGATCTCAGAACCATTTTCATTTTTTTAAGATGAATTTTAAAGACATGTATTTCTTGTAATTTCTTGATTTAAACAGTAATAAAGATCAAAAAAGTGAAAGAAAATAACACTTTAAAAAGGTTATAAAGATAATTAATGACCTTTATCATATTTTGTGGCAAAAAAAAAAGAAAGAAAAAAAGAAAATAAATAGTACATAAATCAGTATATTGAATTTTCAGAAATATTTTTCTTTAAGGCAAATTCAAAAGTGCTAGCCTTTCTCTCTGACATCTCCCAGTTGTAGAAGTAGTATTTCTGAGAAACCACAAGGTCAAAAGTGAAAATCCAGTTAGCTATGATTGCTTTATCCTTTTGTCACTGGGTTTGCTGTGTATCCTGATATGATTTTGATAACTAGTACATTTTGATTACTCTTGCAGTATGTAAAATGCAAATCATCACTGGATCAAAGTCTCAGGTGATATCAGAACAAAACATCTGAGGGCAATGGTACTTTCAGATGCTCAGCACTTTTATAAATCAGGCAGGTGCCCTAGGCTTCTAATTTTGAATCTCATCCCTACAAAAAAACCACTCAATTTTCTGATTTGTATGTTCAAAATTAAGACACAGACCGGCAGTAAAAGGAGCTTAATGTTTTCTGTGACAAATCCTTTTCTAGCAATTTTTTTTCTCTAGCACGTATAAATAGTTTGTTATCCTTTACTCTTCTATTACCTTTTGTATCAGTATGTGCACTCCTGAAAAACAGTTGACGAGATAAGCTGACAATTAATTGAAAGAAAATATCTTCATGCGTGTATGCATAGTACTGAGGTAGGTAACTTATAGTACACAAACAGTTACATATTTTTATAGGTGTTGAAAATTCCTCATTTAAAAATTATTTAAAGAAAAGTTTCCATTAATAATAGCTGTCTGAAGAAGTTAGCTTGTAACAGTGAGTTGCAAAGACAACAAACAGCTTTCCAAGTATGTATTTGTATTGAAGTATGCACGTTTAATAATGAGCTATGCATTTTTATCAAACTCTTACTCTGTACAGTTAGTTTTTCTGTGGCTCGTGGTGGGAGAATTTTTTGCATATTTTTTTACTTCTGTTTCTGCTTTTTACACATATGACAATAAATAATTTATATTTATGAATGAGAAACTATAAAGTTTCATCATATTTCATTTCCCAGTAGAGTTAGATAAATTCAAAAAACAACAACCTTTATCACTTTTGCACCCACAAATACTTCTCCATAGACTCCTAAGATCAAACAAAATCTCAGTTTATTTACTTATGTTGCACATTGGTAAAAAGCAATAGTGCTGTCTCTTTTTTGCAAAATAGTACAGGAGGATGGGGAATTATTGTTTTTTGTTAACTCTTTATTCCATAATCATCAAAATAAAAAGCACTATAGAGTGCTCCTGGCTCCCTATTTTCTTGATCTATCTGGAAAATAAATAGACTAGCAATGAAGTATAATCTGACAGACTATGGCAGGAGGTAGGACTAGGGAAGCTGATTCTTAGAATTAAAAGCCTGTACAATCCTGCCTCTATAACGGTGTAATTAATCAACTGGGTCTAATGCATAATCTGATTAAACCCTTCTTTGCTAGAATGTTATAAAACATCCTCCAAAACTAAGACTGAGAAAGATGTAGAAAGTCTGAAAATTCCAGAAGCTGCCTCCCAGATCTTTCACCCAGAAACTGAATAATTTTTTAATACCCATGGAAATTAGAGCTTCTTCATACAGCATAGTTTTCAGGAGATTTGCCTTGAATTTGCAAAAGATAAGAAACTAGACATGGAACTTTTAAATTGGTATATGATTCCAGTGGTCAGATGACTGATTTTAAGTAAAATACATCTGACCATCGAATGTTGTCTGATCATCAGGTCCTGGAGCTGTGTAGTCGTAAGAGTATACATGAGTAAATTGTATTTGTGAATAGCTTGATATTGTTTTCTGAAATCACATCGCAACCCATATTAGGGCACAGAAGCACATTTTATTTTTTTTGTCTTAGCGCTATTGCAAGAACTACATCAAACTGCTGAGTATAGCAAAATGTGTAGACCTGCATAATATGAACTATGACAGAATGTGTTTGGATTAGCAATTTTCATTACTGCTTAGTGTCGGAAAATCTCAGCTACCAGTGCCCAAGGTATAATTCCACTTCATAATGTCGACAGGTAATGCATAAATTAACCAGTAAATCACAACAGGGCATATGCTACTGACTAATGTAAGATGAATATTAGTCTGTTGCAATTTGAGTTCACACAGAAGATCAGGTGCTTAGCTGAAGATTCCAAATCTCTTTATTCTGCAAAACCAGGCATAGACACTTTTTTTTTTTTCCTAATAAAGCTTTATTTCTATACTTCTAGTGAAAGAATGCAAAAAAATAAAGTATGGAGGCAGAAAGAAAAATAAATTAAATTTTCATGGACTTCCCTTCCAAACTTAGGACATTTGAATTTGGTTTAGAGTTTACCTAAAAACTTCAGGAGTTCCTCTGATTTCTGTCCGGTTTCAGCCATTTCAGCAGACAACAATATGATTTGAAAAAAAGGAAGCTAAATTCTAGTCATAAATCCTGGCAAACTCATCATATCCAAGGTGAGGTACAATCTGTACTACTTGTAGATCATGTTCACATGTATGCTCTCATAGTTAGCATGAATTAACTCTGCCTACCTTTATGTAGTGCACTCTTTTGCTTTGGATCACATGGTCTTAAGGTTCAGTAATACTAAACTCAGTGTAAACAGTAGAATAGTAATGCCATGAATCTGTCCTTGTGCTATAATACAGCCTAAAGTTCATTCGAGTTAGATCTAAAGTTCACTGGAAATAAGAAAAGGTGTGACGAAGTGTTGGAAGGGAAAGAGACAGCGTAAGTGGAAAAGTCACAGTACACATAAATACAATGGAGCCTTAGAAGAAAGCATAAAGGGAAAATTAGCCCTTGGTTTCTTGTCAGGCTCTAAGATCTCCAGGGTCAAGCTGAAAGTTTCCAAATATTGGAATATAATTAAAATTTAATTTACTTTTTCTTCCTCCTTTATTACTTCTTATTTTTGCATTCCTTTTCTAGAAATATAAAAATAAAGCTTTATTTTAAAATGAAATAAATAAATAAATAGCAAAGTAAATCTTGAAGCCTAGACTGAAAGAAATGGCAGTGTGGAAGCCCTTTATTCAATTTTTACAGTGGCAGTAAAATTATGCTATTGCTTCCTAACATCTACAAATGATGATTTGCCAGCAACCTAACCACTAATTAATAACCTTATTTTGCTCTGACTTTAAATTTGGTAGAGATTTTTTTGAAAAATTTGATGATTCTTTTCTTCAGCATTGAACCTATTCAGTTCAAATCCAGGAGTGTCAGTGGAAAGAGGGAGGTTTTGTCTTTAAAATATTATTTGTATACATAACAAAAAATTGAATTCTACCTTCCTTTTACTTGATAATACTAGCTTTGATGACTAATCAACCAATCAGCTGTTACGAAATTTGTTTTAGACACTAAAATTAGTGTCATTTTTATTTATCACAGTAACATGGGCACAGTGTTGTCAGTCATGTCTCTTTATCTATCTATCTATCTGCTTATCTACTTTTTTTCTTTTTTCTTATTTATTTATTTATTTATTTATTGTTTTTATTTTGGCTATATTTGACCTTCTATCAGTACCAAGCTACTGATACCTATATTGGACTAATTTTCAATAGGACAGTGAAGTGCAATTTAAAGGCATTTTAAATTCTCATTGCACTGAACAGATTTGGAAAGTAATCAGAAGTAATCTTCTACATGCAAGATTCTCACACATAAAGAAGAATGAAACATAGACAAATGGGTGTTTTGTATGTCT
The DNA here is from genome assembly GCF_038088225.1 of Cyrtonyx montezumae. Lineage (NCBI taxonomy): Eukaryota > Metazoa > Chordata > Aves > Galliformes > Odontophoridae > Cyrtonyx > Cyrtonyx montezumae. Next base: position 4,463,740 of record NW_027072041.1, read on the forward strand.
GCCATATATCACTTAAACAGAAGTGGTTGAAAATTAATATTGCAGTATTTCTTTCTAGTGATCAACAAGCAGTATTGTTCAACTGAAACAGACAAGAAATTAATTTAACATGCCCAGATATGCAACACTTTTGAAAGTTAAAATAGTGACGATATAAATATTTCCCATGATTTCACTTGCATTATGTAGTTCATAGCCATAGCTAAATCTCATACATTATTTGAAGTGTTTAAAAACAACCCAAAACAAAACACCCTTACATCATGTCCCTTCATTATTTTTTAGTCTATATTTCAATATCAGTATTAAAAACAGATATATGAAAAGTTCTAATTAAAATGACTTACTCAATAGCTTATAGTTAGGATATTGATGACTGAAATACACTGCGAGGAAGTCACACATTTATCTCTTTCATATTCTCCTATGTGAGTTGGAGTTTGGTGTACTTAGTGGGAGATCCTGCTTCATCTTTCATTACCCTGTGTTGTTCTAGGCTTACTCTCATATTGTTCTTCCTTGTTCCAAAGCCAGAGGTCTCCCACTTCATGCTTAGTATAGGAAAATAAGTGTTTGATGACAGCACAACAAGAGAGATAGTTAAGTTGGTACCAAAAAGATCATTATACATAACTTACTTTTTAAACTGTCAGTTCTTACCAAATCACACTGCAAAGTTTTGTTAATATCAGCAGTACCAAGATAGCCATAAAATAGTTTTAAGAGTTTCACAACAGCTGAGTCAATGCTCCTACTGGTTTGCTGGAAAGGTCTTGAGGATTTTGGAGACAATTCTTTAATAGACTAAATAAGCAATTGTTATGTAGTATCAAGATCTTTTATGCAGCGAGATCTTTTGACAGCTTGTAAGATCTTACAGAATCATAGAATGGTTTAGATTGTAAAGGACCTTGAAGGCCACCCAGTTCCAATCCTCCTGTAGTGGTCAGGGCTGCAACCCATGAGATCTGACTGCCCAGGAACTCATCCAACCTGGCCTTGGGCACCTCTGGATCTGGGACATACACAGCTTCTCTGGACAGCTGGTGCCAGTGCCTAACCACCGTATGAATAAAAATTTCTTCATATTATCTAATCCAAGCCTCCTCTCCTCCAATTTAAAGATATTTCCCCTTGTCACTATCAGCCCATGTAAAAAGTCAGTCTCCCTGCTGTTTATAAGCTAGCTTCAATCACTGGAATGCCAAAATTAGGTCTCCCTATAATACAGCTCCCTGATCCTGTAGATATTCAGCAAAGTGTATGAAATAGTATGAGATGCTATATACAAGATAGTACTCCGTAATAATATGAAAGTAAACATGTTCTTAGAAGTCACGTTCTGCCCTCCTTTAACCTATTAGTCATGAAATATGTTCAGCTATTCAAAGAAGGAAAGATGCGAAGAAATGATGTTCTTGGGAAAGATTAAGAAATATTATTAAAAATCTGATTTAAAATTTTACTTGCATTAAATGTCATAACACATTTTTAATATATTCACAATGGATGCTATTTTTACTGTACCATGTACACCTGGCATTTCCCAGTTGGTTTATTTCTACTTAAATAGAAAGCAGTTATTAAGCTCAAAACTAAGGCTCACATTTTCAAGTTAAGTTCCCATAGTGAGTTCTCATTCTCCCTCTTTATTTTGTTATTAGTTATCATAAACTTTGTCGACATCACAGAAACCAGTATTTGATGTTTTGTGACTTAGATTTATTTGTTTCTTTCCATCTCTTTCAGGTAAGCAGTGGTGTGCCACTTGTTTCAAAAGTTATAGATTTCCTACCAAAACTAAACCAAAACCAACCACATGCTGGTAGACTGTGGATAATTGAAATTCAAACGGCGAGAGATTAGTGGTCTGACAACCTGCACTTGCAGTGTTATGAAAGGATCCACACTGAAATGGAAAAAAGCCAAGAGACTGAGTGAGATTTGGTACTCAGTTTAGAAATATTAAGTACAAGAAATTCTGAATATAACATGAGTAACATTTTAGGCAGAGACATATTGTCTTGTGTTATTTGTGAATTTATGAATTTTCTTGATATTCATCGTATAAATATTATTTTTATCATTTAAAACAAATTTTCCATATTAAAAAAAAACAAAAACAAAAACAGAGCATATAATGAAAAATGTCAATTAGTTGATTTTTGTAATTTTTTCCTAAACTGTTAATATTAATGACACAGGCGTACAGTGATACAAGATAGTACATTATCAAGCTTGGGGAGCTAATCAGCAGAATGCCATAGATTCCTGCAAACAAATGTACAGTATGAAAGGAAAATGTTTTGCTCCTTCAGTGTGACAAGACACAGTCCCCCTAAAAGTAAGCAGTCTGTACAATGCACACACTACACTCGCTACAATTGATCATGGGTCATTTCTTAACACAGTCACTGAACACTGTATGAAACAGTTTTTTGGACAGTCAGAAGGTCTCTGTTAGATGGGAATGTTTATAAATGTTGCTCTTAATGTACACTGTTAGCACTCAGACAGATATACATGAGAGAGAGATTATAAATATATATCTTTCTCTTAGTGACTGCAAGAAAAGTTTTAATTCCCACTACATAATGGTCCATTTGCCTGGAGTGTTTCAGAATGGTTCAATAATCACTAGCCATGTGTGCAGTTTGTTGAATTATTTAAGTTTATTTCCAGGGGGAAAAAGACAGGGAGGAAGGCAACTGATTCAATGCAAATGAAAAGCTTTTGAAGCTCCCTATGGTGAAGATGTGATTACAGTCAGACAGTTAATAACCTAGACTTAGAAATATCTGAAGGTTTTAAAACTGTCTGGCCAGTCAGTAAATGAGGTTTTTCCACACTATCAACCAACTGCCATGCGTCATAATGGTTTCGGATTTGTTTGGAGTGTGAGTGGACCCAGAAATGAAGAAACAATTCCCCCATTTCATGATTAAGAAGAGCAGTTGGTAAATCTCACATGTTATCCTCTGGATGCCTTGTGTACTTTCTTTTACAGACTTCACAGGTTAGGAAGAGCTATCCAGTTCTATTGGTTTTTGTTGTTGTTGTTGTTGTTTGTTTTTGTTTTTGTTTTTGTTTGTTTTTTGTAGGAAGTAGTTGTTTCATGTCACGCTTTCTCTTCATGGTTAGCAAGATCTTTCCTCATCCCTTTCCCCAGTGCTCTTTCTCTGATGTTCCTTGACATAGACAAGCTCTCTTGCCCAGACACTTTATATATTTACTTTATATATTTGGAATCTTTGAATAACTGACAGTGGAGGAAAAAGAAAAAAGTAGTAATACATGAACAGCTTTGACTTCCAATAAATATAAGCAGATCTGAAGTATTCACAGTCCCTGAACAACAACAAAAGGTGAATCTTTATCTATGCATGCTACACAGTTGCAATTCTAGGAAGGCGCTGCTAGCTAGCCACAATGAACAATCTCCATTTATGGGCATCCCAGTGAAATTAAGCCACTGCAGTCTGAAACTCATCTCCAGTGATCTCCATTATAAATCATCTGTCCTGATCATCTTGTACAGAGTGCAGCCACGTGGAAAGGCATAAACACTTGCCATCTGTGCAAAATGGTAGGAAAAAAATGTAAAATACTGTCTACGTTTATGTTTCTTCCCATGCAAGCAGCACCACACGGGTGTGTGCTGCAGAGCATGCTGAAGATTTGCTGTCTGAAAATAGAGGGAAGCATTTCCTTCAACAAAGGAAATGTGTTCGCAGGAACCTGGCCAATGCGTGTAGCCCAGGGCTAAAGCAGCCATGGATGTCTTTAAATTGTCTGCCAGTCTGTTGGTAGACAAGAAAACATGAGCAATATCAACTGATGGATATACCCACAGGGAATGCTTTCCACGTCCTACCCTCCAGAACTGGTCTGCAGAGACACCGACCTTTCTACCACTCCCCCTGTGACAAACTCGATGATGGTCTCCTTCAGTTCTTGCTTCTTTTTTCCCAAAAATCAACTAGGAGGCACCCAGTCTCCTGAGAGCTGACTGCAGATTTGACAGTGTTGTTCTTTCTCCTAAACAATGGGGTGTGCTGTTTCTCTATGCCATGGCTGATAATTATCCTGAAATTTTCTTTTAACTATTTTCTACTTTCTTGCCCAGTTTGCACCAAGTTTCCCTGACAGATTCACTATTGCAAAACCCAGCTAAACACTGCAATTGTTCCAGTTGATAGAGGAATGACAAATTGTTCTTGTTAATGTCCAACATTAACAATGATGTTTTTTGATGCAAGCATCTTTTTTCCTTTATATATAGTCTCACACTGAATTCAGATGCTGCCTAGAAGCAGAAATGCATTGCTGAAATTAAAAACCTGACATCTGAATCAATATTCACTCTTTTAAAATTATTTATTTACACTTGTTTACCATTGGATATTCTGTGGAATACTTCTCTGATTTTCTCATCCTGCTGATAAGCAGATGTACCTTGTATTTTCTCATTGTACAAAAAAACAAAAAACAAAACAAAAAAACACCTGAAGTCTGACCTCTAATAGATCTACTATGTCTGCTGATTCAGTTTACAATAGACCTTCAACTTTATTTTCAAACCTGAAATGAATACGTTTTTTCTGTTCAGGTTTTCTAATCCAAACTGCCCATCTTTTGATCTTTGGAATACATTGGTCAGGATAGCATATTCTTATTTGACAAACTGCAGTTTGTAATGTGTGTTAATAGAATCACTAACAGATTTGAATCTTCTCACGGTATATTTCTGTCTGGTGAACAGTTTTGAAAGCCACTCCAAACATTACCTTAACTATTTGCCATCAATTTACATTAGGTGTGTGGATCAGTATCTATGTCACTTTTCAGATTTTGTGCATAGCAAGACCTAATATTCTATCCACCTCATATTCTATGATGTAAGAAGAGAATGACAAGAAGGGAGAGAATTTTTCTACTTCTAAGAAAAGGAGAATTTTCTCTTTTCAAGAGAAAATTAGAAATATGCATATCTAAGTGAATGGACAATGTTTAGCAGATAATAGACAATGAAGTGGTCACATAATCCATTCGTATATAAATTCATTTAGCTGTTTCTGCAAAGCATTTTTTAAAAGGCAGAATATCCATGTATTACAATCTATTTCATGCTGACATTAAAAAGTACATAATAAAATGCACAAGTAGCAAAAATGACTCTTATTAAACCTTAATATTAGTCTCAAAATATCTGATTTCAGTTTAGTCTTAGGGAGTTTTACATGGCAGATGCTGAGCTACAAAATTCAAGTGATTTAATGGCACTATTAAAACTAACACTCAAACTTTAGGACAGCATATAGTGATGCCACTGGTGGCAAATACATGTGTTGTAATAAGATTGCACTTTTTCTCTTCAAAGTTACATGACGATCCTTTGCAGTATGAAGCACGAGTGTGCAATATGGGATCCCTATAATGTGTTAGCAAAGGAATAGTATTATTAATAGCAGTAATACTGAACTGGTGGGACTTGAGGCTCTGAAAAACACAGAGTGTGACTTGGAGAACTTGGATCAGTCCCAGTGGCAAAATTGGCATCTTGCTCTTTAACTGTGCAAGTTGCTTTACCTTTCTTTAAGGTCAAATTCAAAATATCAGTATTTGTTGGATAATTTCTAAATTTTTTTAAATTCTACCAAGTGTTTTAATATATAATGTTACTTATATTCTAAATAATTTACTATTAATAAACCTGTGACGAATACTATATGAAGAACTGCTTCTGTACAGACAGTAATTAACTGTGGTAAAGTAATGCTAGTTTAATAGATTTTATTTGTGTGGGAGCATAGCTGCTTATGTTGAGACAGTTAATAAATTCCAACATGTAAACTTCCCTGTGCAGTAGCCTGTAAAAAAAAAACAACCATTTTTATAGGAAGAGTCATTTTACTTCCATTGTTTGTATTCTTCCACATAAAATAAAGAAATAAGTAAATAAATAAATTAAAATTTCTTTTTTTTAATTAATTTGTCTTATTGTGACTTCCAAAACCTCATTTCTTAAGTTAAAACTTAGAATCACATTATTCAAATACTATTCTAAAATTCGTATTCTAATACACTAATCTTAGCAGTAGTGGAATACCTAATTATGTTTACAATGCAGGTAAAACTAACACAAAAATTATCAATAAACAGGCTTAAAATCAGCAACATATCTAACTGAAACCATTTGGCATTAACAAGGTTACAAGTTTCCTTTGGCTTCTCGGTTTATTTATCTTGAAAAGTATGTAGTTACGATATACCATTTTTTTTTCTTCTTCCCCTTTTTCCTTCTCCTTTTCCTTTTTCCCCTTCCCCTTCCCCTTTCCTTTTTTTTTTTGTTTTTCTCTTACAGGGGTAAAAATGGTTATAAGCCTCTTGATTAGCTTCTATTTATTTATTTATTTATTTATTTGTTTATTTATTTGTTTATTTTAAATTTCATGCAATAGCTATAATCATTTTTTTTTCCAATGGATGAAAAAAATTTTGAACCTTGGCCTCAAAGAGGCCAGGTGTATTTTGAACTTAATCAAAACATTAGTACTTGAAAAGAGAGAAGTTGAAGGGATTCATTCTAAACAATAATCAGACATTCCTGATGAATAAAGCAAACAATCTTCATATCTCAGGACACATTACTGCTGTATGTAGAATTGTTATTTCAGGCTGTGCATTAATGAATATATCTTTTAAATGGGATAAGAACACAACTGATTTCTAGATTTCAAAATGTGATAGCATATCTACGCAGACTTCTGTGATCCAGAAAATAAAGGAATATGTATATTATATATGCTTAGCTGTCTGTGCTGCATTAAAAGCCCTGATTGTTGCCTCACACAGAAATGAAGAGGCAAGTCTGCAAACCAACTAGGGATTCCAAGAGATTTTTATATTAGCCAGTAATTAAATAATAGTTCATGTTGCCTTCTTCCACTGGGAATTACATCCTTTTCACCTCTTCTCTGCTAAAGCAGAGACATCCATTACGATGAGTAGCTACAACACTTGTCAGATCCAATCAGCTCCAAACGAATGAAGGCCAACTGACGTGTGCTCTCTTAAAGCATGGTTTCTTCTCCCCCAAAAGCCCACTGTCCTTTCACGTGCATGTAACAGTCAGAAGAGATCACATCACACAATGAAGAAAAACAGAAGCATATGGTACTAAGGGGCCTCTACAGGAGATGGCTAAAATGCCAAGGCTTGCACATAAACAAAATATATGCAAAAATATGTGTTCATATAGAATGCCAGATACAAGCAGATGACAAAAACAGCATAGAAATACATAATTTTGTCATCATTACAGTTACCTAAGAATTCTTTTCGTACTTTATATTTTTATTTTTTGTCTAAATACACAAAAACTAGCAGTCAGTGACTTAACAATGCATAAATTGTTGCAGACTTAACTTTTCAGTATGCTATCAGTACATATATTCTTCACATCACATTTTACTAGTGCCTATTCTAAGTTGTGACATGACAATTGAATTGTAAACTCTGACTACACTGAATACTCATCCCATTGCTATTAAATAGTATATGTAAAAGAAAGGTCATCAATTCACTGAATATTCTTAATCAGCATGTGCTTCTCCTTCTCTCATCTCTCTCTCATTCTCTCTTTCTCTAAGGAGATAAGTATCTTACACTTATTCCAGCCCACAGAACAATACCCCCTGAACTAAGCAAACTATTATATGTTTTATGAAGAAATTTAATGAGAAGTCTTCCTTCTCTCCCTTAATTTCATACATTTAAGGTACTTCTTCTGCAGTAATTCTACTTCAAAGAGCGGTACATACCAGAAAATTCTTCTTTTGCCACATTTCTATAAACTGACACAGCAGTTGTTACAGGAACACCGGGATGTGTAAACTGGTAGATACAGAGAATGTTATGTAAAGCATAAAGTAAGAAGAAGCTTTAAAATGACCAAATGGGTTATGTGGGCAGGATTACAATTTCAGTGGGATCAATGACTTTCCTTGACTATGTTTATAAATCTTCACATCTGCTTTCCCTGATATCAGTACATCTTTGAATGGAAAAATCAAATAAAATTCCAACAGAGCAAACAAAGGATGGACCATGATTCACCTACTACGGCAAGATTTTATGAGGAATTTTCTTTCTGACTGACACAAATACACACTGTCTTTGTAACAATGATCACTTCTCTAATTCAGAACGTAAAAATATTATTGCATTTTTAACACCCACATGTGTTGATTTGTACAAATTAAATTTCTTCCATTAACAAAAACAACCCAGGTCTGAATATTTTTCTTAAATGAGTTGAGATATCTGTTGATTTTAATTTTTGGAAGATTCTCTGCCTCGAAAAGGTGCATTGGATTATGTAATACTTCCTTCTAATCTAGACTTTCATCAGGACTTCAATAGAATCAGTCTGTTAAAAAGCAGCTGTTGCAATGTCAAAAGTTATACTGTGAAAACAATATATGTATATACATATATATATATATACATATAAAAAGAATGAATTAATTGAATTCAGATAATTCTACACACATCTATCAGTTCGGTAAATTCAGTTTGTTACTATATGCTTCAGTAAGAAAAGCAATTTTATAGAAAAAAGAGCTGCAGACGTATAATGAAAAATGTGAGATTTGGATGATTTCTCAAATCAAGCTGTCATTCAGCTCTGAAACTCTGTGACATTTATGTATAACATGGATTTCAAATTGGGCAGGTATTTTTTTCTTCATCTGACAGTTGGTGATATGTTCTGGTTAGTGTGTTCTTTATACAGAGGTTTCTATCTTCTTTGCAATAAATATGGCATTTTGATGAAAACTGTAATCTTGTTCACATAATTTCCCTGTGTTTATCCCCTTGTATTCTATTACAAAGGAAACTGGATACTAATGAATAGTATTGCAAAGCAAGCTTAGAAATGTCAACCATCCTAGAGAAGTGATGCTGCTAAATAATTATGTAAGCCAAAAAGACCACAAGACTTCCTCCTTAAGGTATCTTTCAATTTAAAGGCCATAACTGTGGGTAAGGGAAAAGTCTGTTCAAACAAACAAATGAAGAAAGAAAAAAACACCCTCAATAACATATTTCAATGCAAAGTATCACAAGTTAAACGCCATTCTCCTCTACAGAGTGCAATAAAACTGATTTTTTTTTCAAGTTCTATCCTTATTGTTTAAAATTTGAATTAAACAGAACAAATAACAAATATTCTCTTTTACTGACAAAAAAATTCAATAAAATGGGACTATAAGAAAAATTTGGATGAAAGTACAAAAAAGGCTCTTCTGTATAACCAATTAATAAAAGAAAAATCTTCTAAAATCCAAGAAGAGGCTTCAAAAACTAATCCACCTCTGTTTGTGTGATCATCTTTTTTACTTGTTAGTCTTTGCTACTGGCCAGACCTAATCTTATTGCTGCCCTCTACCTTCTGCTCCAAGTTAACCTATGGATTGTTTTCCTTGGTTTAGAACTCTCTTCAAGGAAATAAACTATGAAGTAGTTCTATAAATCTCTGAAGCAAAATTGAAAGGTGCATATGTAACATGGAAATGCATTTCTCAGGACAAAAATGTACTGTCAATGCCAAGAGCTGATGGTACAAAAGATTTTCTTCTGCTATCCTGTAATCACAGTGGTGAACTAGAAAGCTATACAACTTTTTCAAATCTTGATTGATCCTTTGCAAATGACAGAAATATCTGAGACTGGGGCAAATACAAATTATAGAAAGCTATGATCATATAATATTACAGTTTTACTACCATGCAAACTGCAACTTTATGTATACAGTAATAAGATCCATTATATTCTTATTTATTTATTTTGCTTTGCTGAAAGTAAAACTGAAAATGCCTTATCTTTATGAACAAATCCTGCTTAGCAAAAGAGAAGGCGCAGAACAGAAACACTGAAGATACATAGCAGATTTGGTGCTGTAAGAACTTGTAAATTCAAAAGGGAAAGTAAAATAAAACTATGTTTTGTGTTTAGCCTAAAAAAAATTATGATATATTGGCTTCTCCAGAATAAAAACTAACTGGCATTAGTACAAATGCTTTTATTTCTAATACTTAAATACATTTTTTTCCCCTTTCCAGGGGAAAATATTGCCAATCTTCACATCACAAATCATTTTCTCTAATACCCAAACATGAATATAAGTGGAAGTTGCTATATATCAATGAAATCCATTAGTTAGTGTTTATGTACACTTAAGGTAGGTTTTGTCACAGTTTTCATAACACCCTGAAGATCTTGTGCACTTTTAGGGTGTTTCTTTTTTTTCATATTTATATGATGTAGAGTGTACAGTTCAATGAGAAATAGAATGATATGTGTGATTATGAACTGCAGGTACTGAAACAGATTGTTCTATTTCTTTTGTAGTCACTATACAAGATCAAGTGGTTTTATTCCTACAAATTCTCTGCCAGAAACCCACTGGGTTGTAAATCAGATCAATTTTGTTTCACTGACTAGAATAATGGACTAGAATTAAGTAATCTTAATGCATGCCATAAGATTCTAAGGAATACAAGTATGTACTAATGCAAAGAAATACCTCAAAGAGTTCCAGGGTATTTTGTAATCAGTATAACATGGTGATCAGTACTTTCTTATGACTACTGAATTGTTTTTCACATTTTCTAAAAATATGTGTTAAGAATTTCTAGACTAAAGAAATACTTAATACAAACATTAAAATTTAAAATAATGGTGGATAAATGCATATTGAAATATCACCATAATTGCTTACACACTGTAAATCCTAACAATCTGTTTTACTTGAAGTTCAGCTAAATATTCAAATTGAAAAGAATTGTCAAAATATTGATATGTAGAAGTGCTCAGACTGCAGGACTTAATTTAATATCTTAGCACTGAGATATGAATCAAGATTTAGCAGCTGCTATACTAGGTGCAAACAGGGTGCAAAATGCCCTTTTAGAATGATAGTAACAAAATAATTGCAATGAGATATTTCATTTCTGTATTAGCTGGCAATAAAACTCTAACAAATTACCATATAACATTATAATCTGTTCTGTAATTCAGATGTGATATATGCCTGGATGTTGCCCAGCATGACAATTACCTTAAAATAGCAAGTAGTTTAAACTAATATAGTATATTTATATGTTTACAGGAGTTTTTCAGTAAGAGAAGAAGGTTAGAAAGAGACTACAGAAAAGCCCTTTCTTGCTATTAAGTTCAATGATTCAGAGAGAAGAATAATTTCTGAAATGTGTGCAAATTCTAGTCCACTTGACAGTGGATTAAGCTGACTATGCAAAGTTGTTTTCACTGTGGACTATACCCGTAGAGAAGTCACACAGAATAATTACAGTTTCAACCTACTATATACTTCGTAACAGTGTTTGTCTGAAGACACAGACCTAGAACTTACAACTCTCTACTTTCTTATCCATCTTCTCAGCTTGTTTCAGCCTAGTTGTTCTTTGATAGCAGCTACCCATCTGAAAAGTGCTGACAGTCTTCACCCCAGACCCAAAAAATACTTCATATTTATGTCAGTTCACTACCCTAGATTTGGGCCAGGTTGCATAGAATCTCAGAGAACTGATGCTGTTACAGTCATACATGTCACTTCCACTGCACACAAAGTAAGGCAGTGAGGTTTGGTGTTTTACAGATTTGTCAGTGCATTAAAATAATAATAAAAAGGCTGATTAATGATAAAAATATATATAATAGGTTAAAAGATGCTTAGGATTATGTGTATGTGTAAGTTGTATGTGAAGGGAAACAGGTTTTATGCAAGCATAAAATGAAATACAATATATTTTAATTAATTATGTACAGATATTGTAGTTTCACACCCTGACTCTTTTCACTTGATAGTTAAATGGTTGAAGACTGAAGACTTATTATAGATTTTTCAACCAGCCTATGAGAATTTGGTTTGATTCCATGGAGCAGGTTCAGGTCAGCTAAGTCCTTTCTTCAAAGAGTCATGGGTGTCTCTGAGCATCATTGCAAGCTTGTTCTGGCAGTAAGCCAGGCTTCAAAAGCCTTTCACTGTGCAGTCACTGACTCACTAATGGGCAACTGCAGGCTTTCTGATTTTGCTTTCGTTTCATGTGTTCATTTGACATAAATTTAATTAAACTAAATCTAGTGTTAAAGCAAGACAAGATAAAAGTGATATGTCGCAAATTAAAGAAATGTGAAAGATACAGGAAACGTAACTTTTTTTTTGTTTCTGTAAAATATTGTCAATTTTATTAAGCTCACTACTTTAAGTCTGAAAAAAAAAAAAACACCAAAAAACATTGTACAGATATGCATTATTAAGAATAATGTGCATCCAGGGTTAGATGAAGGTCTCAGCCCTATATTCTCTGTAGTAAAACCTTTCAGAGAATTCTTATGCCTTCTTTCATACCCACACTTCAGGTAGTCACCTCTTCACAGGATATGAGACAAGTTTGCCCTTCTGCCAGCTCCCTATCCATAGTTGTTAGACAGCTCAAAAGCATACAACAGCAGAAACATGAAAAGATCACGTATTAAATATAAAAAATCATCAGTTTTCAAAGGTCTCTTTTGGTTTTTACTTAAGGCTAAAGAGGTGATAGTAAAAATGAAAAAGATCACGCTGTTAAAAAGGTTTCATTTAATTGCTTTGAATGTTGCTTTAGGAAACATCCAACTTTCTTCTTGTTCTTTTTAAAACTCTTTAAAGAAAAAAATTAAAAGAATATCTAGACTGGAAATATACTAATGTGAACTGACAGGAATATTTGCAAGCTGCCCAGAGATATACTGAGCCAATCACATTCAAGACAGTTCCAGTACTGTCAGAGCTGCATCTAAGTTCCTAGCACTGAAAGCACTAGCAAAGCAGGAAATGAGCAGTGGAAGGTGGATCTGATGTCCAGTGAGTAGCTTTGCTATAAGATTCCTATGTTTCTGAGCTGTAGAGAATAAGAACAAGGAAATTAATGTATAGGACAAATCCTGATGATGAAACAAATACAGAATTCTTCACCAGCATCAGCTTTCTGACCTCCTTTGTTTCATAAGTGGTCTTGGGAGGTGAGTTTCTTGAGTTTTGTTTTGTTTTCAATGTCAATGTAGTTGAAGGCTCAACAGTAATTCCTGTGGCTACTGATCCCTTTGCACAGAGGGCAGCCAACATAAAGGAAGCCACATCATAACTGACAGAATGAAAGATCTTCCTTGCTTTGCCCGTAATGAGGGTGAAGGTGGCAGTGGTGGTTTCCTTTACTGTCATCTCCACCTACACCCTCACTCCCACACAGATGAGGGTGCACATCACCCCCCAGCAGTCCTTGTCACCTTGTGGAAGAAATCTCAATACCATCTACTGTCAGGACAATTGAGAGCTGAAGAGAAAAAATTATGTAGAATACAAACACAGGCTCTCCAGTCATGGTCTCTTAACACCTTCTTATCTCTGTTCCAAAGATCACAAGAAGCTTTTTCAATAGGAAAATGGCAAGCAGCTTTGAAGAAAACATACAGAAAAGAATGTTGTCTAAGTAATACTGTTCTTGTTTTGTCCAGTTTGCAGAAATCTTTTTCTTCTTAATGAAACAGAAAAACATTGAAGGTATTAAAATAAAAAATTTTGCATAGAATTATGAATTTGCTTCATTTGTAAAATTTAATTTAACAACTAAATATTCTAAAACTTCAAGTAGTGCAATCTAAAGTTAAATATTTTAGAAATTAGAAAATTAATTAGTGGAATTATTGTAAACCCCAAAGTGTACACAAGAAAAATTAAGATCTGTTTATGCTAATTTAATTTAAAAATGAAAAAAATGAGGTGTTCAGTTGTGATTTTTTTAACAGAAACTTTCCAAACTTTTTATCACCCTAGTTCTCAATGGGCATAAATTTAGCGTGTGACATAAGCAGACATTTATGGTATAGATTTTTAAAGCAACTACTGCTGTTTATTTGCCTAGCTCCTTTAGCTCATTCTGACGTGAAGTACTTACCTCCCCCATCACTTAAGACAATCTGTTTTTCACAAGTAAAATATTACAAGAGGATTGAAAACAGGGACTATGAAAGAAGATTTACAAATAGTGTTATTTTTGCTTCACACTGTAAATAATGCAGTGCCATAGTTTGATCTTCTTTAGAGAAAGTTTTTTTTTTCCTTTCTAGCTTAACAGTGTAGCAATGGATAAAAATGTACTAGATCAGCAAGATGAAATATATGTTCCTCTTAGTTCAAAACCTCACTTACACACTGATTGTACGTGAATAAAGATGGTCCTACATAAAAATGATACCATCAGTTAGGTCTATTATTTTGATACGGACACTTAATTTTATCCAGGTGAAACATTTTGTACTACAGAGTCATTAACAATTGTCATTTATTGCCAACAAGGTTATAAAGTATCAAAGGACAAAAATCACCCCTCATATATATTGGTTCATCTTCCTTCAAAATCTATTTTTAGACAGACAACATTGGATAGAGGCATTTTGATGTTTAAATGCTAGTTTTAATGCAGAAATGCTGCACCTCCTCACAAATATTTAGGTATATAAAAGAAGGCATGAAGGATGCCATTAACCAGCTTTACTTGCTGCATTTGATGAGTGTCAACAGAATATCAGCGCCAGCTGGAGCTGTCTCCAATATCACCAGATAGAACTTTCCTGAAGTGTTCTCCTCTGCAGAAGCTAAAGTTTTTTTGAGACTAACAAAGGAAAAGAAAGGAAGAGAGAAAAAAAAGTCAGAAAGTATGAGAGAGATAGAGTGAGAATAATGAAAAAATTGAAGAAAAATACAGACAAAAGAAAAAATAGTAGCAGTCAAGTTTAGTGTGTTAATATAATTAAAACAGTGGGTTTTTATACTTATTATCTATAATTAACAAAAAATACAGAAAAGACTCATTTTTCTATATTGTTATTCTCAGAGAAAACAGTCAGTTCTGAATTTCACACTGAGAGATTTTACTTCACCTTTCAAAGTTGCAAGTTGTCACCTTATGCAGTAGGCATCCTTCAGTACATTTTTTGCTTTTTGTGAGTTTTTTGAGTTTGAAGATCTTTGTTCTTGGTCAAAATATCTTCTGGACATCTTAAAATGTATAATAAATTTTGTACATAGACACCTTGCATATTTAGGTATTTCATTCCTACTCTAGTTGTCTCCCTGAAATAGAAGTGGTACACCCAATTCAAAAGGCCATCAAGGTGAGATAATAAATCTATAGTATCTTCCTGTTTGTTGCAGTGAACAAACTTATGGTATCACACGTCAAATGTTTAAGGATTTTTTTTTTTTAATGAAAGACTCTGTGGATTATATAACAATTGGGAAACTATTACGATTGCTAGGTGAAAGGGGCTGATGTTTTTGTTGTTGGAGTTGTTGATGGTTTATTTTGCTTGGTTTGGTTTTCCAAGATTTCCATTAGCACTAGTTTCAAATGTGAATACATGTTCATATTTTTATAT
Organism: Cyrtonyx montezumae; assembly: GCF_038088225.1. Lineage (NCBI taxonomy): Eukaryota > Metazoa > Chordata > Aves > Galliformes > Odontophoridae > Cyrtonyx > Cyrtonyx montezumae. Next base: position 4,479,244 of record NW_027072041.1, read on the forward strand.
TTTCTCCTCCAATTGAGTGGCTAAGTCGTACTGTCTCTTCTGTATTTGAAGTCTGAGGTAGAAGTCAGTAATAAGATGAATGACACAGTTTGTCAAAGAAGGAAGGTGGATGCTTCTTGTGAAGTTTCATATCCACTGGCCTTTCAAACAAAACACAGAGTTTTTAGATCAAACTCCCTGTTCCTGATCTTCAGTATGTTCATAACATTCTCACCTCCCCTTCAGCAATGACACTGCAGCAGGTCTTTACCCATTGTGCTTAAACACAACCTTTCAGTAAAACTCTTTCTCCTGCCCCTTGCCAGAAGGCATGATCTATTTTAAGGTTAGGTGGAGGTAGACACCAGCGAGCTGTTACAGAACTGTGACATCAGGAGTGGGAAGCTAATGATTTATGATAAAAACTAGAGAAGCAGTGCAGAAGAACTTCAGAAAGTCTTGTGAGTACTCCCAAAGACAGACATCCTGACTATTGCCTTGAACTCTAATCTAAAGTCAAAGACTTGTACTCAAGAGTTAATAAAGCTCCATGCAACTTCTCTTGAGAAGAAATGTGTTCTGTGGACATTGTGAGTTTTTACAGGATGAAAGCCCAGGTTCTGGTACAGAAGTAATAAAATCACTTTGTTGCCCTCTGATCTAAAGTAGATCACATATATAATACTTCTCTAAATAGAAATACTTGGAAGGAGGGGAATAGCAGTGCAGAAAGATTAAAAACATTCAAAGATTGTGTATATATATGATTTTGATATCAAAATCGCCTTTTATAAATGTATATTTAATGATGCTTTTATGAAGTTTACCAGGCTCTAGGCAAGAAAAATGGTAATGTTTACATAAATATCACACAAAATTTGTTTCTAAATACACGTAATTCAGAATAAGTAGAGCACACACACAGCAATCCTCTGAAGTTTCACAAATTACACTGTTATCAATGTCTTCTCATCTCTCCTACTGTGTGCTTTAATCACTTGTCTGTAATTGGACTATAGAGATATGTCAAGGAGTAGGTCTTCCTGTACATGTACATACAGGACCTAGCACTGTGGGATTTTGATCCTGCCTGGAACATTGAGGTAATACTTCAAATAATCTGTATACTACTTTCAGAGTGTTATATAGCCACCTGCAAAAGTGGCCAGATAATGAATAGATCTGAATAATTTATTTTTAGTAAAAGGTTCTAATTAATCTGATAAATTGCTAGCAATTAATAATTTAACAAATCTAACTGTTCAGTGCCATTTTTCACTTGCAGGAGAATGAACCAGATGACCCAAGATATTTCCAATTTCTAATTCTCATCTGCTATAAAATGACAATTAAAAACATAATCAGTGATGATTATTTTTGCATGACCAAAACATTATTCAGATCCACAATTCTCCTGAAGGCAAAATAGCACATATACAAAAGGTCATCATGAAGGGAAAAAACCTCTAGGGAAAAAAATTTTCCTTCATGCATTTGAGAGAAGTTAAAAAGTCAGTCTGTACTACTACTTCTCACTTCACACTGTAGCCCCAGACATAAGAAACTCTGTCTTCCAAAGATCCACATATAACAACCAAACTTAAAATTCTCACATATCTTTACACACAGCCTTTCCCATACAAATTCTCATAATCTTCCACTTTTATGACCACAGTTTCACAACCTGCCTTCTCTGAATTAACAAATTAATCAACAACAATAACAAATTGGATTATTAGTATTTGCTTCATTCACATAATAACATATTTCAAAAAGCAGCTTTTGAACACATTTGTTTGATGAATATGCAGAAAAATCATGATCTACCCTTAGATATTCTCTAAGCAGAAGGCTAAATTTTCTTAAGTGTATAATCTGCTAAAAATTATTCACTTATCTCTATTTAGACTCAAAATACCAAGCTTCTTTATATCTGGACTAAGGTCTGAACCCATCTGACAGATGAGGCAGTTGGACTGTGTTGATGAGCTGCAAAGAGAGCCAAACATCTGTCCCCATTTTGCTGTTGCTTGTTCCTGACTGACATTTATACATTAAGACTATTTATCAGACAACACTTTGTCTAAGCCAAGATATATTCAGCCATCATAATAGGATATATCACTAATATGGGAATATGAATGATTGCTAGTTTGATAAGATATTCATATCAGAATGCAAGCATTGCTATTTAGCTTATATTCAGTGTTCACTATTGCCAGATATTTATCATCATTTATAAACCAGGTCTCTTATATGAGTGATAATATTCAGATTTAGTCAGAATATCACTCCCTTTAGGATGACAAAAATGAAATTGTGCTCTCCTATGCTCTATTCTCAGACTATTTTCAATATGGGAGACATATAGGCTGTTTCTATGCATGCACATAGCACTGCCTCCTCCTTGTATTTATGCATTCACTGAGCATTTAATATAAAATAATGAACATTTAGCATTCCATTACATGTTGCTATAGGAAAAGATAGTAACAGTGCCCTCATAGCCAGCTGCATTATGCATACATTGTTTTATTTGAGATATTAAACAAGAATGGTGAGTAAAGGAAGTGTGTTCTTACTGGAGATATCCCATGGTGTATTCTTTTCAGCAGTGGCAAGGTGAGGTGTAATATATGATGATATTGATTTTGATCAACCCTGAAATGAAGTTCTGTTTCCACATCCTGAAGGTAGTCTGATCTTAAAAATATGTTAAAATGGTGGAAATGTCATCTTTTAGTACTACTACTGTATAGTTAGAAGCTCAGATATTGTGGATGCAGACTGACAGAAATATTCTCTTCCTGAACTAGAACTTAATCTTCAGGAGATTTAGCATGAAGAGGGCAGTCTGTCAAAAATTTTGAGGGATACTGGGAAAGTTTTTGCATCAATTCTATATCAGTTTAGCAGTTTATTGAGATGCAAATTACTGGTACAATCTCAATTCAGTCTATTCCCTGGTTAGGACAGCATATTTTGTTTAAGGAGGACTGAAATGCTTCAGTGCCGCTAAGGTTTTTGGACTTTCTGTGGGATAAAGATGATATACAATGAACAAGAGTTTTTAATGATTCTCTCTTGCATTATACTTTGCAAACTTCAACAAATTTACATTAATCATATTTACTATGCTTGTTTTCTACTGTACTGATATTTCTCCATGATAAGACCTTAAAGTATTTTTGGTTACATGTGTGTCAAGGAATAAATTTTGATATAGTAGGAACTACCAAATGAAGAAATGCATAAAAAAAAAATCTATCCTAGGAGTCAGTATTATAAGAATCAGATTTCTGAAAAATGCTTACAGTGAAATGAACTGGAAAGAAATTGAAGGAAATACTGTAATGAAAATCATAAATATGAAGGATAATAGTGAGAAATTAAGATGTGGGAAGTTAGTAGTTAAGATAAGAAGACAACCCCATTTAAAGTGTTTTATAAGCAATGGATAGAACATTTTGCTTTTGAATATTCTCTGAGTCAATATAGTACTTCAGCTGAATACAGAAAAAAAATAAAACAGAAAAACAACTCTAAAAATATATAAATGGGGTTTATTCTTAGCTAAAACAAGACAATCGAAGGACAATAAATTAAATCAAAAGTATGCTAAAAATATACTTTTTTTTAATTTATTTTAATCAGTGAAGTAAATAAAGAAAAGTACAGAATTGTTTTGGGAGGCATCATTAGATGGACACGCCTGAAATGTGCTGTGGCATTTCTAGATGCGGAGTGTAAACACCATGTTTTGTGCAATCATATGTTTTGTAAATACTGTTCAGAACACTTCAAGAAATCAATTGTAGAAATTCTTGGTTAATAATTGAGATTTGCAGCATTTTGTGATTATTCTGAAATAATATTCAAATATATATATATTTTAAATTGAAGTTACTAGAGAAATAAGTTTTGTTACAATTAATTTTTTTTTCAAAATTGCTACAAATCTAAGCTCATGAAAAAAGTTATAGCACAATCAATCTTATAACAAATAAAGTAAAATTAAGGACTATTCTGTATGTATTTTGCTTGGAAACTCCTCCATATTACTGTTTCAAAAATCTTGCAATATATACATATATATATAGTAAGGTAAAGAACTGGAGCATATTGCATGTAACAGTTGTTGACAGAGCATTAAAACAGAGAAACATCCCCCTTTCTCCCTGCACTGCTCAATTCCAAAACATAGTTTAAATTTAAAAATCAGTCTTCTGGTCTTTATAATCACTTTCCCATATACATTTCACAGAACTGTGCTGATATAGTCCCTACCTTTTAAAAAAATTGTGGGTAAAAAAACACAGTGAGTACAGTATTCCTGCACAAATTATATCTGAACATCAGGCATTACACCTTCAGGGCAATCTATGCATCTTTTTAATACAAACTCTCTCAGATGGGCTTGTCTGGGAACACTAAAAGCACTTGGGCCAAGGATGTCAGCATTAAAAATACAGAAGTGGCTGGAAATGCTGTTGGGTGTCAACCTTTATTTGTCCTTTAAAACAAGAAGAAAGAACAAATGTATGCCTGTAGGCCAAATACAGAAGGTTGTTTTCTTTTTTTTTTCCTCTCTCCTTCCAACTTATATGAGATTTGTACAGTGAATTGTAATAGAAGGTTCAGATGACAAAAATTACAGTGGTGTAGCCAAGAAAAATACCCATGGGGCTTTCTGCCTCCCTTGTGCCCGGCCTGAACTATCAGATCAGCCTTCTGGACTCAAATGCAACACTGTCAATAGGAATACATCATCTTTTTTGTGGTGTAGAAGAGCTGTCGGTTGCAATTCCCATTATTCCAAGGCCAGGATTTTCCATTAGTGTAGCCACCTGCTGGGTTTCTCTGCTCAGGTTTAATGGAGTCTGAATTTGAATTTATCACCATCTGTGGGAAGACAGGAAATGAGAGGAGCATCACTAATTCCTTTCTTCATTTACTAAGCAGAAGCATAATCTTTATAAGGAGATAGGCAGAAGCAGCAGTGATCAGGGAGACAGAGAGAATATTTTAACTCATATTGACATCAGAGTTCCAGACCAAGAAAAATGCTGTCTGTTCCTTAGCCAACTCCAGCAACAAAAAGAATGTTTTAATTTCCTATGTAATGTTGTACAAAAACATGCAGATAGATATGGGATACTATTTCAGTTTTGCTTCCAAGGGGGTCAGTAGAAATTTAATAATTTAGATTGTTTAAAAAAATAAATTAAAGGCTTGGAATGTGAATAAGTTCTCAGAAAAAGTTAGGAACTCTAAATGTCAGTGTTTGTTTACTAAAAGAGATTTTAAAAATCAAGAGTTTACAGATTTCATTCTTAATCTCCCTTGCCTAAAATGAAAACAAATAAAATTAAGAGAAAATGGGCGTTCAGTTGAAAGAACTGTTCATTAAAAACAATGAAGAACTCAAGAAAACAAACAAACAAACAGAAATTCTGGATAAAGATAAAAGGAAGATTTTTTATTTCCTGCCTAAACATAAATATGAAGGCATGGTCTACACTTCCAATCTGTCTAACTGTACAATTAGTAGTTTTTATGCTATTAAGGCTGAAGTCTACGTGTTACTCCTATTTGAATACAATAACTTGTACTTTGGGTTGGGCAGAAGTGAAGGAGAAAGTTTAAAAATACATATTTTCAAAAATCTTATGTATGTGATATCCATCTGCACTCATCAAAGAGGTTCTGACACCCAGTCTGCATCCATGAAAGGGATGCCATGAGTTCAAGGTTTTCTCATGAATTTTGCCCCATGCTTTTAATCTTTGGATTTACGATCTTGAACTTGTGAGGTTGCACTCTTGTCAAAAAAGGAGTCTGAGGAACTCAAATTAGATAATTCAAAGGAATGCTATTTATTGCAGTGAAGAAACAATTCCAAGGGAAACAAAAAAGATGAGAGAGTGAGAAAAGATATCTGTTAAAGACTCCACACACACACATCTTTTTTATTATCAAACTATCTAAATAAATATTTCTTCTTCTATCAGAGGAATTTTAAATATTGAACTGTGACAAAGACCTTCAAGTCGTCTGCTCCTAGTCAAAAATTATTTGACATTTTATCCATAATGGAGCATTACAAATAAACAATATTTCTAACAATATAATATATTTCTGATTGCTTTAGGAGTAAGTCGAATGGCTGAACTTTTCTTCTCTGTAGTACTGACAATGTCACGACTCTGATTTACTGGAGACCCCTTTGTTTTGTCATAACAGCAAATGTTGTTGTATACGTAATTGTCCAACCACATTTTATTTTGCAGACTTGGCTCAGCCATAGGAATGACTTCTTACCATTCTTAGTGGCCTGATTTCCTTACAATTGTTTCACACATTTGTTTTTAAAGCAACTGTGGTGTATCTCTATGCTTAAAACAGTGAAAAATGTAATGCACATGTTGCTCAAATGACAGCTTTCTCATTCAATATTATGAACTGCCTTTCATCATATATACCCTGTGTTTTTTAGATTATTTTTCATTTATATTAGTGCCACAGAGTTACAGAATCTTAACAGTCCTTTGAGATGGGTACCTAGAAGCTTTTAGTCAAACTGACTGACTGGCCATTAATCAGAATTTTGCAATGATCTTTGAGTCACTGGGCAGTTTTCATTTAAAATTGTGAAGAATCTAACACAAGAAATAAAGTAGAATCTAATTTTCAAAAAGCAAAGTCAAATGAAAACAAGTAGGCAAGGGTGGGTATTATCTTTTCTATGACAAGAATTCCAGTTATCCCAGTATTTTTGTGGAGTTTTGTAGAGATGTTTCATTATTCTGTCTTGTACAGTCATATTTTTATTAGTGATTTTTCAATCATTCTAGATCAGCTTCTGGATCAAAAAGGGTAATGAAAATAGAAACATTATCTGTCAGTTGGCTGAATAATTTACAACACACATTGGATCTCTTGCTTTTAAGTGAAAATGTACACATGTGTAGGCTTTGGTGAAATACTACCCAAAATTCTGTATCTGTAGACCTAAAAATTTTATAGTTATGTCCTCTCTACACATCATAGAAAGGCTCAAAATCCCAGTCTACTACTGGGCTGCATGCCTGGACCTTAGTATCAGAGGAGGAAAACAACTAAGGAAAAAACAGCAAGCTAAATGATTAGTTAACTGTGGTTTGCCTGTTTTGTGTGATGTCACACATATGGCTATGGTTATTCATACTGAGGGTGGCAACTTCAGTGATTCAAGACTAACACAAGAAAATCTGTCAGCTCTAGTTAAACAAACATTGTTATTACCTCAGGTCAAGCAGATGGAGGGCAAACTTCTCTGTTGGATTCTGCTGCTCTTTAATTAATGTCCACATTTGTTATGTCAACATGATGCATCACATTTCTTTTAAATGTCTTTTCTATTCCTATTAAAAAATGCCTGTGTTACAGAATTTCCTGTTATCTATAACAGATCTGGAAATTAGAGATCTGAGGCACAAGAATATTCTTTTAGTTGTATTTTGGAAGGAAATTGTTTAAGTAAAATTTTTAAGGAGTGTACCTGTAATATTCCTTAAATATTCTGTTATTCAGTATGAATTTTTAATGGATTATGAAAAGTTTACTTTCTAACAATTATTTTCAATGCAGAAGGGCAGTATTGTTTTGTAACTCTGTATCTATACTGACATATTTCAGAAGGTGAGATAAATGGATTAGTCTAATTTAATGTAGAGTAATACCTTCTATTGTGTTAAATGTTTCTTTGCAACATTCTTTCTCTGTAAACAAAAGCTACAGGAAAAGAAATGCATTACTGCACTTATATGTACACTTCACTTTTCTCCAGTATTTGCAGGTACTTACTATTAGATGTTGGCAGTAATTTCAAGAGAAACATTTTCTGGAAATTATTTATAGCATTTATGAATTGACTTGCTTTTTTTTTTAAGATTTCAGTCAAGATCAGGTTGTTGTAAAGACCACCTTCAAAAGCATTGCCAACATTGATTAACTATGGACTGATTGCAGGACAATCATAGTTAGTCTGTAGTTTTGGACAGAATCCTCCAACTGAAAAGGGAAACAGTGGAAGTTCACAGTGGTCTGATTGCAAATGATCAGTTTCACCTTTATATGGAATAAAAAAAAAGAGGAGTGGTTTTAAGCTCAAGGTTTAGATTGGATATCAGGGAAGTTCTTTATAGGGAAAGTGGTGAGGTGCTGAAACAGGCTGCCCAGAGAGGCTGTGGATAACCCATCCCTGGAGGTGTTCAAGACCAGGTTGGCTAGGGCCTTGGGCAACCTGGTCTAGCACCAGTTGTAGGGTTGGTAGCCCTATCTGTGGGAGGAGAGCTGAAACCTGATGATCCTTGGGGTCCCTTCCAACCCAAGCCTATGATTCTATGATATCTGATGCAGAGGCACATTCTTAACAGAATAGTGACTTAGCTTTACTTTTTCTTTTATCCTTTTCTTTACAGCCTCCATGAGCACAGTAAAAGGGAGGGAGGGAGGTTGTTGTAAAAATATTAACTAGTTTTCTTGTTTGGCAACTGCGCATGTATATCAAGTACACGCTATATTGATGGATATCCTCAATATCCATCAAAAATTACTTTATATACACAAACATATATAATGATTAAGAACAAATACACATTTTCAAAACATTACCAAAACTCCTGAACATTCTTTATGATTTTTCACTAATATAATCTTTTAATGAGCTTTCATTAATATACTCATTTCCATTCGAATCTTGTCTAAAATATTCTTCTTTAAATTGAAGGATCCCTTCCTGGCAAGCATACATAAATGACTCTTATTTTTGGAAAGCAAGGGAAAATGTTGTTTCAGTTTTGGTGTGGAATTACAGGAAATTGAACACAAATACTTATTTACCATATCAAAGAAATACAACCTAATCCATCACATCTTCTGCTAGAGGAATCTTAACAAAACTGTTGCAGACTAATTACAAAAATAAATTTCAGAAATTCCATCTGAGATTGGCCTTGAGTGACTTGAGAAATTCATATACAAACCTCAATTCACAAATAACTTTCAATACGTAGACAAGATTGATCACAGAATCTTGCCTTTGTATCTTGTATTTTCCTTCTTTCTTTCCACCAATTTTCCAAAACAAACACTTAACAGCAAGAAAAACTTTTCCTATCATTGCCTAACTTCTCCATAACATGGACAATGTTAGTATGAAGAAGAAATTTGCTATACTTAAATTGAAAATTCAGAATTATATTAAACTGGTTTGTAAGGTTGATTATAATAGACTTGTCAGTAGATAAGATGGTAAAACATGAAATTCTTGTGAAGTATGTAAAAAAAAATTGAATTTCCACATAGAACTGGAAATATGTATTCTGTGGAGGCACATGCCTGGATGAAAATCTTCATCGTCTCCCCATGCCTAAAGTGCAAAGCCAGTATTTTCCATCCCTTGTCCTTCCTTAGAATATTCTGCATTAATTATTCAGTGTGATTTTTGTAGACATATTGTCACTATACCCCTTGTTTATGCTTAGCCTGAGTATGTGCTGTGATACACACAGAAACTGATAAATCATCAAGTCTCCAGAACACCAGTAAAACCATTCCAGCTTCACTATCCCAACCCAGCCCTACAATTCCTGACCCTACTCTTTAATGTCTACTGTCAGTCTATTCTTGCCTTTTCTGACGAAAGAGAAGTGGAATGAAGAGACAGGTGGCATTTTGCCTCCTTTCCCTTTGTTCAAACTGGTACATGCTTTTTTAGGATCTGTATTTTATGGATCTGGTTACACTAGGGTGGTAGGCCCTAGATGCAGAAAAGAACAGAAGATTCCTAGGACAGTATTTATATTATTTTCATCCTGGAAGGTTGGAGGCCCTGGTCCTTGAACTTCAGATCAACAAAATGTCAAAAATATTATGAGGAAAGAGAATGAGAATTTCATTCCTACCCAAAGTGTTCTGAAACTTCATTGACCTTTATCCTAAATATTTCATGATATGGTGACACTTTAATTTCAGTAATCATAAACAATTTCAGTATCTTTAGTCTCACCTGTCTACGCTTTTTGGTTATCACAAGCTGTAACATCTCCTGATTTTTGGCAAAATACTAGGAAATCTCAACAGCTTTGGCATCATTAGTGATGTGTCTATTTCAAATGCACAGAAAAACATGTCCACTATGAAAGCTAGGGGTCTGTCAGAGAAACAAGCAAACAAACAAACAAGAATAAAAGAAAAAAATCTAAAAGTAATAAGTAAAAACAATTTGAAATATCTCCTTCATTTACAAGAGGGGAATGAGATTAACTTCGCATTATGATATGCATAAGATGTTTCATGTAAACTATGTGATGGCAGTTCATGAACTGAATCTGCTCACAGAAAAGCTTCCACTGGTGATCATCGCAGTAAATATATCTATTTCAATCTCTCTTCAGCATAAAGGATTATCTGCATCGATCTTTACAGTCTTCTGCCATCTCCACTGTTTGCTAACTAAAGAACATCACAACCCACCTGAAAATTGAGGAAATTCCTGCCCATCCATTTTCCTGGCTCTCGTTTGTTTGTTTTGGTTTGTTCTGAGTACTTATGCCTCATTTATCTTCCCTAGCTTGCTTTCTTCCAGCTGTTTAGGAGAAATTGGGAGAGGACTTAAATTGAAAGTTAACTCTAGAAAGCCATCAATACAAAGTAAAAATTCACTCTTCCTTTTTGATCACTTTTGAAGGCTTGCAAATAAAATTTACTCTTAAGCTTTCTTAAAGTTTTAGATATATATTTAAACCTTCCATGCACATGATTTCTGTAGGAACTTCATTTCTTCAGACTGGAAATCTTTATAGAGGTCCAGAAACATCTCAATAAATAATTCAAATGGCATTTTTTTTCTTGAATTTCTTCTTGTGAAGTTATTGATTGTTTGACTAGAAAAATGTCATGGAATATTTATTTTCCATTCAAGTATAAATATGTTACATTTTGAAAGTACATTTAAAAATAAAAATAAAAAATAAAAGAACATTAATCCTACATTTCGACACGTTATATACTTTAGCCATATTCATAACATATTCTTCATATAAACATATATGTTTAGTAACATTCATTAATATTTTTTCTAAGAATTAAAAATATACATATATATTCACTTTAAGTCAATAAACAATTTAATATAGCTCAATTCATTAAATAGATATAGTTTAGGCCATAGAACTCTAATATAGGTTTATATTGGTAATTTAATGTTGTTCCCAAGATTATGTTGGTAAGATATTTTATGTAAGGAGAAAAAAATCCTCCAAATTTTTTTAATACAGCTGAATGAATCAGAATTCTATTAAAAATATGCTATTGCAATTCAGACTGACAGAATCACAGAATTGCAGAGGTTGGAAAGAGATCTTTGAGACCAGCTACCCTGCTAAAGCAGGTTCCCTACAAAAGGTTGTACAGGTAGGCATCCAGATAGATCTTGAACATTTCCATAGAAGGAGATTCAACAACTTCTCTGGGAAATCTGGTCTAGTGCAGCATGTTTTTATGGAACTTCCTATGCCCAAGTTTTAGGTTATTGCTTCTTGACCTGTCCCTACAGACAACTGAGAAGAGCCTGGCTTCATCCATTTCCCTGTGGTCTCCATTTAGATATTTATAAATATTAACCATATCCCCCTCCCCTTTTCCCAGGCTGAACAGATATAGATCACTCAGCATTTTCTCATAAGGGAGATGCTGCAGAGCTCTATCATCCCTGTGGCCCTCCACTGGACTCCTTCTAGGAGATTCCTATCTGTTTTAAACTAGCCTAGAACTGGGGACAGTACTCCGCATATGGCCTTACCTGTGCACAGTAGAGCGGATCACCTCCATCTGCCTTCTGGCTACACTCTTTCAAAGCACTCCAGGATAACATCAGTTTTCTTGGTACCAGGGCATACTTCTGGCTCATTTTCAACCTGTTGTCTACCAGAATATCCAGATCCTTCTCTGCATAAATTCTCACCAGCAGATCATCCTCTAGCCTGTACTGATGTATGTGGTTATTCACCAGTCCCTCTCTACCCAACCCTCCAGTCTGTCCAGGCCCTTTTGCACAGCCTTCCCATGTGTCACTATCCACTCCCAGCTTTGTAACATCAGCAAATGTGCTAAGGATGGACTTTATCCCTTCATCCAGGTCATTGATGAAGATGTCAAACAAGAAAAGATACTTGAAAAACAAGCCATGTTATGAATGGCAATGCATAGATGGAATTCACACCACAAACAAAGAACATCTCGATCAGCTCACCCATATGAATCGTCTAATGGTGGTTACTGTGCTGAAGAATAGTGTGTTTTAGCTGAGAATTTGCTCTGTCAAAATAGTGTTATTGTGTTCTCTGTATCTATTGTTATTTCTATGGAAAGAAATAAGAGGCATTACTTTCATGGCGACCTACATACTTTTATAATAAGCATGTCTTTGGAAACAAACTGGAGATAAATATGTTGCATAGATTCTGAGGTACAGGCTCCTGGCTTAAAGAACAAAGAGCTTGTGGAACAAAAAATAATAATTAACAAATTAGGTGCCATATACTCAGAAGACTATGGAATTTATGACAGCAATGGAGGAATACCTCTGTATTTCTCTATAGAAATATTGAATAAAAGGAAAGGCAATATGTTTAATATGGAGGCGATGGATTCAACACTGTTAAAAAACTATGTGATGAAGTGTCAAATTATGTAAATGCCATATTTTTTAAACACCCAGGATATATGAGCACTGCAATGTATATTTAAAAGAAAAAGCAAGGGAAAGCATGTGTACATAAAAGTGAGTTGAAACACCATATACCAAAGACTGTGAGGCTAAAGGTGTAGAGTAGCTGAATTTTGTTTTTACAGCAAGAAATATAACAAGAAGTGAATGGAAGTAGAAGAAAGCAAAGATATGAGAAATGCAGTTGAGAAACAGTAAAAAGTACAAAGGAAAACTGACAAGCTCAATTCTAAAAGACAGTTTACTTATCAAGATGTCTCAAGCTTTGCTACGTGGATTTCAGCTGCTATGACTTAATTCGATCTTAGTAACCTTGGCTATCACTCAAAAAGGATTTTAATCTTTATCCACATTCTCCAGTTTATTCTGGCAAAGTGTGGACTGACAGAACCATTCATACAATTGTTGCCACTAATTTTTGGAAACCAGACACTCCCGGGATATACTTATTCATGCTGTAATCAAAGTCCTTTCTGAAAAGCTGCTTGCAAAATCAAATGTTACACATTAAACTTGACCAGAAATTGCCACAGTTCATCCCAGAGAATGTACTTTCTTCTTTTCATGATGTAGATTAATTAAAATTGTTGGTTTACTTAATAAATAAAATAAAATAAAATAAAATAAAATAAAATAAAATAAAATAAAATAAAATAAAATAAAATAAAATAAAATAAAATAAAATAAAATAAAATAAAATAAAATAAAATAAAATAAAAAGAAATTGTGATACTTTAATAACCTGAACTTAATAATTAGAAAAAAAATACATAAACCACAGAAAATAAAAACAAGCTCAGACCGTGAGTAGCTTGGTATTTGAAGTTAGCAGCACAGAACTTAACACATAAATTGTCAGAAATTGCTCCTTCATGAAATCCACATGCTCAGCATGAAATTATTCAAAGCAGTCTCTGCTTAAAATCTGAAATTACTTATAGTGCTCACTTCATGAAGCAGAATGAATGTGATATCAAGTGACTTGAGCTGCTCTGACCATAGCAGAGGCTTCAGAGTAATCTGTTGTAGAGGGGCAGCACTACAGCATTTATGAATAATCAAAGTTGACCTAAATCTTAGCACAGCAATAACTTCATCCACACATAGTAACTATCACATAATTCTGGTATTTAAACCAGAAGAGCTGGGCAGCACATAATTTCTTTGTAAACAGTCTTTCCATCCAATAGTCACAGAACCAGGCCAAACAAGCCCATAAACCATTGCCAATTTTACATTTTACATTCCCATTTGAAAATTTTTTATTTGCTTTTCACTGATATTCACTCAGAATTAGTTTTTCCAAAGGAGCAAAATTTCCTTCTTGAAACCTCAGTCCATTTAAGAACAAACTGACTGCAGCTGCAGCTTAGAGTAATTTACTAGATATTCCATTTTATTTTCCCACCTTAGTGGGCCAAGGACTGTAAGCGATAAACTTTTCTGTGTAAATACATTGTTTAACAGCCATAAAACTTCCAAAAGTTGTGACTGAAATATGTTGTAACTTATTTTAAAGAAAATAATATTTTTAATTTTATTGCCAGCGATCCAGAAGATATGTAGTCACATTGTAGACCTCAGATCCATAGAGGTCAGCAAAGTAGAATTCCATCAGTTAAGAAAGATGTCAAATCAAAGCAGCAGAGGATGTAAATCTCTCAACCCATTTTAGAACGTACTTCTGCTATTAACCTGATAGCAAAGAAAATAAGTTATGTTGTTAGATAGAACAATAACATTTGGGCTAAAGTGGTATTATCTAACTAGTAGATCTGCTTTGCCTTGCTGTTAAAAGTTAGTGATTAGGAATATGAATTTTCTTTTTCTTTCTGTTTATTAGTTGTTTTGAACTGTGATGACTACTGAAAAACGTGGTCTTTCGTTACTGGTATACATTTATTGTTTCAGATAATAATCAGCCTAGTTCCCGTTTTCTCTTGGTAGACTTCCTATGGGCCAAATTCTGTTTTAAAATGGTGTCTCTGCCATGATATCTTGAATGATATCTGCCTGCCTCTAAAACTATGCTAAGTTCCTATCAGGAATTTATCCTCAAATATAATGTGTGCCTTCTAAAAAGCAAAAACAGTAACAGCTCAATGGTTCATTTTTGTCTTTATTTTAAATAGCCTGTGTGATCTGCTTTTCCTAATGGAAAATTCCTACTTCATCTACAACCATCCATTTCATTATTAGTAACTTTTGGCATATGCCTTATCACTATTTGTTTCTATTCTAAATAACATTGTGATGATAGCCTTAGTGAGTAGAAAGTAATATTATCCCTATTTCAAAGAAATTTAAGTTGGACTACATTTCACTGAGGTGAATAAATTACTTATTAGTTTCCAGAATAAGTAAAAAACAAAAAAGAAATTCATACAGAACTGAAGAAGAGAACAATGGTAGTCATAAACAAAAAAACACATGTAAAATATTTAGAATCCTGCCTTTATATATATATATATATACATACGCACACATTAAAAACAAACAAACAAATGAATCAGTCAGAACTTTTATTTTTTAGGCATGGAGCAATGAGGTATGTACCACAACTTTGCTCTTACAAAGACACATTAACCAGAAATAAGAGTTTTCTGAGGAGGAATATCAACTACTTTTGTTGTTGTCACCATTGTTGCTGCTTTTGTTTTCTGTGAAAAGAGTCCCCAAAAGATTTTCCATATAAGTTTGAGAATGTTTTCATTTACTTATTGTAACAGAGCAATAAACTCCCCCTTTTCTCAGAAAAAAAATAGCTCTGCCCTGAACTGCCCTAGAATATTATACATACAAGTGAAATGTTCTGAGAGGTTAGAGATATAAGGGCTGCATAAATCCAGCAATTAACAATTATCAGTCATGTGTTCTCCTGTGGATTCTTTAATAACTTTAATAGCATTAAATACATCTAGATATTTTTCAGGTTTGATGTCTAAATAAATAAAAGCAAAATAAACTAGATGACTGAAGAATGTAGTGATGACATTTACTTTCAACTACTGAGTGTGAGTAGATCCTTTACCAAAAGGGATGCACATATTTTCCAATGTACAGTCAGAGTAGCTTATTTTTATAATGAGCAAATGAAGAGCAGTGCCTGCAAAGACTAGAGAAAAAGTACCTGAGCTATCTCCTGTTGAGAGAGGCTTTCTGGAAATGCCTTGAATACTGCATGCAATTATGGACTCCAGAAAAAAAGCAGCAAAGCTGGTATTAGCTCTGGAAGTCATGTCCTGTGAAGAGAGGTTGAGGACAATGAGGTTGTCAAGTCTGCAGAACCAAAAGGTATTTCAAACTCTGCAGCTCCATAAAGAAGCAAAGCAGTTGTAGGTTTCTGCTATCTGGTCACTGATGGCAGGATGCAGGGGAAAGGCACGAAGCTACACCAGCAGGAGTATGGACACCTCATTAGAAAATATTTCTTTATGGCCAGGTTGGCCAAACAATGGAAAAAGTTCCCTAGAGAAGTGGTTGATGTCCCAGCCCTGACAATGCTCAAGAGACATTTGGATTATGCTCTCAGAAACATGCCTTAATATTTGTTCACCCATGAAGCAGTCAGGTAATGGGACTAGATAATATTTGAAGGTCCCTTCCAACTGACATAAGCATTCCATTCCATTCCATTCCATTCCATTTTCTTCAACTAGAGAAGGAGCCTTGTGAATCAAGGTAGCTAATTTAAGTAGCACAGATTGTTATCCAAATTTGAGATATAAATACTCCCTTAAATCCTGCATTATCAATTAAATTAAACTGTGTTATCAGTCTGCCATCTGCAGTATTCTGTAATTATTTTTTTTCTTTTTTTTTCATAAGCATAACTGCAAGTGTATTTTATTGAAGAAATGTAAAAGATGTTTTAAAAGATATATTCTGTATGAATTGACTGCTCAGTTATGAAATTATTTATTAAAAATAATAAAGAAAATATTTAAGATCTACCACCATAGCAATTGATTTTTACTTCTAGTTTGGTGTAAGGGAAGATATATCTTGAAAACAAGTTTTATCATCCAGCCTTCCGCTAAGAATGTTTCATTTAAGCTATTTTCATATTCTTTACTCCAACTGACATCGTATACTTTCTTTTACTTTTTTTTTTTTTTCAGAATACATATCAATCATATTTGCAAACTGGTTTTTATCCCTTTATTTTCTGTCACTAAACATTTTTTTTGAAAGACCTTTATCAACCAAACATCAGACTCTGTTCAGTTTGTTTTTCAACACAGAATTATCTGTTCTTTCCAAAAGTCATAAGTGATTTAGAGTTTTGCACATACATTCAATTTGTCTGTGTTCACTTTTTATCTTGCCAGTATCACCTAGACAAGGGTGACCATAATTTTTTAGTTACAAGACTTAATCAGTCTTATTACTTGTACCAATCTCCTTTTTCATCATTGTCATTGCTGAGGTTAATGAACTGTGCTCTTTCAAGATTTTCGTTCACTTTTTTTCTCCTAAGAACGTTTTTTTCCACTTTCGTCTACATTTTGTCTGCCTTTGTTAACAGCTAAATAAATAAATAAATCAACAAACTGAATAATAATAATAATAATAATGATAATAAAGCAAAAACATTGAATTACTAAATCTTGCAGTAACTATATTTTCCAGTAAGGGCAACTGGTTCTGCAATAGTTCCCACAGAAATTAATACACATTTTCAGCCACAAGTAAGTCCCAGTAAAAGACAAGGATTGCTTGAGTCCAGTGGATGGCCACAAAGATGGTGAAGGGCCTGAAGAATCTCCCCTACGAAGAAAGGCTGAGTGAACTGGGTCCCTTTAGCCTTGAGAAAAGAGACTGAGAGGGGACCTGATCCAGGTTTATAAATATCTGAGGTGTGGGGGACAAAGTGGCGAGGCCAGACTCTTTAGTGTGTGGAGACAGGACAAGGGGGAATGGACAGAAACTGCAGCACAGGAGGTTCTGCACGAGTGTGTGCAAGAACTTCTTTATGGTGAGGGTGACGGAGCAGTGGCACAGCTGCACAGGGGGGTTGTGGAGTCTCCTTCTCTGGAGATATTCAAGACCCGCCTGGACGCCTACCTGTGCGACCTGGTGTAGGGAACCTGCTTTGGCAGGAGGTTGACTCGATAATCTCTGAGGTCCCTTTCAACACCTAAGATTCTATGATTCTATGGTGGCTCAGTGAATAAATTCTATTTTTTTATGTTGCACCTGTATATAGACAGAGAAATACAGAGACAGAAGGACTGGTGTTTACCAGTATAGACAGTACAAGGGCAACATAAATACAATGTATCAATGTATCAATGCATGTATCAATTTCCTGAAAGTACAGCTCTCTCCAGCTGAATAGAGAAACATTTTAGTTGCATTCCTTGGAAATAACTTAAAATAAGTTTATTAATTTATTAAACAGGTAACTTGCCATTAAAAATTATCTTAGAGAAATTCTGCAATAGTACA